>NC_030828.1:2807048-3117048 GCF_001704415.2 Capra hircus
GAAAAAAAAAGGTCATATGTTTGGTTGGGCTTTTTTCTCTGCTTAGAATTCCAGATTGTTCTTTATTATTCCAGAATGCTTAGTTTGCTTTAAGATCTAACAAATTGTGAAAAATAAACATGTTATTATACTGAAAGGTGACCAGAAGTGGTTCAGACGATGGCTTTGGGCAAATGTGTGTGTGTGGTGGTGGTGGGGGGGGGGGTGTGGCAGAGAGGGGTTAGTGTGTGGGGGCGTGCTAAAGGTAAAAGGCTGGAAATGAGCTGCTCAATAATTCTCATGAACTGGAAACTCAATACATCACAGGAGGCGTGGTCAAGTTCAAAATCCTAGAGGTAAATACTGCAGAATGAGCAGACAGAACATGGCCAGGAGACACTGGCCGGGAATGAGAGCGTGCGGGGAGGGGAGACGCAGCCCGCTGCTTTCTGAACAGAGGAGCGGTGAGGCCAGAAACACCTGATTTTGCTTGACTTCATAGTGATCTAAAATATTTTCAGTGAAGAATATGATTCTTTAAGCTATCAAATGGGAAAAAAAGACAACCCCAGTGTTGGTGGGTAGAGATAAGCACATTTTAAAATGTTCACCTGGTTTAGGAATGTCAACTGATGCCACCATCTGAATAATGCGATTAGTGATCATTATTAAAAGTCTAAGAAAATTTGCTTATGCTTGACCCAGCAATTTCATTCCTAGAAAATTATTGTAAGCTTATTTAGAAGGACATCTGCAAAGATTTAGCAAGGGGGATATATTTCAACATTGCTTATAATATCAAAAAATTGGAAATGACTTGATAGGTTAAATAAAACATGGTATCTCTATATAACAAATGCTAAAAGGGTCATTAATATACCCTATGTGATTACTGACACTGATTCATGCTTATGATTAAATGAAACAAAGAATCTACATCAGTATATACAGCATGATCTCAAGTACCTGTTCGTACATATACACATGCACAACCAGAAGCCTGCAGGCCAGTGCTATTTGGATGACTGTCCTGGGTGGTTGGAATATAGGTGATCCTATTTATTTATAGTATGTTCTTCAAGAGCCAAATGTATTTCTTGTGTACTTTTTTTTTTTAATTAACAGATTCATACTCTGCACCAGGGATAAAGATAAAATATATGAATATGAATTAGCCATCAGGAAGAAATGCATGACAACTCTTATAACTCAATCATAAGTTTGGCTCTGAGCTCCCAGGCCACCAAATCATAAAGGGAAACACTCAACTTTTAAAATTCTCATTTCCATAAAGATTAAATATATCATCTCCAAGAGAAGGAAAGCTCTAAATGGAGTCTCTTACATGAGGCATTTTTCACATCTGTTTTACATCTCTATTCTTGACTCCATCTGTTTATCTGCCTTTTGAATAAGAGGGATACGATTATAGATTTTTATTGTTTTAATTTTTTTAAACATGAGAATCTATTCCAAAATTTTAAACTCACATGTAATATAACAAGTTGTCAACATTCAGAGATATTCACATATATTTGTTACAAGATTGACTAACAGAATTTTATCTCAGTAATCAGAAAACACACATGTTATTTTTAATTAATTAATTTATTTATTTTTATGCTTATAAAAAGTGATGTGATTTTGTTTTGACTCTTTCATTAGAATACCTCTTTTCCTTTTCCTATTTTAATGATACTGGCCGTATGAACTAATTAAGTCTCCTGAAGATTGGTTTGCAGGGTGATGTAAACAGTAGGTCTATTTCCTACTTTTAAAAAGCAGACTTGACCTGGATGGCAATCTTTTTGGCATCTTCTTTCATTCTTTGCAGTTCAACTGGAAGCTTCATAAAATGTTAAATATTTTAGTTATTTTGGTTTAGATTTCTTCTAGTTTGGTAGAGAATTTTAACTGAATTCATGATCAGCTGTTTAACTATAGCCATTTAACTGGCAAATGGCAAATAGACGTTTCACTCCAGATTTCTCCTTTTGCCTTTGCATTTAAGATAACTCAGCACTTGACCAGAATCAGGTTATCTTCCCATTTCCTCCTATCTCAACTTGGTTTTCCCCCAAGGACACTTGTTATAAATAGTGATTCACTAAAGGCAGTGGTCACCTGCTCTGCCTGGCACATTGTTCACAAGTTTGTAAACTACTCTCACCTCAGTTCAGTTCAGTTCAGTCGCTCAGTCGTGTCCGACTCTGCAACCCCATGGACTGCAATACGCCAGGCCTCCTTGTCCATCACCAGTTTAAACCACCGTCACCTGAATAAACCCAAATGTCACAGTGAGAACCTTCCATGTCTGTTCGTGGTTCTAAATTATGTCTTTGTCTTTAAAAACGGCAATATTGGTTTTTAAAGGGGTCTAGCAATGAGGAAATTCTAACAACAGAATGAACTCATATCCCCATCTTCAGGTTTCTTCCTCCTGGATTAATTTTTCTCCCCAGATCCCCAATAAGATGCAGCAAGAATAAAAGGAAACAGGATTCTGCTAATACTCATGTAAATGTACACCTGCTCTACAGATATCTGTGCACTTCTATAAGACATAGTCTAAATGCTGTATACATATACTTTTGGACACAGATAAGATAAATGCTTAACTATACACAAGTTTGCGAGGGCAAACTCTAGTTTAACTATGAGGAATAATAGCTTTTAAGCAAAGAAAATATAAAAGGGAGTTGGAAGGTACACTTATTTCCCCAGGCCCCAGCCAATTAGCTTCTTGCTTCTTGGGATAAGGAATCTAATAGGTTCCTCCAGCCTTCTCTTCCCTGCTCTAGTGCACCTAAAGAAGGAACACACTATGAAATATAAGTCCACATTTCTCGGAGAAGTGCCAGGGAGGAGGCAGAGTTTGTAAGGAAAGTGGTAAGGACACGTGAGACAGCCAGGTATTGAGTGGGCAGGCTCCTGGGCCCAAGTCGGACCAAGGAAACAGGAAAGCAGCCTCAGGGCAGGGTCAGATCCCACCAGGAGGGCGGCAGAGATGAGCAGGAGGCTCGGACAGGTGGCAGGGCACACGTAGTGGCCCTGGCCAGAGAGGAGCCAGGAAATGACCACAGGAGGGAAACTCAGAGTGACGTTTTCTGAGACTGAGAGGTGAGATCTTTCACCTTTTTGTTACATCTGATGCACTTTTACAGGCCAGCTTACCGGGGGTATTTGTTGTGATTTCCACAGCAAAATACCACGGACTGGGGGTCGTAAACAACAGATTTTCTCTCACTGTCTGGGGGCTGGAAGTCCAAGATCAAGGTGTCAGCAGGGCTGCTTTCTCCTGAGGCCTCTGTCCTTGGCTTCTATACGATCATCTTCCCATATCCTCATGTGGTCTTTCCCCTGTGAATGTCTGTGTCTTAATCTCCTCTTCCTGTAGGACACCAGGCAGATTGGATAAGGCCTACCTTCACAACCTCATTCTAGCATAGTTACCTCTTTAAAGACCCTGTCTACAAGTATAGTCACAATCCCAGTTACTAGGGATTAGGGTTTCAACCAGAGAAGGCAATGGCACCCCACTCCAGTACTCTTGCCTGGAAAATCCCACAGACAGAGGAGCCTGGTAGGCTGCAGTCCATGGGGTTGCTAAGAGTCAGATACGACTGAACGACTTCACTTTTACTTTTCACTTTCACGCATTGGAGGAGGAAATGGCAACCCATGCCAGTATTCTTGCCTGGAGAATCCCAGGGACGGGGGAGCCTGGTGGGCTGCCATCTATGGGGTCTCACAGAGTCGGACACGACTTAAGCGGCTTAGCAGCAGGGTTTCAACACATGGATTATGAGCAGCAATTCCACCTTGACATGGGGATGGCCCTTAACAAATATAAATAAATTATAAAATGTCAGGAAAGCCCACAAATTCCACCATGCTTTCTTGAACCTGCCCAACCCCCATAGGCAGCAATAGCGAAAACCTCATGAAAATGTTCTAGGGAAAGGAGAAGTGGTATGCCATTCTAATGACCAGGCTGTTTGCATGACAGAAAAAGCAGACACCAACATGCAAAAAGAGGGTTTTTAGCTACCCTGCAAAACTGCCCAGACTTGGCCAAGTTCCTAGACATTGCCTTACTTAAACATCACACCAAATAGCTTCTCTAGACACAACTGCAAGTTCTTCTGTTTCTAAGAGGGTGCAGAGCTGAATCCGATTGGTCAACCCATGAAAACATTTTGCCCAAACTGTCTGCAGCATAGCATGGTCAGCACCCTGACCTGATCCTGTGGGTCCAAGCCGCCCCTCCTCACCTACAGCTCTGTTCCCTACTGCACATGGGACCTGGGGGTGGCGGTCTGTATTCAGTGAAATCTAGTTCGTTGAGGAAGTTAATGCCTTGCTCATCTAACGATTCTTGGCAGTTATTTGAAATTCTGATGATCACTTGTAAAGATAGTAGGATCCAGCCAAAGTTTCTTACTGAAAACATTAAGGTCCATGATGTTAACACACATGGGGAGGGGAGGTCCTGCCCAGTAACTGGTGGGCAGGTCACTATTCCAGTCATCTGAGACAGCGCATCCATAATAGTTGTTAAAACCTTCAAAACGTTCACACCAGCTGGCAAAGTGCTAACCACTCCCAGTCCTTGTGCCCCTGCTTTGCTAGTTCCCGTCTGCCTCAGCTGGGCTCCATCCCACCGGCCCCAGGTGGTGGTTAGCACCCCACACAGCAGACGGCATCCAGAGCAAGCTCTAACCTGTGCCATGATCAAAGTTCACTGCAACGGGTGAAGCCAGAGCCCCACGGGCTAGCTATTGTGAAAATCACTCTTCTCTGTAGGCACTTGGTTCAGTGGGTATTGCTTAAGGAAGTGGAAGGAAATTGGCAAAAAGGTATACATTTAATTCAACAAAGGATTACAGTTTATCTTCTGGGTGCAACGTGTTACCAGGTAAATTGGGAAGCACTGATTTGAATGAAACCTGGTCTCTGAATTCAAGGTGCTTACAGTCTTTAGGAACTGCAGTTGCTAAAGCTGGCAGATTTAAGATTTCATAAAATTTCTCTTCTTAGACTATTCTGATTATTATCTTCCTACTTAGGTTGATCTATTCAGGCTTAGGGACCTGTTTCACCTGTCTATTCTCTGCAAGTGCCTGCTTTTTGCCCCTCCCCTCCTGTCCAAAGAGGCAATGAAAGTTAATGGTCTGATGATGGCTTTTTATAATCTGATCAGAGCACACCCAGAAGGGGACACAGAGTTCTGTCGGCACCTGCCCTGCCAGGCTTGCAGCAAGCACAACATGCTGCTGTGTAATGTTTAGTTTCAGTCAATCCCTGTAAACACTGGCGAGTCAAGGTCTGTGTGAGCTTGGCAAGTGGTATCCATGACAACAGTACTTACAGCAGGATATTTAGCATATGGGAAACAAGAAAGATCACCCACTCTTTTTTTTCAAGAGATCATATGATGAATAATTGAATATTTAGCAAATTGAAATACTTATTTTATACTATCCAATACCACTGTTGCTTTTTAACCTGTATTTGATAATTCAAAAACCAGACAAAACAAAGAAAGGGAGAGAGAAAGGCAGGCAGGAAAGAAAAACAGAATGAAGGAAGGTAGGGAGAAGGAAAGAAAATCAGCTTGGTTTTGGTTTAAAATATTTGCAACGACATTTTCTTTTTCTTTTTCTTTTTTTTTTTTTTATTTTTACTAGGCTCTAGGAGATGGGATGGGAAATACCTCTGCAAGCTATGCCTCACTAGGGAGATGTCCATTCAATGACTTTTTTCTGAAGGAAAATACAATGAAGATGGTCTTGGTGAATTTATGATGACTCCAACCCATAGAAAGCAGTGGAAAATATTAAACATATGAAGTAAATCTCAAGGTATAATAGCCTCATGAAGACACATGATTGAATCATTTACTAGGGTTTCTTACATATTCCTGAAACTTACCTGTATTTCTTGCCTACCCCTGCTACTTACATGAAAACCTGCTGTGATAAACACTTTGAATCCATGTATAAGAAAGAAGGTAAGAAAGATGAGATAGACAGCAATGTGACTGTGTGCTGTCCAGCAACTTTAACATATTATGCCAATTAAACTAATCATCAAATTCTCATGTGTCAGAAATGACTGTATTGTGTCACGTCATTCTTGTGTGCATAAAAAGAACAATGAGAGAACTCTGGAATGGTCCAAGCATTTCACAGAAAGCTTCACCTAGCTTTTTGCACAGCCTGTGGGTTCTTAGTTCCCCAACCAAGGATCAAACCTGAGCCCCTGCAGTGGAAGCACAGTCTTAACCACTGGACCCCCAGGGAAGTCTTGGATTTAACTAGATTTTACCCTCTGTCAGAAGGCAGACAGAATGAAAACCACAATCACAAAAAACTAATCAAACTGATCACAAGGCTTGTCTAACTCAATGAAACTATGAGCTATGCCATGTAGGGCCACCCAAGATGGATGGGTCATGGTGGAGATTTCTGAAAAAATGTGGTCCACTGGAGAAGGGAATGGCACACCACTTCAGTATTCTTGCCTTGAGAACCCCATGAACAGAATGAAAAGGCAAAAAGATATGACACTGAAAGATGAACTCCCCAGATTGGTGAAAGCGAAAAGTGAAAGTATACCCAATAGGCTACAGAAAATGAGATGGTTGGATGGCATCACCAACTCAGTGGACATGAGTTTGAGCAAGCTCCGGGAGCGGGTGAAGGGCAGGAAACCCTGGCGTGTTGCAGTCCATGGGGTCACAAAGAGTGGGACACAACTGAACGACTGAACTGAACTGAACTGAACTGCCCTCCTAAATAATCTTCTTTATAGAGCTGCTGCCTCGATCATCAGAAAAAGTTAAAAAAAAATAAAAGAAAAATATACACCCCCTGTGACTTCCAGGACACCATGTCGTCCAGAGAATCCTCTTACCTTCTGACCACACCTGCCCCACCTCTCCTCTTTGTTTCTTTTCCTCCATTTTTTTCTATATTTTGGTGTCCCCACCAGGTTCTGTTTCAAACCCTTTTTCCTTCTGACTATGACACATTTTTTCTTTCTCTCGAGGTGTACATTACTAGTATATTACCAGAAATCTTCATTTTCAACCCTACTGGTTTCCCTTACTAGTGCTTTCTTTTATTGCATTATAAATTGTTTTTCCTATAGTAATTCACTGGGGAAAGAATACTAACCATGCCAAAAATGTTAGCTTGAATAATTAAAAACAACTACAATTTTAATATGTTTTGTTCTGTACATTATTTAATGCTAACTTGCAGTGAAACTGCTGAGGAAGTGTTGAATTTGTGTACCCAGCAAGTGCAGGCATTCCCTTTGATGATGGAGAAGGAATAAAAATAAAATCAACGATCATAACATTATTGTAAATGACCTACACTAAGCCCTGAAGACATTCTATCTAATTGTCCTTTGGAAGCATGCATTCTTTTTTTATTATTTCTGCAGTTGGCCATGACTAATAAATACTGTTACAGATTGTGTTTCCTGAATCTAATAAATTCTCAAAATTATTCTGTTTTAATTGTTTTCATTTCTGAAAGACTTCATTAAAAATATACTCTGGAGTTTTAGAGATCTTGAAATTAACATAGGTTTTGTAGATGCCTATCTGAGGCATGATTATTTCATTCATGTCTGATTCTTTGACCCTCCCTTGAACATGGCCAAGCCTGAAGTCAAATGGCACTTTACTCTAAGAGTCCCCATACCAGGGAAGCTCATCAGCTTTCTGAAGTTATCATTTAATCTTTCCATTTGTCGTTTGTCCTGGAATTACCTGTAAAGTTCAGTAATTCATTGTTTTTAAAAACATTTACTGTGTCCCTGTTATGTGTAAAGCATATTAGTAACATTAAGATGAAAAATGCATGGTTAGTCCCTGCCTTCAAAGAGTTCCCATCTGGTGTAAA
This sequence comes from Capra hircus, assembly GCF_001704415.2. Classification (NCBI taxonomy): domain Eukaryota; kingdom Metazoa; phylum Chordata; class Mammalia; order Artiodactyla; family Bovidae; genus Capra; species Capra hircus. Next base: position 2,814,947 of record NC_030828.1, read on the forward strand.
TGTAATATAAACACCATATGTAAAATAGATAGTCAATGGGAATTTGCTATAGGACTCAGGTAACTCAAACCGGGGCTCTGTAACAAACTAGAGGAGTGAGATGGGGAGGGAGATGGGAGGGATGTTCAAGAGGATGGCTGGTTCATGTTGATATTTGGCAGAAACCAACAGAATTCTATAAAGCAATTAACCTTCAATTAAAAAATAAATTTAAAATAAAAAATTGTGAGCTGGATGGAGTCACGCATTCTAATTTTTGAACGTTCTAACTGAATGTGTTCAGCAAAGAGGAAGATTTCTAATTGGCCTTGGGAAGGAGGAGAATGAAGAAAGGCTTTCAGAAATTTGGGTACTTATTATGCACTAGATCCACTCTAAATACTTTCTTTTTTTCTTTTCAATTCTTTTAAGTTTATTTATTTATTTTTTCATATATTGTCTTGGTGTTTATGTTTCAAACTCCATGAATTTTCACTTATTATTGTTATCATCATACTATTTAAAAAATGAAAATTTGGGGATATGGAGAGATTTCAGCAACTTGCCACAAACTGAGATTATAGAGAGGCATGTGGAACCTATTTAAACAAGAACAGCCTGGCTGGAGAGCTTTCACCCAGCCCTCTGGGCTCCTGGGTCAGGATCAGACTCATTCCTGAGGGGCTCATTTGGCACTTACTGCCTAAAAATTTTACTTAACATTTTGAACATGTTCATGTGTCCATAGACACCTTATAAGCATTCAGAGCAGAAGCCCTTAAGGCCAGCAAAATGGCAAGGTATGAATTTAGAATTTACAGATGAATGAATTGAGGTTAGGCCCCATGCCCTGAGGATCAGAAAGTTTTTATGCACCTCTGTCCATACCAAACTCACAGGCAAATCCTAGCTGGATTGAAAAACAGTGGGGTCATATTTCCCAGCACCAGGTGGTAGGAGAAAGAACACTGGCCTCAACTTCTGAGACTTTGTTCTAATCATAGCTCTTTCTCTTATTCCCTCATGATTTTCTGGACTCAGAATCTAATCACTTGATCTTTCTGCACCTTGGATTTCATCTCTGCAAAGTTGTGGATTAATACCTGACTATTTATACCTTACTGTTTGGGCATAAGATTAGACAATTTATGGATTTGCTATGCAAACTTCAAAGCATTAGGAGAAAATGTAATCATTTCTGGGGTTTGTGCAAAAAATGTACGCACCTGAGATGGATGAAACTGGAGCCAATTATACAGAGTGAAGTAAGCCAGAAAGAAAAACACCAATACAGTATACTAACACATATATATGGAATTTAGGAAGATGGCAATGACGACCCTGTATGCAAGATAGGAAAAAAGACACAGATGTGTATAACGGACTTTTGGACTCAGAGGGAGAGGGAGAGGGTGGGATGATTTGGGAGAATGGGAATTCTAACATGTATACTATCATGTAAGAATTGAATCGCCAGTCCATGTCTGACGTAGGGTGCAGCATGCTTGGGGCTGGTGCATGGGGATGATCCAGAGAGATGTTGTGGGGAGGGAGGTGGGAGGGGGGTTCATGTTTGGGAACGCATGTAAGAATTAAAGATTTTAAAATTTTAAAAATAAAAAAAATTAAAAAATTTAAAAAAAAAAAGCAAAAAAAAAATTAATTTTGCTTGGAAAAAAAAATCTACAAATAATAAATGCTGGAGAGGGTGTGAAAAAAAAAAGAAGTCTTCTACACTGTTGACGGAAAGGTAAATTGGTGCATCCCCTATGGAGAGCAAAATGGGGGATCTTTAAAAAAAAAAAAAAACTAAAAATAGAGTTATCATGTGTGTGCTCACTCAGTTGTGTTGACTCTTGCAAGCCCATGACTGTAGCCCACCAAGTTCCTCTGTTCAAGGTATTATCCAGGCAAGAATACTGGAATGGGTTGCCATTTTCTCCTCCAGGGGATCTTCCCAACCCACTTCTCCTATATCTCCTGCACTGGCTGGCAGATTCTTTACCACTGAACCACCTGGGAAGTCCATATGAGTTATCATATGATCTTGCAATCCCATTCCTGGTATATATCTGTAGAAAACTATAATTTGAATAGATACATGCACCCCAACATTCATTGCAGCACTGTTTATAACAGCCAAGACATGGAATGGACCTAAATGTCTATCAACAGATGAATGGGTTAAAAAGATAGATATACAATGGAAAATTACTCAACCATAAAAAAGCATGAAATAAGGCCATTTCAGCAACATGGCTGGACCTAGAGATTATCATACTAAGTGAAGTAAGCCAGACAAAACAAATATTGATATATGATATTGTTTATATATGGAATCTTTAAAAAGATAAAAATAAACATTCACAAAACAGAAATAGAATCACAGGCATAGAAGAGAAGCACATTCTTACCAAAGGGGCCAAGGGAGGCAGGGATAAATCAGGAGTTTGAGATTAACATATACACCCTACTATATATAAAATATACTTCCCTGGTGGCTCAGATGGTAAAATGTCTGCCTACATTGTGGAAGATCTGGGTTCAATCCCTGAGTCAGGAAGATCCTCTGGAGAAGGAAATGGCAACCCACTCCAGTTCTCTTGCCTGGAAAATCCCATGGACAAGAGGAGCGTGGTAGGCTGCTACAGTCCATGGGGCCGCAAAGAGTCGGACACGACTGAGCGACTTCATTCATACATAAAATAAATTATCAACAAGGACCTCCTGTATAGTACAGGGAACTATACTTAATATTTTGTAATAACCGATAGGGGAAAATAATCTGAGAAAGATTATATATATATATATATAAATACCCCACACACACATATATATACATGCATTGTTGTTGTTCAATCATTGTGTCTCTTTGCGACCCCATGGACTGCAGCACACCAGGCTTTCCTGTCCCTCACCATCTCCTGGAGTTTGCTCAAACTCATGTTCATTGAGTTAGTGATGCCACCCAACCATCTCATCCTCTGTCACCCCCTTCTCCTCCTTCCCACAACCTTTCCCAGCATCAGGGTCTTTTCAAATAAGTGGGATCTTCGCATCAGGTGGCCATAGTATTGGAGCTTCAGCTTCAGAATCAGTCCTTCAAATAAGTATTCAGGGTTGATTTCCTTAGGATGGACTGGTTCGATCTCCTTATTGTCCAAGGGACTCTCAAGAGTCTTCTCCAGTACCACAGCTCAAAAGCATCAATTCTTCAGCATTCAGCCTTCTTTATGGTCCAACTCATATGTATGTATGTATATGCATAGCTGAATCACTGTCCTATACACCTGAAACTAACACAGTATAAATCAACTATACTTCAATTTTAAAAAAAAAGATTTATTTTAGTTCTACTTGAGCAACATAATCATTTTCTTGGTCCCCAGGATATTTCTTCTCTTAACAAATATTTGAAGCTCATTTAACCATAATGACAAAATCTATTTGATGTGAGAGAGACCAAGCCCCCACATTCAAATGCGTTTCAGAACGTTTGTATTTAATCTAATTGAATTTAGTCTAATTTTTAAATGAAAACTATAAATAGCTGATAGTGGATGCCTTCCTATTTCCATAAAAGGAAGATACTCAGAAGGTTCAAGGTACTAAATATTGTGGTCACCGCAGGGGAAGGGGCACATGAAAGGAGGATGAAAATGACAGGGAAGGGTTTTAGCTTAGAAGATATCACGTGGTCATCCTTGGTTATGTTCAGCAAAGGGACAGTTTACAGGCTTTCTTGGGAACACAGTAGAGGAAGTACTGAATCACAGATATGCCCCGTGTCCGTCCTTCAAGGCCCCTGCAGGTAGCTGAGCCTCCCCAGGGGAACCTGGCTCTGGGCACAGTGGAACAAGGGACCTTGCCATAGACCAGGTGTTTGTGCCCACCCGAAATTCATGTTAAATCCTACTCCTCAACATGATGGTATTTAGAATTGGGCTGTTTGGGAGGTGTCCAAGTCATGAAGGCAGAGCCCTTCTAAATGGGATTATAGAGGAGACCTCAGGGAACTACTGGCCCTTTCTGTCTTGTGAAGACCCAGCCAGAGGAAAACTGCCTATGAACCTGGAAGGAAGCAGGTCCTTACCAGACCCCAAACTCGTCAGCATCTTGATCTCAGACTCCCAGCCTCTAGAACTATAAGAAAAGAACTCCTGTTGTTTCCGCTATCCTGTCTGTGGCTTTCTTCACAGCAGCCTGAATGGACAGCTTCTCTCTTTTGCAAGCCCATTGCTGTTCCCTGTTACTGTGTCCATTTTTTTAATATGGCATTTTTTCATAGTAAGAGGACTAGTTAGGTCAAATATTATTGTTCTTAAAATAAAATTGATTAATTCTGTGATCAAATGATAAGAGTTTGGTGAACTCTTCCAGCTTATTCAGATTATAGCATAGAGAAAGAATATTTGTATAAATAAAATTGACTCTATATTGAGTGAATTTCTCACCTAATTTTCCACTCTTTCAGTTGGCTATTTTATCAGAAATAATTTCCACTTTATGCCTAGTCTAAACACTCATGACACTACCTATCTACTTATAAAAATACTGCTAATTCTTCATGTCATCTTTGGCCAAGTACACTTATGGACACATAAAACAGACTGAATTGAAGGGTCTGAAAAGAAAGTGCTTACCAAAAAATTGCTTTCCCTAATTCCTTCCTCAGATCAGCAATGTATCTACTCTGATGCTAATAAAAATAGCAAGGATCATGGTATATTCTGATTATAATTTGATGGATTAATAAAAAAGCATATTCCATTTAAGACTGTACCATAAATATCAACTCCCCCTCAGTTCAGAGGCTAGATACCAACTTGAATGGAAGCAGTCACACACCGAAGATATATCAAGAAATACACAACATTTTCCCAAAGTTTTTTCTTGCTGTCTGAAATGAATATCTTCCTCATTTACACCAAAATATTGTTATTCTCATGTTTTACAGTAATTTCAAGTCCATAAATAACTTTGCTTATTAAATCTTAACATGCTAGAGAACTGTGTATTTTTCTGTGATTATCAGTTCACCAGACTATGAAATCCACTTATTCTGTATTTGATAAAATGGTCTAGAGAAACTGAAATTATCTCATGTTGTTAACAGAAGGGGCAGCTTAAATCCATAAACAACTTGTTAGCACAGGTTTCAAACCTTTAAGTATTCACTTGGTATGACTCATGTTCAAGGCCTTACTTCTTTCTACATTATTTCTAAATGTACCAAAACAGAACTGATTGGCTACTGGAGCCAACTTTATAAGCCCAGCTCTCACTCTTCTCCTCCCTTGATCAATTTCTACAGGCTGGGTAAGAAGAATATCCCCAACCCCTGATCTTGACCAAAAGTAAACAGTACTGTGGATGCATTCCAAGCTATTTGGAAACCTCACTCTAACATAAGGACCATTTTTCCTATTGGAGAGAACACTGAGGAGCCACAGATGGTTCAGGAACACACAACTGGGCCAAGTTTTAACATTTTAGTGTTGCCACATTGGGTTTTGTTTCCCAGTAATAATGCAGCCAAGAATCTTGAAACTCCTGCCCTTGGCAGGAGGCTGCTTCTCAGTGCTTCTTACTCAGGAGAGGTAGTGTTCTGAGTATCACCCCCCCTTTTTTTTTTCATTAATACAACTGCCTCATAATATCTGTGGCCCCAAGGTGTCATACTTTAATTTTAATTTGGGCTACTTATAGCTCCTGGTAACACAAATAATTGAAAAGTATTTTAATTTTTATCAGTTTCTCACCTTTATGAGGGCCTCCCTGGTAGCTCAGCAGATAAAGAATTCACCTGCAATGCAGGAGACCCCAGTTAGACCCCTGGGTTGGGAAGATTCCTTGGAGAAGGGATAGGCTACCCACACCAGCATTCTTGGACTTTCCTGGTGGCTCAGATGGTGAAGAATCCATCCGCAATGAGGGAGACCTGGGTTTGATCCTTGGGTTGGGAAGATGCACTGGAGGAGGGCATGGGAACCCACTCCAGTGTTCTTGCCTGGAGAATCACCATGGACAAAGAAGCTTGGTGGAGCTATAGTCCATGGGGTCACAAAGAGTCAGACATGACTGAGTGGTTATGCATGCACCTTTATGAAGTGGGGTGACATTACTGAGGCGTCATTGCAAATACAGTGATGGGTGATGTGATATTTCCTTTTTACATGAGTAGCAAAATAAGATCGTGAATGAAAAGCTCCATCATAAAAATTTTTCTTCTAAAAGTGATCACTGTCATTTACAAAAACCTTCCCCGTGTTGGAAGGGCTCAAAGCAAGCCTGCAGCCTGATGGGACTCAAGCTCCTGCCTTCTCAAGGTAGATGACATGTTTTACAGTTGTGAACTGCACAGGACTTTGTGTGGGAAGAGTCATAACACGCTCAGCAGATGAGCTGCCGTGACAACAAGCTGAGGTGTGTTTATCAGCTTCTTCTTGCGCCACATTCTCACCTGCTTTTGGCGCCTTTTCCTTCAAATTGAACACAATCTTGGAAAACTAAAAATCAAATCATAAGAAAAGTCATTTCTTAAAGAACCAAACTGCTGAAACTGCCTGGGTTTTCTGTCCCTGGCATTTTCTCTCCTGCCTATCCCTAGCCCACTGTCATCAGGGGTGTGACACTGTTTACTGGAAAGGACAAAATGCACCTCTCTTTTCCACTAAGCTGTCTTGTACACACAGGTCTGTTGGTCCCGAGATTCTCTGTGGCTTCAGTTGGCTAGTGATAGAGCCCTGAATCTCACTGGAAAGACACGAAATTCCCTAAGCGCATACTATTGTGCCAGCCTGACTGGTCTCTGGGGAGAGGAGTATGTGGACTGCTTCTACCTGGAGGCCCCAGTCATGTGAGTAGCTAGGGCAGAGGGATGGTGAAATTCAAAGGAGTGACCTGACCTATCTCTGAATTTGTGCAAACATGTGTCTATCATCCTTAAATCAACACCAGTTCTCCAGGCTTTTAAGTCACTTTGCTTATTGCTTTATCAGAGAAGTACATCTGATGCTTTCCCAAACATGGAGGCACTAAGCATTCTGAAAGCTGAGCCACGATCAGTCTCAGTAGGATAAGGATGAGTCTCATGTCTGCTTGTGTGATGGTCTTGTGTGATGGTGAACTCTGTTTTTCCCTTCGTGATAAGTTTCCTCTCCAGAGGCCACAACAATGCATCTGGTTCTATCTTTGTGCCTCAAATAAAAAGACATTAAAATAATCTAAGATACATGATAGCCTTTCCACTCTATAGTACCTCTAGATGGCATGCCCTCAGTCATAAATCTGTCTCTTGAAATAATAACTCTAAGTTTGCAGATTTTTCCCATACATTCAGCATTAAGACTTTGTGGGAAATATTTTTAAGTATCTCCTGTTCAAACCTGTCTATTATATTAAAAAAGACCTGGAAAGATGAAGGCTATAGAGGGAAAAATAATTCCCAAACTTGTATGAAGGGCATAATGAAATGAGTTGCTATTAAATGTGATAATAATCAATTATTACAATTTTTTTTTTTCCCAAGAAAGTTGGCAGTACCTGAATCCTGTTCTGGGTCAATTACTTGTATCTCCCTTGTCAATAGCAAAAGTGAATGTGTGAAAATATATCCAGTATAGCAGGGTAAATAGCACATGTTCCACAAATACAGACATCAGAAGGCCCACACTCAAGCCTTCTGATGAGTGTGTAAATTCAGTCCAAACAAGTAGCCCAGAGCTGACTGCCTGGTGGCTGCTGTGTAGAACTTCATCACCAACCTCAGGCGAATAAAGGGAGACCAGGTGAAGATGAGCACACTTGAGGACATGTGTGCCTTGAGCACTGGCATTCCCAGGGCTGCGGTTCAGTAAGAGACACCATACCTTGGGCTCTTGTGGAGAAGACTCAATTCAGTTCAGTTCAGTCGCTCAGTCGTGTCCGACTCTTTGCGACCCCACGAATCGCAGCATGCCAGGCCTCCCTGTCCATCACCAACTCCCAGAGTTCACCCAAACTCATGTCCATCGAGTCAGTGATGCCATCCAGCCATCTCATCCTCTGTCATCCCCTTCTCCTCCTGCCCCCAGTCCCTCCCAGCATCAGAGGCTTTTCCAATGCGTCAACTCTTCTCATGAGGTGGCCAAAGTATTGGAGTTTCAGCTTTAGCATCAGTCCTTCCAAAGAATGCCCAGGACTGATCTCCTTTATTTTTTTTTATTTTTATTTTTTGATTTTAAAATCTTTAATTCTTACATGCGTTCCCAAACATGAACCCCCCTCCCACCTCCCTCCCCATAACATCTCTGTGGGTCATCCCCATGCACCAGCCCCAAGCATGCTGTATCCTGCGTCAGACATAGACTGGCGATTCAATTCTTACATGATGGTATACATGTTAGAATGCCATTCTCCCAAATCATCCCACCCTCTCCCTCTCCCTCTGAGTCCAAATAGAATGGACTGGTTGGATCTCCTTGCAGTCCAAGGGACTCTCAAGAGTCTTCTCCAACACCACAGTTCAAAAGCATCAATTCTTCAGTGCTCAGCTTTCTTCACAGTCCAACTTTCACATCCATATATGACCACTGGAAAAACCATCTCTGTTCGTTTCCAAGGCAAACTGTTCTATATCACAGTAATCCAAGCCTATGCCCCAACCAGTAACGATGAAGAAGCTGAAGTTGAATGGTTCTATGAAGACCTACAAGACCTTTTAGAACTAACACCCAAAAAAGATGTCCTTTTCATTATGGGGGACTGGAATGCAAAAGTAGGAAGTCAAGAAACACCTGGAGTAACAGGCAAATTTGGCCCTGGAATACAGAATGAAGCAGAGCAATATTTGCCAAGAGAATGTACTGGTCATAGCAAACACCCTCTTCCAACAACACAAGAGAAAATTCTACACATGGACATCACCAGATGGTCAACACCAAAATCAAATTGATTGTATTCTTTGCAGCCAAAGATGGAGAAGCTCTATACAGTCAGCAGAAACAAGACCAGGAGCTGACTGTGGCTCAGATCATGAACTCCCTATTGCCAAATTCAGACTTAAATTGAAGAAAGTAGGGAAAACCGCTAGACCATTCAGGTTTGACCTAAATCAAGTCCTTTATGATTATACAGTGGAAGTGAGAAATAGATTTAAGGGCCTAGATCTGAGAGATAGAGTGCCTGATGAACTATAGAATGAGGTTCATGACTTTGTACAGGAGATAGGGATCAAGACCATCCCCATGGTAAAGAAAAGACACAATTCAGCTCATGTCAAAGGTGAATTTGTTGACTATGGATGGCGGAAGCGCAGGGTTTTAGCTGGTGGTAACAGGAAGGTGGACGCTGTGCCTCCTGAATGAATCCTGCACCCACTCAGACTGCTGCATGGAGCTCACATCTGGACTCACTTCCTCATGAGTCACTGCCGAAGAAGGAAGGCGGTCCATGAATCCTGGCCTCCATTTAGGAGTCTTGAGGGGCACTTTTAATATGGCTGACTTGGGGCTTTGCATCAAGACGAAGAGCAATAATGGCTCAGGGTGATTTTGATGCTTACTGCCATGTCCAGGGCTTCAGGTCTGCTGTCAGAGTCAGTGTGTAGCAGGTCCACAGGGAGGGCATGCAGGTGCTGTGCTGAGTGCTTGCCAGTGCTGGGTCAGTAACTTCACTACTGTGCACAGCCACTTTCCAGAGCAGACAAATCCTATCATTGTTCCTCTGCTCTGGGATGAAGCAAGAGCTTTCCTGAGGGCTCAGTGAGTGAAGAATCCACCTGCAATGCAAGAGACTCAGGTTTGATCCCTAGGCTGGCAAGATTGCCTAGAGAAGGAAATGACAATCACTCCAGTATTCTTGACTGAAAAATCTCATGTACAGAGGAGCCTGGAGAGCTCCAATGGGTCGCAAAGAGTCAGGCATGATTGAACAGAAACAACAGTAGGTAGAAAGGGAGGGAGGACCGCAAATAAATCTTTCTTTCTTCTTTCCTCTAACATAGGAAAACATTGTCATATTTCTTACTGTCTTTGGCGGGGACTTTAAGAGCACATTCAAGATGTGAAAGGTCTGAAAATGAGGTGGCACGTTTGGGTCCCCCCTGCTGTACATACTGGTTCCAAGAGCACATCAGCAAACAACCTTGCACCTTCATTTTCTCCACTGTCCATAACTGTAATCTGGCGTTTTAAAAAATTTTGACATTAGATTACCTCTTGTTATGAACCACAGGCATCAGAAACTTGAGTGTTTACTCTACTCAGCCTTGATGAAAAATTCCATTTTACTCAAAAACTGTTTAAGCTAAAAGACTCCAAAACACATCCCAAGTCTCCCTGTGACTAGCTGGACTAGAACTCCAGATCTCCTGGCTTTTAATTCACAATCATGTACAGTTTTGCTGTATCATGGAGCTTTGTGTCTTCATCCATGCAAAGTTCAGCATTATAATTAAAAAAAAATACTTTTCAAGGTTTGTATACTAAATACTTAATATCGTTTTTATAGATTATTCATCATATGGCTATGTAGCCAAACCAAACATTGCTAATCTCATATTGGCTTCCTTTCCTTCCTTTGACAAATTATCACAAAATTAGTGGCTTTAGAACAACTTGAACCTGTGATCTCACAGTTATGGAGATGATAGCTCCGAAATGAAGTGTCAGCAGGGCTACCAGCCTTCTGCAAGCTCTAGGGAAGAATCCACTCCTTGCCTTTTCCAGTTTCTGGAGGCCACCGACATTCCTTGGTTTACAGCCCTAAATCACTCAGACTTACCCTGTCATTATCATTTTCTTCCTTTACCCAGACTCCTCTGTTTCCCTCTGTAATTTATAAGGATTCTGGAAACCATGCATGGGCCCTGGTGTCCTTGTCTTTTGAACAAAATTGCTGACTCAAGAGTTAATAATTGGGAAACATGAAAATGTAGAAACGACAAATAGCTGCTGAGCTGGGGAACTGGTAACATTTTAGACTACAAAAACCACCACATGGAAAGATTACTGAACTCATGATTCCCTGAAAGATGAAAGCCTGACACACATTCCTAAGTTGTCTTACAGGAAGCAGACCTCACCAGATGAAAATTGTTGCTGATAAACATGTAGATCCCAGACCAGTGAGAACCAGAAGGTTGATGGTGCTGACTCCCAATCACCTCACAACCAACCAGAGGAGGAATGTTCGTGATCTGGCCATGTTCTGCTCCTTGAACACTGCAAGGCTTCTCACTACTCCCTCCAGGGTGGAACACACAGTTTTGAGAGCATTAGCTCACTGTGGGCCCTTTTGTCTGGCAAAGCAATAAAACTATTCTTTTCTACTTCACTCAGAACTCTGTTTCTGCATTTCTATTTGGGACCAGTGAACACAGGCTGAGTTTTGGGAACTCTCCCATTCATGGAAGTCCTTATAAATTAGTATGTTTTCGCCTAGTTAACCCAGGATCATCCCATTCCAAGATCCTTAACTTAATCACATCTGCAAAGTCCCTTTGCCATGTGTAGTGACTGGTTCCAGGCATGAATACTTAGACATCTTGGGGAACTGCTATTTTGCTTACCACAGGTCATCTGGAAATAAGCAGAGAAATCTGGAAAAGGAGAAGCTGTGTTAATGTCCTTCAGCAGCACCTGGATTTGTAACCCAGACCTTTACAGGTGGGTCCCCACAGAGAACACTTATGTGGTGGAAATCACCCCCTTGCTCACAGCTCCTAATCCAAGCTGACTTCGTCTTTGGGCGGGGTTTCAGGGGAGGTCTTCATGGGAGATAGGAGGAGTGGAAAAGGTGTTCTTTTAGCCAAAGTACCTGTGTGGTTTAGAGGGAATTGATGATGAGCAATCTGACCTCACAGGACAAGTGTAGCCTAGCTGGTGTCTTGCTCCTGGGACTTTTGTGTAAACAAAGAAAAACTTCCTTATGAGTGGGAGCAGGGTGGTGATTGGAGGGATCTGCTGGAGAAGGTGGGTCTGTGGTAGTCATCTCAGAAGCTACAGGAAGGCCTTGCCATTGCCTTCTGTTTATCACTGACAACTCTTTTTCCTTTTCTCGTGTCTCATTATTTTATCCTTGTAGTGGAATACCTATTACCATACCATCAGATGGCCACAGTTAAAACAGTCTGTGCTTTCTGGGTTTCACACACGCCACAAGCTCTGGCCAAGTGGGCTGGGAGAATCCCTGAATGATGCTAGCTGGCCTCAAGCTGCAGAGGAAGTAGGCTTCACCTGTCTTATACTTCCCTGGTCAATATACAATCAAATCACAATGACAGGAAGAAAAGCCCACTCTTTTGAGGGGGTAAATATCATTAATGTGTCCTCACATTATGTAGGTATTCTGCTTGTTCTTTAAGAAATTTTTATTGATGTATAGTTGCTATACAATATTATACAAGTTATGGGTGTATTATATAGTGATTCATGCTCAGTCGTGTCTGACTCTTTGTGACCCCCTGGACTGTAACTTGCCATGCTTCTCTATCCATGGGATTATCCCAGCAAGAATACTGGAGTGGGTTGCCATTTCCTCCTCCCGGTAATCTTGACCCAGGGATCGAACCCATGTCTACTGCAGCTACTGCATTGGCTGGCAGATTCTTTACCACTTGAGCCATCTGGGAAGGCAATATAAAGATTGCTCAGTTGCTTCAGTTGTGTCTCTTTGCGGCCCTATGGACTGTAGCCTGCCAGGCTCCTCTGTCCAATGGATTCTCCAGGCAAGAATACTAGAGAGGACTGCCATTTCCTCCTTCAGGGGATCTTCCTGACCCAGGGATCAAACCCACATCTCCTGCGGCTCCTGCACTGCAGGGAGAATCTTTGCCACCGAGCCACTGGGGAAGCGTTAGCTATCTTTTCAGGTTATGCTTCATTTGTAGTTATTGTGAAATATTGACCACATTCCTGTGGTGTACAATATATCCCTTTATCTTATTTTATGCCTAATTGTTTGTTCCTCTTAATCTCCTACCTCTATTTTTACCCTCATCCTTCCCTTTCCCCGCTGGTAACCACAAGTTTGTTCTCTGTATCTGTGAGTCTATTTCTTTTCTGTTTTATTCACTAGTTGGTTGTATATTTTAGATTCCACATATAAGTGATATCATACATTATTTGTCTTTCTCCATCTGACTTACTTCACTTAGCTTAATACCGTCTAGGTCCATTCATGATGCTGCAAAGCAATATTTCATTTGTTTCATGGCTGAGTAGTATCCCATTGTGTGTATATATATGCTTCCCAGGTGGCACTAGTGATAAAGCATCTGCCTGCCAATGCAAGAGACTCAAGAGACATGGATTCAATCCCTGGGTTGGCAAGATACCCAGGGGTAGAAAATGGCAACCCACTCTAATATTATCACCTGGAAAATTCCATGGACGGAGGACCCTGGCAGGCTACAGTCCATGGGGTTACAAAGAGTCATACATTACAGTACACAGACATGCGTGCGCACATGCAACACGTGTGTGCACGCACATGCAACATGTGTGTGCACACACATACACACACACACACACACCACAGTTTCTTTATCCATTCATCTGTTGATGGATACTTAAGTAGCTTCCATGTATTGGATATTGTAAATAATTCAATGAATACTGAGGTGCATCTTTTAAAATTAGTGTTCTCGTTTCTTTCATGTATATACCTAGGAATGGAATATAAACTGGATCATATGGTAGTTCTAAATTTTAGTGTTTTGAGAAACCTCCATACTGATTTCCACAGGGACCACACCAATTTACATTCCCACCAACAGGGTGTATGAAGGTTCCCCTTCCTCCACAACCTTGCCAACATTTGTTATCTGTGAACTTTCTGATTATAGCCATTCTAACAAATGAGGTGGTATCTCATTGTGGGTTTTTTTGGCCATGCCATACAGTTTGTGGGATCTTAGTTCTCTGACTAGGGGTTGAACCCAGGTCACAAAGATGAAAAAAACAAGTCTTAATCACTGGCCCACCAGAGAACTGCCACTCTCACTATAGATTCCATTTGCATGTCCCTGAAAGTCAGCATTGTTGAGCATCTTTTCATGTGCCTGTTGGCCATTTGCATGTCCTGTTTGGGAAATGTTTATTAAGATCAGCCGTTGTTGTTGTTCAGTCTCCCAGTCATGTTGGACCCTTTGTGATCCCATGGACTGCACACCAGACCTCCCTGTTTCTTACCATCCTCTGAAGTTTGCCCAAATCCTGTCCATCTCATCGGTGATGACATCCAGCAACCTGATCCTCTGATGCCCTCTTCTTCTTCTGCCCTAAATCTTTCCCAGCATCAGAAACTTTTCCAATGAATCATCTGTTCTCTTCAGATGACCAAAATACTGGAGTTGCAGCTTCAGCATCAGTCCTTCCACCATGTATTCATGATTGGTTTCCCTTAAGACCAATTGTTTGATCTTGCTGTCCAAGGGACTCTCGGGAGTCTTCTCCAGCACCATAGCTGGAAGGCATCAATTTTTTGGTGCTCTGCCTTCTTTACAGCCCAGTTCTCACAACCATAAGTGACCACTGGGAAGACCATAGCCTTGACTGTATGGACCTTTGTTGGCAGAGTAATGTCCCTGCTTTTCAACACACTGTCTAGGTTTTTCATAGCTTTCCAGCCAAGAAGCAAGCATCTTCCAATTTCATGGCTGCAGTCACCATCTGCAGTAACTTTAGAACCCAAGAAAATAAAGTCTGTCACTGTTTTCATTGTTTCTTCATTTATTTGCCATGAAGTGATGGGACTGGATGCCATGATCTTAGTTTCTTGAATGCTGAGTTTTAATATTTTGAAAATTAACCCCTTATCCATCATTTCACTTGTAAATATTTTATCCCATTCTGTACGTTGTCTTTTTGTTTTGTCTATGGCTTCCTTTGCTGTGCAAAAGCTTTTAATTTTATTTAGGTTCCATTTATTTATTTTTGTTTCTACTTCTTTTGCTTTAGGAGACAGATTTCTGCTGCCCCTATCCCACTAAATAGTGCTAACATTTATGTCAAAGAGTGCTCTGCCGATGTTTTCCTCCAGGAGTTTTATGGTATCTGGTCTTACATTTAGGTTTTTAACCCATTTTGAATTTATTTTTTCATATGGGGTTATAAAATGTCCTAATTTCATTCTTTTACATGTAGCTGTCCAGTTTTTCCAACACCACTTATTGAAGAGGCTGCCTTTCCTCCATTATATATTCTTGCCTTCTTTGTCATAAATTAATTGACCACTATACATGGGTTTATTTCTGGGCTCTCTGTTCTTTCCATTGATCTATGTGTCTGTTTTTGTGCTAGTACCAGACTGTTTTGATTATTGTAGCTTTATAGTATATTCTGATGTCAAGACTTGTGATTCCTCCAGCTCTATTCTTCTTTCTCAATATTGTTTTGGCTGTTTGGTGTCTTTCGTGTTTCCATACAAATTAAGTATTTGTTCTAGTCCTGTGAAAAAAAGTCATTGGTATTTTGATTGCTTTGTATCTATACACTGCCTTGGGGAGTATGGTCATGTTAATAATATTAGTTCTTCCAATTCAAGAACACAGTATATCTTTCCATCTGTTTCTTTCATCGGTGTTTTATAATTTTCTGAGTATAGATCTTTTACTTCTTTGAGTAGGTCTATTCAGAGGTATTTTATTCTTTTTGATGCAATGTAAATGGAATTGTTTCCTTAATTTCTCCTCCTGGTAGTTTGTTGTTAGTATATAGAAATGCAACAGGTTTCTGTATATTAACTTTTAACTTGCAATTTTCCTGAATTCACTAATGAATTCTAGTAGTTTTCTGGTGACATCTTTAGAATTTTCTATGTGTGGTATCATGTCATCTTATAATTGTGATAGTTTTACTTCTTCCTTTTCATCTTGGATTCCTTTTATTTCTTTTTCTTCTCTGATTGCTGTGGTTAGGACTTTCAAAACTAGGTTGAATAAAAGTGGTGACAGTGAACATCCTCATCTTGTTCCTAATTTTCGAGAAAATACTTTTATCATTTTAATTAATTTTTAATTAAAATGTTTTAATTTTTTAAATATTATATTTCTCCAAAGTACTCCTGAGTAACTCCAGATGTACTAATACATTGCTTTAGTTATATCAGGAGACAGGCATCAATATGTCCTCAAATGTATAGTTGGGCAGGGAGTTCCCTAGAGACTGGACTTGGAGTCTTTCCCATGGTGAACAGGAAGTTGGGTAAGTGAAATGGAATATAAATTCCTTTAGATAGGGGGTCTTTCTGGGGGAAAGAATGTTATATCAGGAATTTAAGAAATATTTCTAAAGTCAGATTCTCCCTCTCAAAGAACAAAGCTCTATAGGTTATTAGACCTGAACTTCATTATGCATTTGAGCCCTTTAACAAATTGGCCTTATTCTAAATCCATATTTAGGTGGCAGCTTCTAACTTGGAAACGGGAATGGCAACCCAATACAGTACTTTCCTGGAAAATCCCATTGGCAGAGGACACTGGCAGGCTAAAGTCCATGGGGTCACAAAGAGTTGGACACAACTGAGTGACTAACACTTTACACTTTCACTTTCTAATTTCACCTCCCCTGAGACTGTGCCTGAGACAATCTTGTGCACATGACAGCTATGACTTTACTGGACATGGTGAAGCAGGCAGTCTGTGCCCTGGGTAAAGCCCAGGACACCCTAGGCTTGGGGAGCTGAACCTGAGGGAGTGAGGCCATGCCTGGTCAGTGTTACTATGTGGGCATCTCTCTGAGCAATTCATATTCGTTTTCTATTTCTTTAGATTTTTTTTTAAGAACTTTCCCATTATTATCTACAGCTCCAAAAGACCCAAGTTGTGGAGTACAGAACAGGCAGAGTCCACCTAACTAGCCACACGTTCCTTACTAACGTGTAGCATGTCAGTCTCAGGGTATCCAAGAGGCCAAACTGAATGACCTCAAGACCCTATGGAAGAACAGAGAAGTAGCTGTAGTGTCTAGCCGTGTTTGCCTGTGTCTCAGATAAACCATTGTAACAAGATGGTGTGCCCATCTGTCCTACTGATCATTACCATTGAGCCCATCCACACCCTCTTTATGGAATTCCTCCCAGGAAAGCCCAGTGCTTAGGTGTGCAGCTGTCCTGACCCCGTGGGAGGTTGTCGTTGGTGGTCCTGCATGACCCTATACAAACCACCTCACCATTTTTCCTTCCCTCTAACAGCACACGTGATCTGGCAGTTAAGTCTCCACCCTTTCAAATCCAAGACTACTCTCCAGTAGTAAAATGCCCGTGACCATCCAGCCCTGTGTCCTCAACACACCTCCAGTACCTCGGGTCTGATCAAGATAGCCCACTTATGAAAACAAGCTCACTTGGTATTTTAATTTCTTGAAAGAAAAACTGACTTTAAAAGTATCAGTATAACTCATAGTTTTGGCATTTTGACAATATGGCACAATTTGTCTGCTGTGCCTTATTAAGGAGAGCAAACTAGGTGTATGGGTGGGCTAAGGGGACAGGGTGACTGACTGGATGACTGGACTTAGGGAATAATGAAGAAACCTATTTCCCTTCTCAGCTGTGCAGAGCCAATGAGCAGGTGGAAGGGCATTTTTAACTGAGCTCCACTGTGTGGGTCTGCACAAATCTGAAGCTGTTTGTTAAGAACTGCTTCCTGCACATTCAGAGCTACTCATCGACCCCATGTCAGTTCATCAACTGTGTAATTTATAAAGATGATAAAACACTTCTATAATGATAGAGAAAAATGCTAACCACTCCAAAGCAATCCTCAAAAGAGCACAGAGATAAATCCAACGCTTCCGACTGACATCTGGCTAGTATAATTGAACTCGCCAACAGAACTTTCCATGGTGATAAATGTTCTTTATCTGTTCTGCCCAATATGGTAGCTTCTAGTCACATGTGTTTATTGAACACTTAAAATGGGGAACTGAATTTTTAATGTTGTTTAATTTTAATTAATTTTAATTTAAACAGCCAGGTGTGGCTAGTGGCTATCATATTGCAGAGTGCACAGGCAGCATGGTTTAGCTAATGGCAGTAAAGTCTATGGTAATAGCTACAGAATTGAATGTAAGTACTAAAGAATCACTCTCTTGCTAACCCCACATATATATTTTTGGGGGATATTCTGTTATTTCTAATTTAAAAATTAGTATAATCAAACTATACATTTTTCAAGTTTAATCTAATGTTTTTCACATTGTGCTTGTACTTGGATAAGTGAAGTAGTCCATACCTGAAAACTATATTTTAAGCTGGTATAATTTCCAACAGAGATATAATGACACTGCCTTTTCCATACATGAGGCTAATAAAACACTACTGTGTCTTTTACTTAAGAAGACTTGATCATCAAAATAAAGAGAAAGAAAAGTTTTTAGAGAACGTTATGTGTTTATAGCATTTCAAAAATAGATACTTTGAGAGGAGATCATCAAAATAAAGAGAAAGAAAAGTTTTTAGAGAACGTTATGTGTTTATAGCATTTCAAAAATAGATACTTTGAGAGGAGGAAAAATTACTCCTCAGTACCTCCTTGTTACTTACTCAGTCATAATTACTTCTGGCAACATAAAAGTTAGTGCTAGTCCCCAGACCTCTGAAAGTGTTTTATTCAATCAGTCTGTTGGGGAAAGTTGTATTTCCCTAGCAACGAAACGGTACCTAAGTTGTATTTCCCTAGCAACAAAACGGCACCTCTGCTTTTCTTTCCAAGGCAATTAGGCATGCACTGGACAAAATTTGTATTATTTATACTATTATATATATTTATATTTTTCTGCAGAATGAAATAACAACTCACATTTACTGAGCACTTTCTAAGTGCCAGGCACTCTTCTTGTGACTTACATGTATTAATTCCCTGTACTCTCATAAGACGACTGTAATATCAGTTACCATTATTACTCACATTTCATAGCTGGATAAACTGACAGAGAAGTTATGTAAGTTTCCCAAGGTTATAATACTAGTACAGAAGGAGGCCCCTAGCTTTGTGATTCCATTCACACAAGCTAACCTATGCAGTTCCTACTAACTGATTATAATTGCATTAAGTCATGAGAACGTAAAACTGAAGACAACATTTTCCCCACACCCCTGTCTATTCAGAGAGACATACGTAAACAAAAGATAGGCTATATTGTAAAGAAACGCTCAGCTTGTTTAAGTTTTTGCAGTTACATCTCCACATGCGTGCATTTTGTCTTTGGTTTTTTGCCCTTTTCAGCAGTCTGTTTCCTTAAGATCTCTCAATCAAATCTGTTGGCCAATAAGGTCTGAGGTAAATAAATGCCTGAAGAGAGCTACTCATATGTGGCTTGAAGTCTCTGGCATGAACATCACCTGGGAACAGGCTAGAAAGTGCAAATTCCCAGAGGTACTGATTCGGAATGGGCTGTGGGGGTAACCTTTTGGATCTGGCTTCGTTTCCTTAGCGAAATGCCTTTAGGATTCATCCATGTTCTTGAGTGGGACAGTAGTCCATTTTTACTTACTGAGTAAGCACTTAGGAGCTGGCATGCTTGATTGCATGGCTGACTTTATAGCAAGTTGCTTTCCAAAGTGCTGCTCTTGCTCTGCATCTCCACGAGTGAGGAGTGAGATCTCCTGGTGCGTCACTGCCAATATTTGGTGTTGTACTTGTTTGTTTTGTCATTCTAATCAGTGTGTAGCGTTACCTCATTGTGGGCTTAATTTTCATTTCCCTAAGGACAAATATTGTCAACTTTGACAAATAAACATCTTTTCATATACTTATTTGTGACCCTTATATTTTATTTGGTGAAGTTTGCCCAGTATACAAACTTGTGTATTTTATTTTCTTACAGTTGAGTTTTAAGATTTCTTCGTATATTTCAGACATGAGTCCTTTTTTAAAAGTGACTTTTAAAGTGTTTCTCCATCTGTGTCTTGTATTTTCGTTTGTTTAACAATGTATTCCCCAGAGCTAAGATTTTAATTTTAACAAAGTAGAGTTTCTCAGCTTTTTCTTGCACAGGTCATCCCTTTGTTATTGTTATCAGATTTCAGATTTTCTTCTATGGTTTCTTCTGGAAGTTTGTCATTTAAAATTTACATTTCAGCCTATGAATCAGTTATATAAACTGTGAGGTATGTTGCAGGTCATCTATTCCCATGTGTCTGTCCCACATTCCAGCCCTGTTTACTGATGACTGTCCTTTGTTCGTTAAATTGCTTTAGCACCTTTGTCAAAAAGTAATTGACTATATTTGTGTGAGTCAACTTCTGATCTATCATTCTTCATCAACTCAGTGGATCATCTGGGTCTTCCCACTTTGCTCTTGTTCACATTCATTTGGGCTATTCTCTTTGGCTTTCCATATAAATTTTAGGTTTATCTTGTCAGTATCTATGACAGTTTACTGAGATTTTCTTTAAGACTGTGATGTATCTGTAAATCATTGGCAAAGAATTGATTTCTTGAACATCTTAAAATTCTTCTGATCTAAAAACATTGTACATATCTTTATTTAGAATTAATTGTTTTTCTTTATCATTGTGTTGCAGTTTTCAGCATACAAATCTTATTCTTATTCTGTTCAGCTGGTACCTAGATACTTGTGTGTGTATGTGTGTGTGTGTGTGTGTGTGTGTGTGTGTTACTACTGGAAATGCTTTTATCATTTCAAATCCCAATTGTTCAGGCTGGCACTTACCTAATTAAAAACACAGATGACTTGTATATTTGCCATGTATAAAGACGAACTTGCTAAACTGACATTAGTTCTAGTAGCTTTTTTGTAGACTCTTTTGAATTTTTATATACAATTATGCTACCTGGCAATTAAAACCATTTTATTTCTTTTTTTGCTTGTTTGTTTGTTTTTTTTCCCCTTCCTTATTTCATGGGCTGGGACTTCCAGGACAAGTTTGTCCCAGATTCTGAGAGGTGGAGATATACTGCGTCTTTTACCATTAACCCTGGTGTTACTTGTTACACATCACAGGACACAGCCTTCACAGTACACTGCTCTAAACCCGGGACACAGCTTCTAACTTGCTGTAAACAAGGGTGCATGAAGCACCAGTGTCAACCAGAGTCATCACACTCTGTACATTAGCTAGTGAACATTAGCTAGCGAACAGCGAATTGCAAGTTCTATATGGGGCTACTGGTCCCTGTTTGGGCTTTTCAGGAGGGCACCTTGATCTGAGCCCTATTCGAAGTGGAAAAGGACATCGTCTAAAGGAACATCCTTGAGTGCCATGTCATCTTTTAACTGAACTGCCTTTATCTCTTGCTGTGGGTGCTTCCCAAACTTGGTAAACTGCTGCTCTGGTCTCAGTTGCCTCCGTAGCTCTAGAAGCAGAGTGTTGGGCTGTCTATCAGTTTTATTTCTGTTAACTCCCGCGGCCGGCAAGCAGCCTACATTTCCATTCTTGACACTTGGATGGGGCCTTTACCAACTTGGGTCCCCTTAGGGGTCTTCACACTTCTAATCTCCTTTGCTTGCCACCATCTCTGCAGTTCTCCCAAGATAACTACCATTGAGGTCACCCCATAGAGGCAGCACTCCACATGGGGGGCAAGGATAGCAGGCAGGGATCCAAAAGTGGTGGACAGGGCACGGCCTCTGTAACACCACCAGTAAACGCTTGGCATCTGGGCCCTGGGTGTCTGGGTTAA
This sequence comes from Capra hircus, assembly GCF_001704415.2. NCBI lineage: Eukaryota > Metazoa > Chordata > Mammalia > Artiodactyla > Bovidae > Capra > Capra hircus. The sequence goes on from NC_030828.1 coordinate 2,836,557, forward strand.
ACACTGACTACCTCATGCCCAGTGGTCTCACCACTTGGGTCAGCTGGCATACGCATACTATTTACTCAGAGTCTGGGAGCTCTCCTGCTTTCAACCACATGGCAGTGTTAATCCATTCCATGAGGTCGTGTTTGGTTTGGCGCTCTTTGTGTGAGTCGCTTAGTGTTCTACAATCTTTGTCTCAACAAGGGGTAAGTGCCTATAGATACCAACTATTCTATCTCATCACCAAATAAGTGATACTGTCCACCCCTGTGCCCCAAAGTTGCAAGAGCCCTGCTGTCAAGGATTCCCCTTGCTTTTGCTGAAATTGTGTACCGTCGACCAACCCTGCCTGAATACATGGTCGATTGTTGTGAATTCAGTCCCACTGGGGGCCCCTTGAGGATGCGCCCCTGGGTCACAGGCTGCTCATGCTTCTCTTTCTGCTGTACAACAGGCCTCGCTGCCCAGTGGAGATGTGTAGTCTCATAATGCTCATCACCACCGTCACTTACCACCCCACTGTCAGAGATGCTGGGTTCTTCAAAGCCACGGGGCCCTTGCTCTAATGCCAGTGTACGTTGCTCTAGTTCTTCCAGGTGTCTATGCACATTGTGCACTGGCCTGGCATCACAAAGGGCACCATCCATATTTGCCTCCAGGGCACTCAGGAAGATCCACTCCACAGTGCAGTGGCAGTCCATGTCGCCTTGTTCAGCAAACAGGAACTCACGCCTCTAACACCTTTTCATTGCTATCTGGTGACCCGTCCACCACCTCCCAGTGTCCACCAGAGCCCACGCCAAGAGGATCACAGCCACAGGAGGTGGCCGCCGGCTTCCTCCATCCAGTGCAGCCTCAGACTTCCCTACCTGCTGGGTATCCTGCTGCCTCTTCTGTGAAGGCTCAGGCCCTTCTACCTGCTGAGTATCCTGTAGACTATCCCAATTGTCTTGCTGATCCTGATCCTGACGCCAATTGAGTTTGCTGTTCACACTGTCCGCACTGTTCACTGAACCCAGGGTAGGCAAGGCGCAAGCTAAGGGGGTGGAAGAAGACTCAAAGAGCTGTAGGAACTGCAGATGTGGTTATTCTCTCCTGGCTGGCGCAGCAGCCCTAGCAACAGACACCTCTCCTGGCTGACCTAACGGACACTGCCATGACCTAGCAGTAACGTTGCCACTTTTTAGGTGGAGCTCGTATATGTGTACAGCACCAAGTAGCCCATGACCAAACGAATACCTCGTGATGCACATGTGCAGAGCTAGAAATGATCTCAGCAGTTACATAGCCATTACTGACAAAATGCGGGGTGAGAGTGCCTGAACACGCCATCTTGGCTAATTTGCTCTTTCCCTACAACTCTGCTAAAGATTTTCATGTTTATGGTGGTGAAGGATTCTGGTTTCTAGTCTTTATCCTTATGATTTTTTGGTCTAGTCTGGGTGTTTCCAGGTGGCATAGTGGTAAAGAATCTGTCAGGAAATGTAGGAGACATGGGTTCAATCCCTGGATTGGGAAAATCCCCTGGGGAAGAAAAAGCAACTCAGCCCCAACTAAAGAATCAGCTTTTGGTTTTATTGATTTCCAGTATTTTCTTATTTTCTCCTTCCTTTCTGTAAGGAAACTGCAACCTGCTTCTTACCTGGAAATTTCCATAGACTGAGGAACCTGGTTGGCTACAGTCCATGGGATCACAGAGTCAGACATGACTAAACAACTGAATATGTATGCACCCAGCTTTATAAAATTGGTTGGGAACTGTTTTCTATTTTCTAGAAGAGATTGCATAGAAATTATATTATTTCTTTTTCGAATGTTTGGAAAAGTTTGCTAGTGAAATCAATATGGACCTCGAGTTTTCCTTATTTTTATTTAGGCAGAGGAAGCATGTTTAACTGAAAATTCTACTTTTAAAAATAGATACAGGACTATGCACATTATTTATTTTAGCAATTTTTATTGAATTTTATTTTTAAGGAATTAGTCCATTTTGTCTAATTTGTTGAATTTGTGGCCACAGTGTAGTTCATAACATTGCCTGTTTGTCTTTTTAAAGTATAAAATATCAGGTACATACACAAGCATATCTTGAATATATTGCAGTTCAGTTGCAGACCGCTGCAATAAAGAGAATATCACAATCAACAAGTCACATGAGCTTTTTGGTTTCCAAAATTTATGTTTAAAAGTTATGTTTACACTGTATACTATTAAACGTGCAATAGCATTATGTATACTGTTAAGAAAGGAGCCAGTCAAAATATTCTACATGCTGAATGATTCAAATTATACCACATTCTGGAAAAGACAAAGCTATAGACAATGACATTTAGTAGTTGCCAGTGGTTAGGGGTGAGAAAGACAGGAATAGGCAGAACATAAAGTGTTTTTAGGCAGTGGAGCCATCTTGTATGACTTTGTGATGGTGGGAGCGTGTCACTATACATTTGTCAAAATCTGCAGAATGTAAACATAAGCAGTGAATTTCCATGTAAATTATGGACTTCAGATAAGAATGTATCAATATTGGATCATCAATTGCAACAAATGTATTACACTAATACAACATGTTAACAATGAGGTAAGTTGAGTGTATAGGGATTTTCTGCCAGTTTGGTTCAGTCATGCAGTCGTGTCCAACTCTTTGTGACCTCGTGGACTGCAGCACGCCAGGCCTCCCTGTCCATCACCAACTCATGATGCTCAAACTCATGTCCATCAAGTCAGTGATGCCATCCAACCATCTCATCATCTGTCATCCTCATCTTCTCCTGCCTTCAATCTTTCCCAGAATAATGGTCTTTTCCAATGAGTCAGTTCTTTGCATCAGGTGGCCAAAGAAAGTATTGGAGCAGCTTCAGCTTCAGTCCTTCCAATGAATATTCAGGATTGACTGCCTTTAGGATGGATTGGTTGGATCTCCTTATAGTCCAAGGAACTCTCAAGAGTCTTCTGCAACACCACAGCACTACAGCATCAATTCTTCAGTGCTCGGTCTTCTTATTGGTCCAACTCTCACATCCATACATGACTACTGGGAAAACCGTAGCTTTGACTAGACAGACCTTTGTTGGCAAAGTAATGCCTCTGCTTTTTAATGCGCTCTCCAGATTTGTTATAGCTTTTCTTCCAAGGAGCAAGTGTCTTTTAATTTCATGGCTGCAGTCACCATCTTTAGTGATTTTGGAGCCTCCAAAAATAAAGTCTCTTACAGTTTCCATTGTTTCCCCATCTATTCACCATGAAGCGATGGGACCAGATGCCATGATCTTAGCTTTTTGATTGATATGAGTTTTAAGACAACTTTTTCACTCTCTTCTTTCACTTTCATCAAGAGGCTCTTTAGTTCTTCACTTTCTGCCATAAAGGTGGTGTCAACCGCATATCTGAGGTTATTGACATTTCTCCCAGGGGTCTTGATTCCAGCTTGTGCTTCATCTAGCCCAGCATTTTGCATGATGTACTCTGCAAAAAGTTACCTTTCCTAAAAATTGAAGTTTACTAATTTTAATTATGAAAAGAGAATGAAAACATCAATATTTGAGGAACACAGCTTAATTAGGCTTACTTTGGCCACCTCATGCGAAGAGTTGACTCATTGGAAAAGACTCTGATGCTGGGAGGGATTGGGGGCAGGAGGAAAAGGGGACAACAGAGGATGAGATGGCTGGATGGCATCACCGACTGGATGGATGTGAGTCTGAGTGAACTCCAGGAGATGGTGATGGACAGGGAGGCCTGGCGTGCTGCGATTCATGGGATCACAAAGAGTTAGACACGACTGAGTGACTGAACTGAACTGAACTGAACTGAGTGCTTACAAGTAAATCTATAACATTAAATCTTCATATTAGAAATATTTAACTTCAGTAACTTATTCCATTAGAGAAACTGGAAACTAGAAAAAAGAAAACTAAAACTAAAGCAAACAGAAAGAATAAAATAGTACAAATTATAGCAAATCAATACAACTGATAACAGAAAGAAAAACAAAAACAGAGATCAACAAAGCTGCTTTTTAACTTTTTAAATTGAAGTATACTTGTTTTACTATGTATTATTTCCAGGTGTACAGCAAAGTGATATATATATATATATATATATATGAATGAGTGAGTGAAGTCGCTCAGTCATGTCTGACTCTTTGTGACCCCATGGACTGTAGCCAACTAGGCTCCTCTGTCCATGGGATTCTCCAGGCAAGAATACTGGAGTGGGTTGCCATTTCCTTCTTCAGGGGAATCTTCCTGACCCAAGGATCAAACCCAGGTCTCCCGCATTAGAGGCAGACGCTTTAACCTCTGAGCCACCAGGGAAGCGCTATATATATATATAACTTTTATTAAGCCTCTTTTCTTTTTTAATAGATATATAGACAGCTGATTTGCTATACTCAAAGGAATTCACTCCCTTTATCATGCATCATCCCTTAAAATAGTTACACATGCACACATTCATCATTGCCAAAATAATGATTTTTTTTCTGGATGGCTAGATAAGTAAAAGAAAACAATCACTGATCTTTTGCACGAGTTTGAATTTAAGGATAAAAATTTTCTGAAAGCAAAAATGTTAGCAATAACATTTACACATCATATAAATTACAATGCTTCATTACACAATAACCCAGAGGGCATGAAAGTTATTTTTCTGTTTCATATATGAGAAAGTTGATGTGTCAGAGGATGTCCAGGTGATAATAAATTAAACTAGGACTAAAATTTAAGCCTTAGGACTCAGGTCTGTGATTTCCTGCCCTGTTAAACCACCTCTTGTAAAAATTGCTCAACTTCCCAAGGACTGTGTTCTCTATGTAAGTTTTTATAATAAGCAGTTGAGATGACGACGAGAGATGACAACCGTACTACGAAAGTACAAAATCTATCTTAATTTTGGTTAGGAAAGCAATGTCTTTTTAACATTCTTTCCCATTATAATTTATTACAGAATGTAGAGCTTCCCTGGTAGCTCATCTGGTAAATAATCCGCCTGCAATGCAGGATACCCTGGTTCAATTCCTGGGTCAGGAAGATCTGCTGAAGAAGGGATAGGCTACCCATTCCAGTGTTCTGGTCTGGAGAATTCCATGGACTGCAAACAGTAGGACACAACTGAGTGACTTTCACTTCACTTACTGAATATAGTTTCCTGCCAAAGAGAGATCAGTACAGTCGATATGCCTCTAGGGGGATCATAACAAAAAAGAAAAACACACACACACACACACACACACCAGTTACCAAATTCATGACTCAAACAGGTGACATCAGCAGATTCCACAGACATTTAAAAGTAACAGTAACAAAGGTAAAAATAGCAACAGAGTCCCACATCATCATTATGGCCCTAAATTTGAAAACTTATGTGACATACACCAATTCCTAAGAAGACTCAAATTACCAAAACTCACTCAAGAAGAAATAGATAAGCTGAATAGCCATATATCTATTAAAGAAATTAAATTTCTAGTAAAGTAAAAGCTTTCCAAAAACATTTTCAGATCCAGATAGTTGACAAGATACTCTTCACCTGATGAATATATAAAGAAACTGTAGTATATAATACAATGGGATATTTCTCAGCAATACAAAAATGTGAGTTACTGAATCCTGCAGAATTTGGATCAATATTAAATAAGTTGTTCCAAGTGAAATAAAGAAGACCCAGAGGGGTGCATATAGTGTAATTCCATGACTATAATTTTATTTTTTAAAAGTAAATATAATAGCCAGGACATGGAAACAACCTAGATGTCCATCAGCAGATGAATGGATAAGAAAGCTGTGGTACATATACACAATGGAGTATTACTCAGCCATTAAAAAGAATTCATTTGAATCAGTTCTGATGAGATGGATGAACCTGGAGCCGATTATACAGAGTGAAGTAAGCCAGAAAGAAAAACACCAATACAGTATACTAACACATATATATGGAATTTAGAAAGATGGCAATGACGACCCTGTATGCAAGACAGCAAAAAAGACACAGAGGTGTATAACGGACTTTTGGACTCAGAGGGAGAGGGTGGGATGATTTGGGAGAATGGCATTCTAACATGTATACTATCATGTAAGAATCGAATCGCCAGTGTATGTCCGATGCAGGATACAGCATGCTTGGGGCTGGTGCACGCGGATGATCCAGAGAGATGTTATGGGGAGGGAGGTGGGAGGGGTTTCATGTTTGGGAACGCATGTACACCCATGGTGGATTCATGTCAATGTATAGCAAAACCAATACAGTATTGCAAAGTAAAATAAAGTAAAAATTAAAATTAAAAAAAATAAAATAAAAGTAAATTTATAAGGCCAGATAACAGACCAGTGATTGCCATAATTTGACATAGGTGGGGTTGATGCCAAAGGTACCGCACATGGAAAGTTTAAAGTAATGAAGCTCTTTTACATGGCCCAACAGTGATAGATGGGCTTCCATAATGGTCAGATGGTAAAGAATCTGCCTGCAATGTGAGAGACCTGGATTCAATCCCTGAGTTGGGAATATCCCCTGGAGGAGGGCATGGCAACCGACTCCAGTATTCTTCCCTGGAGAATCCCAGGGACAGAGGAGCCTAGGTAGCTATAGTCCATGGGGTCGCAAAAAGTGGGACATGACTGACCAATTAAGTGCACACACACACACACAACACAATGGTACACACACGGATCTGTGAATGCTAAAACCCATAGAACTGTATGCTACAGAGAATATTTATCTCCAGAGCAAGTATAAATTCCAAGATCACAAGATTGGATTCATACTATAGTAAAAGAATTATTTAATGTGTATATATATATATATATATATATATATATATATATATATATTTTATAGGCAAATAATTGGAGAAGGCAATGGCACTCCACTCCAGTACTCTTGCCTGGAAAATCCCATAGATGGAGAAGCCTGGTAGGCTGCAGTCCATGGGGTCGCAAAGAGTCGGACACGACTGAGCGACTTCACTTTCACTTTCCACTTTCATGCATTGAAGAAGGAAATGGCAACCCACTCCAGTGTTCTTGCCTGGAGAATCCCAGGGATGGGGGAGCCTGGTGGGCTGCTGTCTATGGGGTCGCACAGAGCTGGACACGACTGAAGCAACTTAGCAACAGCAGCAGCAGCAGGCAAATAATAATCTCATTAAAGAAAGTAAGGCAAAAATGATCTGACCTAAGTAACTTTGGAAAACAGTTTTTTGCTGACTACTGTCATGTTCAAGTCAAAAAGTGAAAGTGTTAGTCATTCAGTCTTGTTTGACTCTTTGTGACCCCTTGGACTGTAGCCCTCCAGGCTCTTCTGGCCGTGGAATTCTCCAGGCAAGACTACTGGAGTGGGTAGCCATTCCCTTCTCCACAGGATCTTCCCTATCCAGGGATCAAATCCATGTCTCCTGCATTGCAGGCAGATTCTTAACTGTCTGAACCACCAGGAAGAGAGAAAAATAATTATATATAAATAACACATGGGTTATCAATTCTGAATTAAAATTATGTATATAATATTGCTAAATAAATATTTAAATTGTAAAAAATAGGAACCAGGTTTCCCATGATCAGAAATGAAGCTAGTAATATGTAAGGGGATGGAGAACTAGAATAAAATCTTAGGTGCTGGGTTCACACTGGAAATATCAGTATGAACTAATGTCAATCTTTATATTTACATATGGACTATAAGGAGATCCAACCAGTGCACTCTGAAGGAGATCAGCCCTGGGATTTCTTTGGAAGGAACAATGCTGAAGCTGAAACTCCAGTACTTTGGCCACCTCATGCGAAGAGTTGACTCATTGGAAAAGACTCTGATGCTGGGAGTGACTGGGAGCAGGAGGAGAAGGGGACAACAGAGAATGAGATGGCTGGATGGCATCACTGACTCGATGGACATGAATCTGAGTGAACTCCGGGAGTTGGTGATGGACTGGGAGGCCTGGTGTGCTGCGATTCATGGGGTCGCAAAGAGTTGGACATGACTGAGCGACAGAACTGAACTGATGCAAGTATATAAACACATAATTCAGTTATAAACCTGTGTCTATTGTATGCTGCTGCTGCTACTAAGTCGCTTCAGTCGTGTCTGACTCTATGCGACCCCAGAGAGGGCAGCTCACCAGGCTCCGCCGTCCCTGGGATTCTCCAGGCAAGAATACTGGAGTGGGCTGCCATTTCCTTCTCCAATGCATGAAAGTGAAAAGGGAAAGTGAAGTCACTGAGTCGTGTTCAACTCTCAGCGACCCCATGGACTGCAGCCCAAGCAGGCTCCTCCATCCATGGGATTTTCCAGGCAAGAGTACTGGAGTGGGGTGCCATTGTCTATTTTATATCTGTATATAAATAAAGGAGTACATATGTATGTGTATATGAATAATAAATATATATTTTCTAGCTATGTCTGCTGAGAAGGTCTAGAGACAGTAAGAAAGTGATAGTAGTGAACACACCTAGCATCCAGATCTTGCTTTCTAATACTTTTCTCTACTAAAAGGAACAAGAACTCCCTATGGAAATAGGCTGGGGAAAGAAAAACACAGATGTGCTTTGAGCATCCTGTACTACCAGAATACAGTGCTTAAATAAAAATGGTTGTATGTCAAAAGGATAAAGGAGCCATTGTGAAAAAGCTGAAGCATTCTGAGTATGATAAATAATAAAAGTATTGAATTATGATTCAAAGAATAAAAAATCCATGAGACCAAAATAATAGAAATAAATGACTGAGCAAGTAAATAAATGTGAGAGAAGGCATAAATCTTTCTTACAGTAGAATTTCAAATAATATATATAAATACTCTCCTTATAAAAGATAAGACTTAATTCCCCTCCTCTTGCATTTGAGCTAAATTTTGTGACTAGCTCTCAAACAAGAGAGTATGTATAGGAAGAAAAAAAACATGGCAAATTTGCAGAGGGAAAATCTGATGAATCTTATGTTAAAGAAAGTATCAAGGAAACAATCAGTAATGAGTCAGCTGCTATCTTGTACTCCCTAAAATGATGATAAGATGCTACACATTTGTAGTATCCTTCCTCAAAATGTTTAACCCAAGTCTGATCACTAGCATTCATCAGACAAACTCAAAATACCTGACCAAATACCAAATACTCTCCCAAACTGTTAAGATCATGAAAAAGAAAGACTAATACACGGTCACAGTTCAGAAGAGACTAAGGATTTGTTGTTGTTGTTGTTGTTGTTGTTGTTCAGTTGCTCATTTGTGTCCAACTCTTTGTGCCCCCATGGACTGTAGCATGTCTGCTCAAACTCATGTCCATTGAGTCAGTGATCCAAACCAATCATCTTGTCCTCTGTCATCCCCTTCTCCTCCTGCCTTTTATATTCCCCGCATCAGGGTCTTTTCCAATGAGTTGGCTCTTTACATCAGGGCATCAAAGTATTGGAGACTCAGACTCAGCATCAGTCCTTCCAATGAATATGAAGGGTTAATTTCCTTTAGGATTGATTGGTTTGATCTCCTTGCATTCCAAGGGACTCTCAAGAGTCTTCTCCAACACCACAGCTCAAAAACATCAGTTCTTCAGTGCTCAGCTTCTTTATGGCCCATACATGGTCCATAAAACATGTATGAACCAGTTTGTATGATCCATACAACTCTCACATCCATACATGACTACAGGAACAACCATAGCTTTGACTATATGAGCCTTTGTCAATAAAGTAATCCCAACAAGGACACTAAGGAGATGAGAAGACTTATGCCATGTGGTGCCCTGGATTGGATCTGGGAACAGAACAGAACAATAGATGAAAAACTAGCTAAATTCCAATGAAGTATTTGTTAATTGCATTATATCATGTTAATTTAGTCTTAGTTTTGGCAAGTATACCAATGGACATATAAGACGTTAACATTAGGGAAGTTGAGTGAAGAGTATACAAAAACTGTCTTTGAAATGCTTCAATAAATTTAAAATTATTCCAAAATAAACATTTTTTAGAAGCACTCTGCCAATCTATATGCTGCTATTTGAGTTCCATTATCCTATCTTTACCATTCCAGGAGGGCTTCCCAAGTTGCTCAGTGGTAAAGAATCTTCCTACCAATGCAGGAGCCCTGGGTTCGATCCCTGGGTCGGGAAGATCCCCTGAAGAAGGAAATGGAAACCACTCCAGGATTCTTGCCTGGGAAATTCCATGGACAGAGGAACATAGCTGGATAGAGTCCATGAGGTTGCAAAAGAGTCAGACATGACTTAGTGACTAAACAGCAACAACCATTCCAGGATCATATTATTCTGACTGGAAACAAGGAATTCATTCCAACATAGGACTTTCTACTGTTATATCCAACTATCAATGAATATTTCAAGTACAGACAAATCTCATTTTATCATATTTCACTTTATTGAAATATAATAAAATGACATCTGCATTTTTTAAAAATTGAAAGTTGTGGCAACAAAGCTTCAAGTAATTTTATTGCCACGATTTTTCCAGTAGCGTTTTCTCACCTCCCATCCCTGTCTTATATGGATAATTTTATCCATATAAGATAATTCTTATCTTATATGTTATCTTATATGTTTATCCATATAAGATAATTCTTATCTTATATGGATAAGAATATATCTAAATTCTTTCTTTATTATTATATTTATTATAGTTGGTGATCAGTGATCTTTGATGTTACTACTGTAATTGTTTTGGAGCAACACAAGCTATCCCTGTATAAGACAGTGAACTTAATGGATAAATAGGTGTGTTTTGACTTCTCCATCAACCAACCAGTCCATTTCATCTCTCTCCCTTGCTTCAGGCCTCCCAATTCCCTGAAATCAGCAATATTGAAATTCAGTCAGTTAATAAACCTACAATGGCCTGTACATGTTCAAGTGAAAGCAAGAGTTGCACATCTCTTACCTTATAGCAAAAGCCAGAAATGATCAAGCTAAGGATGAAAGGCATGTTAAAAGCCAAGACAGATGAAAAACTAGGCCTCTTGTGCCAGTTAGCCAACTTGTGAATGCAGAGGAAAAGCTCTGAAGAGAAATTTAAAATGCTACTCCAGTGAACACACAAATGACAAGAAAGAAAAGCAATCTTATTGCTGATTAAGTGTTAGTGGTCTGGATAGACGATCATACCAGCCACAACATTGCCTTAAGTCATAGATTAATCCAAAGCAAGGTCCAAGCTCTCTTCAATTCTATGAAGGCTGAGAGGAGTGAGACAGTTGCAGAAGAAAAGTTTGAAGCTACCAGAGTTTGGTCCAGGAGGTCAAAGGAAAGAAGCCTTGTCCATAGCATAAAGATGCAAGATGATGTAGCAAGTACTGATGGAAAAGCTACAGCAAGTTATCCAGAACATGATTACCAAAGGAGGCTATGTTAAAGGAAAGATTTTCAATGTAAAATCTTTTCTTACATTGTGATAGTTCACATGGAAGCTCTATGACTGAGAAATATGTTGAATCATTGTGAGAGGGGACCAGTCACACAGGTACAAGTATGAACAGTTCTCCTCCCTCTAAGGGCTTCCCCAGCAGGAAATGCTCCCATTTGTCAGAGTTATTATAGAGTAAGGAAATGGAAATACTTGTGCTTGGAAAGGGATATGCTCATATGTTGTCCATCATTCAGAAAGTGTGCCATGTGAAATATATAGGTGAAATGTACTTGGCTTGAATTCAACGTATACTGGAACTGGTGGTATTATGAACACATCTTGTGATTTAAAATTCTGAGTTCCCAGGGCAACATTAGGAATAGTTTTATTTAGTGAAATGCATAGGTCCCATCTTGATTTTCTGATTTCTATAATGATGGTTGTTTTGATCAGAAAGTCCAGTTGAAAGGAAGACCCTGGTTTAATCCCTCTCTGATTTATTTAACAAAGCAATGGCATATTCCTGGGGAAATTTCAGATTAGTGTCATTCTACAAATCCCAAAAGATGAAGGGTTTGTAATTCTTAGTGTATCTCATTTCACTCTCTTTTACTACCGGTGCAAAATTGGAAGGATTCTGGAAAATGGTCAGGATCTGTAGAACACTTATTCAGACAGTGGTGTTGCTCAGGATACAATACTTTAACTGGAGCATATCAGTGTAGTACCTGGTACTGCTATGCAGCTCTTGACCTAATATTTTCTTTCTAAGTCTCATCAACAAAGATAATTGTTTTATGCAGTTGACTTTATGTGACAAGAACAACCATACACCCTTTTTTGTCTTAACCCAAGGCTATATTTACTCTCCTGTTGCATTTTAATATATAGTGTGGAAATAGCTTTATTATGCTAATGATCCATAGAACATCACACTGCTCATTTATAATGATATCATGATACCAAATGAATCTTGAAAATAAAATATAGTGAACAATCCTTGTGAGACCCAGGCATATCTGATACTTAAAAATAAATCCTGCAAAAGTTCAAAAACCTCACATATCCCTGAGGTGACCAGGAACATGTGAGAAGAAGAGTGAAATATAAAAGCATTTAGAAAGGCAAAAACAGACATATCCTTGAAGAAGTGTAAGAGAATCAGACTTCAGAAGACTTGGTAAGTCAAACCATAGCAAGCGTTTAACTGGGAGAGACTTCTACAAAATTGTCAAGGTTAATGAGTTTATACTTAATATGCTTATGAGGGAGGAATTTTCTCACATGATTTTTATATACACAAAGGCATGACACATCCTCACATATATTCAGTGATTAGAGATCAAGGTGGAATTTCTTTTTATTAAAGAATCAGCAACTGATAGGAAATTTTCATCACTTCATTTATTCTGCAGAATAGAACTTTACAGGTTATTTTTATTTTATTTCAGTGTACAAAGTGTATTTTGGTATGTTTTTTAACCTGTCTATGGGATGCACACCCAGAGAGGATGCAGGGGAAGGTGTCAACTTCACCCCAAATAGCACACATCAGGAATTCCTGCTTCTGTCTCTGCTTTCTTAGGTTTAGAGGTGTGGAGTTTGTGGTTATCAAAGAGAAATGTTTCCACTAGGAAACACAGTCCTGGCGGCATTAGGCTGAGACTGTCCACTTGGAGCTCCCCATGCCACTGAAAGTACATGCTGTTAAAGAAGTTCACTATGCTGCTCAACATGATTTAGGTTTCAGGTGAGTATGAGTAAACTGACATCTCCCCATGATGTTTAGCTGATGGGATGTACGTAGTGTTTTCTTCCAGTTGGGAAACTTCTCACTTACACAAACACAGAAGCAGCTGTATGTTGACAAAAGGAAAGTGGGTGGTTATGCTGGGCTGATTGCATTTGCCCTTCTGCACCACTTCCTGCATCCACCAGTGACCAGGATGTGTTGCTCTATGGAGCATTTCCACAGACATCCCTGCCTTCTGGCTTCTGGCTGGGTTTGTAGGCTGTATGGGGAGAGAATATGATCATTCCTCTGGAGCCCTCCACACTGAGCTGTTCTTGGAGCCACCTTCTATAAGGTGGCCTTCTCTTAAGGCTGCAGTTTCCTTTCCAAACTTTAGTAGCCCCTCTCTCCAGCAGCCCCTGCAGGCCCATCAGAGCTTTGGGGTTCTTGCCATTGCTAGCTCTGGAGTGCCTCACATGTCTATCATTTTCCATGACTTTGTCCATGTTATAGTGAATAGTTGTTTCATTAAAGCTTTCATCAGAGAATGGAGACAATATGGAAGAGAGGAAGACCCTGAGTCCATGACTCCCCACAATTAGGGCACTTACCAGATGCTGATGGGGACCTCAACACCCAGGCAAGCAGTAGGAACCCCTGAGCAATTGGATAGGAGGGGGCAAGGAAGGAAGAGAAGCAGAGGCTGGATGGGTCCTGTTCTTCTGAGGGGCAGCTGGGGAAGGAGAGGGGTTAACACTCCTGGAGAGACACACTTACCTTGAGGGGATCAGCAGGGACCAGGAGGGACCCTCAGGGGTCAGAGATTTGGGAGAATGTGCCTGGCATTTCCCCCACTCCCTCCACCCTGGGGAGCCTGAAGAAGCCCTGGGCTGGTCCTCCACCCTCCAAGGCTCCCTCCAGCCATGTGGTTCCCAGGGGTGTGAGATGGAGGGGTAGCAGGAAGAGTCCAGCCAGACAGGGAGGGACCCTGGGGGTCAGCAGATTGGGCAATGAGCCTAGGGTTCCCCCCACCCACTCAACTTTGGGGAGCAGGCTGAGTTCCATGGAACCTGCTGAGGTCCATGGCCTAATCCTTTGCATACCAGGGCCCTCTTCAAACTGTGCTGAGGCTAGGCCTTCCCCTACTCCCACCTAAAGCTTGTTCTTGCAGCATGGACCATAAGCCCAGATGCTGCCCCTGTATAACCTCCATCTCACCTAAGCCCCGCCCCCCCCCACCCCCCCCATCCCCAGCCAAGGCTTTTTCCTTCCTTTTTTGTTTTGTGTTTTGAGGTTTGGGGGAGGGTTGCTTATTTTCATTTTTTACTATTGGAGTCCTGTTTTACCTTATAGTAGTTGTTTCACATATATTTTTTCTAATATATCTGTTACTTTTCTAAATTTGCTTTTTATTCTTTGTTATTGTTCTGCTCCTTATTGTTTGTTTGTTTTGCCACACTATACAAATTGTAGGATTTCAATTCTCATGCCAGAGGTTGTCCTAAAGTCCTGCAGTGGAAGCACAGTGTCTGAACTGCTGGACTAAAAGAGACCTCAGGGACTATTAATCAGAGTGGGGTCTCCCCACCGATATGTGGAGTTCCACATATCAAAACCAGAACATGGCTCATCTCAACTACCTGCAAACTCCAGTGCTGGACACCTCAGGCCAAACAACCAGTAAGATAGGAACATAGTCCCCACCCATCAAAAAAAGTGAAATAACAAATATATATATATATATATATATATATATATATATATATATATATATATATATATATATATATATATATATATCAGACAAAGGAGCAAGGTAAAAACCAACACGACCATATTAAGAAGAAATAGACAAACCTGCCTGAAAAAGAATTCAGAGTAAGAATAGTAAAGATAATCCAAAATTTCCAAAATAGAATGTAAGCATGGATTGAGAAAATACAAGAAATGTTTAACAAAGACCTAGAGGAACTAAAGAACAAACAGAGATGAACAGCACAATAACTGAAATGAAGAATACACGAGAAAGAATCAAGAGCAGAGTAACTGAGGAAGAAGAATGAATTAGTGAGTTGGAAGATACATGGTGGGAATTAATGCCAAGGAACAGAATAAAGAAAAAGCAATGAAGAGAATTGAAGACAATCTCAGAGACCTCTGGGATGACTCTAAACACACTAACATTCAAAACATATAGATGTCCCAGAAGAAGATAAAAAGAAAAGGTCTGAGCAAATATTTGAAGAGATTATAGTTGAAAATTTCCCTGACATGGGTAAGGAAACAGTCATCCAAGTCCAAGAAGCCCAGAGAGATTCATACAGGACAAACCCTAGGAGAAACATATTAATCAAACTAACAAAAATTAAATACAAAGAAAATATATTAAAAGTAACAAGGGAAAAGCAAAAACTAACATACAAGGGAATCTCCATAAAACTGTGAGCTGATCTTTCTACAGGCCAGAAGGGAACGGCAGGATGTATTTAAAGCACTGAAAGGGGAAAAACCTACAACCACAATTCTCTACACAGCAAGGATCTCATTCAGATTTGAGGGAGAAATCAAAGGTTTTACAGACAAGCAAAAGCTAAGAGAATTCAGCACCACCAAATCAGCCTTACAACAAATGATAAAAGAAATTCTCTAGGCAAGAAACACAAGAGAAGAAAAAGACCCACAGAAATAAACCAAAAACAATTAAAAAAATTATAATAGGAAAATACTTATGGATAATTACCTTAAATGTAAGTGGATTGAATGCCCCAACCAAAAGACACAGATAGGATGAAGGGACACAAAAACAAGGCCTGTGTATACACTGCCTACAAGAGACCCACTTCAGACCTAGGGCCACAGACAGACTGAAAATGCAGAAGTGGAAAAAGATACTCCAGGCAAATGGAAATCAAGACAAAATTTGAGCAGCAATACTAATATCCTAAAAAATGCACTTTAAAATACAGAATGTTACAGAGATAAGGAAGGATCAAGGGATCAATCCAGGAAGGAAATAAAGCAATAATAAATATTTATGTATCCAACATAAAAGAACCATGATACATAAGGCAAATGCTAATAATCATAAAAATGGAAACCTAATAATAGTGAAGGACTTTAAAACCCCAGTTACATCAATGGATGGATCATCTAGCAGAAATTGAATAAGGAAAGACTAGCTTTAAATGACACAATAGACCACATACATTTAATTGCTATTTATGGCACATTCAATCCCAAGTGTACATGGAATGCTCTCCAAGATAGACAACATCTTGCCTCAAAAATAAAGTCTCTAAAATTTAAGAAAATTGAAATTATATCAAGCATCTTTTCAGACCACAGATCTATGTGATTAGAAATAAAGTATAGGAAAAAAGAAAACTAAAAATCCCTAACACATGAGGTTAAGTGGTACACTCCTAAATAACCAAGACATCATTGAAGAAATTAAAGATGAAATAAAAATACATAGAAACAAATGGCAATGAAAACATGATGACCCAAAATCTATGGGACACAACAAAAGCAGTTCTAAGATGGAAGTTTATGGCAATTCAATCTCACCTCAAGAAGTCATAAAAACCCCAAATGAACAATCTAACCTTACACCTAAAGGAACTATAGAAAGAAGAATGAGGGAAACTCAAAGTCAGTGGAAAGAAATCATAAAGACCAGAACAGAAATAAGTGAAATAGAAACCAACCAATAAATAAATGAATAAAACAATAGCAAAGATCAACAAAAGTGAGTTCTTTGAGAAGATTAAATTAATAAACCTTTAGCCAGAATCCTCAAGAAATTCAGAGAGATAATTCAAATTAATAAAATTAGAAATGAAAAAGGAGAAATCACAATTAACACTCTAGAAATGCAAAGGATCATAAGAGACTACTATAAGGAAATATATGCCAATAAAGTGGACAACCTGGCAGAAATGGACAAATTCTTGGAGTGGTACAACTTTCCAAAGTTGAACCAGGAAGAATTAGAAAATATAAAGCAGGACAATCATAAGTAATTTGAAACTATAATTAAAGTTTTCCAACAAACAAAAGTCCAGGACCAGATGGCTTCACAGGCAATTTCTATCGAATATTTAAATGTGAGCTAACACTTATCTCTCTCAAACTTATAAAAAGTTGCTGAAGGAGGAACTCAAATTTGTTCTACAAGGCCACCATCACTCTGGTGCCAAAACCAGACAAAGGTATCACACACAAAGAAGAAAATTATAGACCAATGTCACTGATGAGCATAGATGTAAAAATCCTCAACAAAATACTAGCAAATAGAATCCAACAACAGATTAAAGGGATCAAACACCATAATCAAGTAAGGCTTATCCCAGGAAAGCAAGGATTCTTCAACATTTGCAAATCAATCAATGTGATATGCCATATTAACAAATTAAGGTATACAAACCATATGATCATCTCAATAGTTGCAGAAAAAGCTTTTGGCAAAATTCAAATGCCTTTTATGATTAAAAAAAAAAAAAAAAACTCTCCAGAAAGTGGCCATGGAGGGAAACTACCTCAACATAATATGAGCCATATACAACAAACCCACAGCAAACATCATTCTCAATGGTAAAACACGGACAGCATTTCTCCTAAGATTAGGAACAAGGATGTCCATTCTCAACAGTTACTCAGCATAGATTTGGAAGTCCTAGCAATGGCAATCAGATAAGAAAAATAAATAAAAGTAATACAAATTGGAAAAGAAGAAGTAAAACTGTCACTGCTCGCAAATTACATGTTTCTATACTTAGAAAATCCTAAAGATGCCAACAGAACACTACTGGAGCTCATCGATGAATCTGGTAAATTTGCAGGAACAAAATTAATGCACAGAAACCTCTTGCATCTTTATACAGAAATAAAGAAAGAGCAGAAAGAGAAATTAAGAAAAGGATCCCATCTGTCATTTTAACAAAAGGAATAAAATACCTAGAAATAAACCTACCTAAGGAAGCACATGTGAAGAGCTGGCTCATTGGAAAAGACTCTGATGCTGGGGGGGATTGAGGGCAGGAGAAGAAGGGGACGACAGAGGATGAGATGGCTGGATGGCATCACTGACTCGATGGACGTGAGTCTGAGTGAACTCCAGGAGTTGGTCATGGACAGGGGGGCCTGGCATGATGCAATTCATGGGGTCGCAAAGAGTCAGACACGACTGAGTGATTGAACTGAACTGAACTGAACTGAAGGAAGCACAAGACTTGTACTCTGAAAACTATAAAACACTGATGAAATAAATCCACAAGAACACAAACAGATGGTGAAATATACCATGTTCTTGGATTGGAAGAACCAATATATTGAAAATGAAAATATTACCCAAACAATCTACAGATTCAATGCAATCCCTGTCAAATTACCAAGGGCATTCTTAACAGAATTAAACCAAAAATTTTTACAGTTTGTATGGAAGCACAAAGGATCCCAAATAGTGAAAGTAATCTTGAGAAAGAAAAATGGAGTTGGAGAAATCAGGCTCCCTAACTTCAAACTATACTGGCACAAAAACAGAAATATAGCCCAATGGTACAGGATAGAAAGCTCAGAGATAAACCCTCTACCTATGGTCACTTAACCTGTGACAAAGGAGGTAAGAATATACAATGAAGAAAAGAGCCTCTTCAATAAGTGGTGCTGGAAAATCTGGAAATTTTTGAAAAAGAATGAAATGAGAACACTCCCTAAAATCATACTCAAAAATAAACTTAAAATGGATTAAATAACTCAGTGTAAGACCCAACACTATAAAACGCTTAAAGGAAAACATAGAAAAACATTCTTTAACTTAAACCACAAAGATATTTTGACCCACGTCCTAAAGTAATAAAAATTTTTAAAAAGTACTTTAATGGGGACATAATTAAACTTAGAAGCTTCTGCAAAGCAAAGTAAACCATAAACAAGACAAAAAGACAACCCTCAGACTGGGAGAAAATATTTGCAAATGAAACAATGACAAAAGATTAATCTCCAAAATATACAAACAGATCCTGGAGCTCAATATCAGAAAAGCAAACAACTCAATCAAAAAGGGCAGAAGACCTAAATAGACATCTCTCCAAAGAAGACATATAGATGGGCAAAAAGCACATGAAAAGTTGTAAACATCCCTTGCTATTAGAGAAGTGCGAATCAAACTATAATGATATACCATTTCACACTGGTCAGAACGGCCATCATCAACTTATCTACAGATAATAAGTGCTGGAGAGAGTGTGGAGAAAAGGGAACTCTCTTCCTCTGTTGGTGGGGATATAAATTGACACTGCCACTGTGGAGGACAGCATGGAGATTCCTTAAATACCCAAACACTGACCTACAATATGACCCAGAAATCCCACCACTTGACATATACCCCGAGAAAACCATAAATCAAAAAGACACATGTACTCCAGGGTTCATTGCAGCACTATTTACAATAGTCAGAACATGGAAGCAAGCTAAAGGTTCATCAATAGATGAAGGGATAAAGAAGATATATATATACACACAATGGAATATTACTCAGCCACATAGAGGATTGGAATGCAAAAATAGGAAGTCAAGAGATACTTGGAGTAACAGGCAAGTTTGTCCTTATAGTACAAAATGAAGCAGGGTGAAGGCTACCAGAGATTTGTCAAGAGAACACACTGGTCAGATCAAACATCTTTGTCCAACAAAAGAGAAGACTCTGCATGGGGACGTCCCCAAATGGTCAATATCAAAATCAGATTGATTGTGTTATTTGCAACATAATCAGCATAAGATGGAAAAGCTCTATACAGTCAGTAAAAACAAGACTTGGAGCTCACTGTGGCTCAGATCATCAGCTCCTTGTTGCAGAATTCAGAGATAAGTTGAAGATAGTCAGGAAAACCACTAGGTCATTAAAGTATAACCTAAATCAAATATCTTATGATTATACAGTGGAGGTGACAGATAGATTCAAGGGATTAGATCTGGTAGACAAGAGTGCCTGAAGAACTATGGACAGAGGTTCATAACATTGTACTGGAGATGATGACCAAAGCCATACCAAAGAAAATGAGGTGCAAGAAGGCAAAATGGTTGTCTGAGAAGGCCTTACAAAAGGCTGAGAAAAGAAGTGAGAAGCAAAGAGAAAAGTGAATGATAGACCCAACTGAATGGAGAGCTCAAGAGAATAGCAAGGAGAGATAAGAAAGCCTTCTTAAGTGAACAATGCAAAGAAATAGAAGAAAACAATACAATGGGAAAGACTAGAGGTCTCTTAAAGAAAACTGGAGATATCAAGGGAACATTTCATGCAAGGATGGGCCTGATAAAGGACAGAAATGGTAAGCACCTAAGAGAAGCAGAAGAGGTTAAGAAGAGGTGGCAAGAATACACAGAAGAACTATACAAAAAAGGTCTTAATGACCCAGATAACCACGATGGTGTGGTCACTCTCCTAGAGCCAGATATCCTGGAGTGTGAAGGCAAGTGGGCCTTAGGAAGAATTACTATGAACAAAGCCAGGGAAGTGATGGAATTACAGTTGAGCTATTTCAAATCCTAAAAGATGATTGTGTTAAAGTGCTGCACTCAATATGCCAGCAAATTTAGAAAATTCAGCCGTGGCCACAAGACTGGAAAAGTTCAAGTTTCATTTCAATCCCAAAGAAGGGCAATGCAAAGAATGCTCAAACCACTGTACAATTGTGCTCATTTCACATGCTAGCAAGGTAATGCTCAAAATCCTTCAAGCTACACTTCAGTAGTATGTGAACCAAGAACTTTCAGATGTAAGAGCTGGATTTAGAAAAGGCAGAGGAAAGAGATCAAATTGCCAACATCATTGGATCATAGTGAAAGCAAGGGAATTCCGGAAAAAAAAAAAATCTTCTTCTGCTTTATTGACTATGCCAAAGTCTTTGACTGTGTGGATCACAACAAACTGTGGAAAATTCTTAAAGAGATGGGAATGCCAGTCCACCCTACCTGCCTCCTGAGAAACCTGTATGCAGGACAAGAAGCAACAATTAGAGCTGGACATGGAAAAGTGGACTGATTCAAAATTGAGAAAGGAGTTTGTCATGGCTGTATATTGTCAGCCTGATATTTAATTTCTATACAAAGTACATTATGCAAAAGGCAGCGCTAGATGAATAACAAACTGGAATCAAGATTGCCAGGATAAATAACAACAATATCAGATATTCAGATGATACCACTCTAATCACAGAAATTTAAGAGGAATTAAGAGCTTCTTGAAGAAGGTGAAAGAAGATAGTGAAAAAACTTGGCTTAAAACTCAACATTCAACAACAACAAAAAAGATCATGGCATCTGGTCCCATCACTTCATGGCAAATCAAAGGGGAAGAATTGATAACAGTGATAGATTTTATTTCTTGGCCTCCAAAACCACTGTGAACAGTGACTGCAGCCATGAAATTAAAGGACACTTGTTCCTTGAAAGGAAAGCTTTGACAAACCTAGACAGTGTATTAAAAAGCAGAGACATCACTTTTCTGTCAAAGGTCTATATAGTCAAAGCTCTGCTCTTTCCATTAGTCATGTGTTGGATGTGAGAGTTGGAACATAAAGAAGACTGAGCGCTGAAGAATTGATGCTTGAGAGTCCCATGGACAATAAGAAGATCAAACTAATCAATCCTAAAGGAAACCAACCCTGAATATTTATTGGAAGAACTGACGCTGAAGCTATACTCCAATAGTATGGCCACCTGATGGGAAGATCCCACTTATTGGAAAAGTCTCTGATGCTAGGAAAGACTGAGGGCAGAAGGGGAAGGGAGAAACAGAGGATGAGATGGTTGGATGGCATCACTGAGTCAATGGACATGAGTTGCAGCAAACTCTGGGAGATAATAAAGAACCAGGAAGCCTGGCATGCTGCAGTCCATGGGGTCACAGATTTGGATATGACTGAGAGACTGCACAACAGCAACAGCAATCAATCACTATGTAAAAATGAAGGATGAATTAGACTGCTTGATGTATAATGCTGTAATAGGTGAATAGCTTGGAATAAGATGGGATGGAGGGAGCTAGAATCATTGAAGAAATAGACGAAGCAAAGCCATCATTTATAGTTCATTAAATCATGAAGTGAATTTTGTATAATTTCAAACTTTCATTTTATGACCTTTAATTTTCTATATGGTAAAGTTTGTTTGTTTGTATGGTTTTTTGTGTGTGTGTGGTGAGGGGGTGGGGGTGGCTTCCCTGGTAACTCAGCTGGCAAAGAATCAGCCTGCAATGCAGGAGACCCTGGTTCATTTCCTGGGTCACAAAGATCTCTGGAGAAGGGATAGGCTGCCCACTCCAGTATTCTTGGGCTTCCCTGGTGGCTCAGATGGTAAAGAATCCACCTGCAATGCAGAAGACCTTCAATCCCTTGGTTGGGAAGATCCCCTGGAGGAGGACAAGGCTAGCCACTCCGGTATACTTGCCTGGAGAATTCCACGGAGAGAGGAGCCTGGCAAGCTACAGTCCATAGGGCTGCAAAGAGTCGTACATGGCGGAACGACTTTCACATCAAAGTGTTTTTGGTACTTAGAACAATGTGGTATATAGCAAGTCTTCAATGAATATTTGCCAAGAAGAAGAACAATATTTCTATTTAAAGTTGTAGGAGTGAGCTTAGCAATCCCTGTGTGATCAATGCAGATGCATCACTTTACAAAAATAGCAGCCAGTCTTATAAAGCAGCTTCTGTTTATTATGGCAGGAAGGCTAGGGTGCCAGGAAGAACTAAACCCCCTCACGTGTGTACCCAAAACTCTGGCACAGGCATATGAGAGGCTACTCATAACCATCAGATGCATGAATGAAGGGAAGTGGGGCAGGGAGAGGGTTTCCTCCCTAATAACTCAAAGCAGTAGGACAAGGGTCTTTGAGTTTTCTCTAGCTCCTTAAAAGATCATACTCAATTCCATTCCAGTTCCATTGTCCTTTGGCATCTATTCTTTTCATCATACTGGGCAGCCTAGTTGTTGAGCAATTAGAGAGTCAAGTCTGGGGCATCATACAAAGCTGTTGTACTTCACTGTCACGAGCCCAGAAGGTGATGGGAATTCCTTTATTTTAAATTCCATCTGCATATGTGTTATTTTCTTCACAGTAGTTGTATGTTATTCCACTAATGCTGTGTGAGCCACCCATGCACAGGACTATATGTACTAGAGAGAAAGCTGTTGCTCTTTGTCCAGGGACAAGTGGGTAATCCACAGTTATGGATTGTGAGATATTAAACAGAACCCACATTGTCCCAGGGGATCTCTGAGTCTGCTTTCTTGGTGGTTCAAGTCATGCAAAGACAGCTGTTGACAGAAGAAAATAGGTAAAGTAAACACACCACTTGCAGACATATAACTTATTTTGTGGTGTGATTGGCAAAGAACATTTATCTTGTCAAATTCCTGGAAATGGATTTCTCCATTTGAGGTACTATTTTTTGTAGCCCAAGAGGTACAGGTCTATCTGAATTTCAGACTGTTGTGAGCTTACATCTGTTCTCGGAGAATCAGTAAAAATACCATCCCTCATTTTTCAGTAAAAGTGATCTCACACACTTGTAGCTAACAAAACAGATCACCTAGTCTTATTTTTAGTGTTTTGTAATGATGGCAGTGTGTCTTGATTTTTGTAGGATATTATTTCTAAGAGAATTCCTTAAGGCTATTTAGATGTAGCATGTCTTACAGACTTCAGTTTCCTATACTTGTACTTTTAAGGGATCTATACTTAATAATTTAAAAACTTTTAATAAATGCTCAGATTCAAGAGTTATATAGAACCAAGTCTAGGAATTAGGAAAGGGCCATTAAAAACTCTGTTGTACATTTCTCTTCCCAGCCTGCAGAGTTCTCAATCCTAACACTACAGTAGAATCTCTTGGGTGATATTTCTTAAACTGCTGATACCTGGATTCTAACTGAATCAGAAAGTCTCAGGTGGGGAAGGAAGCCATGAATAATTCCTAAAAGTTCCCCAGATGACTCTCTTGTGTACCCATGTGATAGTACTCTTGGCTTCTTTTCAATGAAATGAATCAAGCAATTAAATTAAGGTTTAACACCCCAAAGCCCTTGAAAGTTCTCATGCAAATTCCACGGTCATAATCAACACGGAGAGAGATGAGGAACCAGGCATCCTCTGACAATTAATGACCTTCTGTGGAGAAGATAAGGTTGCCAGTAGCTGAAGGTGGTGAAGTGAAGATTCAGGAGACCATGCCACAGCAAGGGAGGCTCCATCCCGGTGCATCTGAGTTCCTCTGGTGTAAGCAGAATGCCACTCCGAAAATAGCACAACCCAAGGAGATTCCTTGAGAGGAAAGTAAAAAAGACTGGACTGCCTTCTCAGCATGTCTCTTTTCCTGGTACATTTATTGGTTTCTATCATCAAATATAAATCGACTTTGATTTAGAATTGTATTCTTCTTATATCAGGAATTTTAGTTCCTCTATCAGAATTTCTTAATATGATTCTATTTTTAAAAAGTTAAGACTTCAGAGAGTGTATTCTGGGAATTTGCAGCAATTACTCTTGCTTTTATTGTCTTTATAGAAAACATTTTTCAGTTTAAAAATCCATGGAACTATCTTTAACTGTAACCACAAAAATATTAGTAAATGCAGTGACTGTAAGATTAGATGAGACTCTCAAAACTCAGTTTTTCCCACGTATAAACTGTCAAAAGATGGGACTGACAGCTTTCACACAGAAGCTTCATATCCATCATCAGTCTCATGTGTTGTGAATTGCAAGCTTGTCAAAATATACTCTGAAAAGGTTGATGGGTCGGATTTCACCTAAAGGATTGCCAGCATGCATCAATATAGAGAAAGTAGAATATAGCCCAAGCAGTATCCTCTGTGGTCTGTTCCATAACAACAGTACCAAGGAGGGCTTACCCCGAAACTGTCAAGCAGGTTTGTTAAGATAGGCAAGAGTCAATCTCAGAAGAAACATTATTTTGAAAATTATTTTGAAAATAATTATTTTGGACTTGAATTAGGAGACTACCATTATACTAAAATCCACAACAAATATTTTCACTAGATTTTAAGACACAGCTTACTCTGTTTCTTAGTCAATAAGTTCAAAAGAGGAATAAAACCTTTCATGAGGTATGAAACAGAAATATTTCATTCTTGACTCCCTCCACTGACCTTAGACCTTGCTGTGCAGTAGAAGCCTGGGGATGGGTGGGACCACTCCAGCTTCAGTGGGAATGTAGGAAAGCCATCAAAAGGTAGGCAGACCAAACATGTACCAAGCGCACTTCATAGAAAATGTGTCCATCAAGAATTAGAAAGCCAGATTTTCCTAATCAGTCGTATAAAAAGAAAAAAGTTTTGACAATATCATAGATGATAGGAAATGGATGGCAGTAGATGACCCAGGCAAGAAAAAAGTAGTTTTCTTCTTAAGATATCATGCATTAGTGGATAAGGTATAACTTAGTAATAAGAGCAGGTTATAAGAATGAAGCTGACATTCCATGTGCAGGGGTGCTGCTGTATGTTTTGTAGTGTTCAGAACAGACCTGTAGGAAGCAGCCCAGATAGAGCTTTTTATGTCCAATTCAACAGAACAGTGTGTGGTGTAAAAATAATAGAGGTGATGGTGATGATGATGGATGGATAGCAAAGTTTCTTAGGTAAATGATACGTACAAGCACTGTTCTAAGAACTTTAAGGGTGTTACCTGATTTAATCTTCATAATAACTGTAGGAGGTGGGTATTCTTATCATCTCTTTTATACAAGTAATGTGAAGAAATTGAGGAAAAACAGAATAGGAAAGACTAGAAATCTCTTCAAGAAAATTGGAGATATCAAGGGAACACTTCATGCAAGGATAGGCACAATAAAGGGCGGAAACAGTAAGGACCTAAGAGAAGCAGAAGAGATTAAGAAGAGGTGGCAAGAATACACAGAAGAACTATATTTTTTAAAAGTCTTTTAAAAAAACTAAATTTTTAAAAAACAGTATTTTAAAAAAGAATACACAGAAAACCACGATGATATTGTCACTCACCTAGGGCTAGACATCTTGGAGTGTGAAGTCAAGTGAGACTTAAGAAGCATTACTATGAACACAGCTAGTGGAGGTGATGAAATTTCAGCTGAGCTACTTAAAATCCAAAAAAGATGATGGTGTTAAAGTGCTGCACTCAATATGTCAGCAAATTTGGAAACCTCAGCAGTGACCACAGGACTGGAAAAGGTCAGTTTTCATTTCAATTCAAGAGAAGGGCAATGCCAGAGAATGTTCAAACTGCTGTACAACTGCACTCATTTCACATGCTAGCAAGGTAATGCTCAAAATCCTTCAAGCTAAGCTTCAGTAGTATGTGAACCAAGAAATTTCAGATGTACAAGCTGGCTATAGTAAAGGCAGAGGAACAAGAGATCAAATTGCCAACATTAATTGAATCATAGAGAAAACAAGGGATTCCAGAAAAACATCTACTTCTGCTTAACTGACTATACTAAAGCCTTTGAGTGCATCACCACAAACTGTGAAAAATGGCAATACCAGACCACCTAACCTGCCTCCTGAGAAACCTGTATACAGGTCAAGAAGCAACAGTTAGAACTAGAAATAGACCAATTTGGAACAATAGACCAATTCCAAATTGGGAAAGCAGTAAGACAAGGCTGTATATTGTCACCATGTTTATTTAACTTCTATGCAGAGTACATCATGCAAAATACTGGGCTGGATGAAGCCCAAGCTAGAATCAAGTTTTCCAGTAGAAATATCAACAATCTCAAATAATTAGATGATACCACTCTCCAGTCAGAAAGTGAAGAGGAACTAAAGAGCCTCTTGATGAAAGTGAAAGAGGACTTAAAACTCAACATTCAAAAGATGAAGATCATGGATCTGGTCCCATCAGTTCAGTTCAGTTCAGTTGCTCAGTCATGTCAGACTCTTTGCAACCCCATGAATCACAACATGCCAGGTGTCCCTGTCCATCACCAATTCCCAGAGTTCAAGCAAACTCATCCCCATCGAGTTGGTGATGCCATCAAGCCATCTCATCCTCTGTCGTCCCCTTCTCCTGCCCCCAAATCCTCCCAGCATTAGAGTCTTTTCCAATGAGTCAACTCTTTGCATGAGGTGGCCAAAGTATTGGAGTTTCAGCTTTCGCATCAGTCCCTCCAATGAACACCCAGAATTGATCTCCTTTAGGATGGACTAGTTGGATCTCCTTGCAGTCCAAGGGACTCTCAAGAGTCTTCTCCAACACCACAGTTCAAAAGCATCAATTCTTCAGTGCTCAGCTTTCTTCACAGTCCAACTCTCAAGTCCATATGTGACCACTGGAAAAATCATAGCCTTGACTAGATGGACCTTTGTTGGCAAAGTAACATGTGCTTTTTAATATGCTATCTAGGTTGCCCATAACTTTCCTTCCAAGGAGTAAGTGTCTTTTAATTTCATGGCTACAATCACCATCTGCAGTGATTTTGGAGCCCAAAAAAATAAAGTCTGACACTGTTTCCACTGTTTCCCCATCTATTTCCCATAAATTGATGGGACCAGATTCCATGATGTTAGTTTTCTGAATGTTGAGCTTTAAGCCAACTTTTTCACTCTCTACTTTCACTTTTATCAAGAGGCTTTTTATTTTTAGTTCCTCTTCACTTTCTGCCATAAGAGTGGTGTCATCTGCATGTCTGAGGTGATTGATATTTCTCCCGGCAATCTTGATTCCAGCTTGTGCTTCTTCCAGCTCAGCGTTTCTCATGATGTGCTCTGCATATATGTTCACTTCCTAGCAAATAGAAGGAGAAGTGGAAACAATGACAGATTTTATTCTCGTGGGCTTGAAAATCACTGCAGACTTCAACTGCAGCCATTAAATTAAAGGACACTTGCCCCTTGGAAGGAAAGTTATTACAAAAATAGACAGCATATTAAAAAGCAGAGACATCACTTTGCTGTCAACGGTCTACAAAGTCAAAGCTATAGTTTTTCCAGTAGTCATGTATGGATGTGAGAGTTGGACCACAAACAAGACTGAGCACCAAAGAACTGATGTTTTCAAACTATGGTGCTGAAGAAGACTCTTGAGAGTCCCTTGAACAGCAAGGAGATCAAACCAATCAATCCTAAAAGAAATTGACCCTAAATACTTATTTGAAAGACAGATGCTGAAGCTGAAGCTCCAATACTTTGGCCACATGATGCAAAGTGCAAACTCATTGAAAAACACCCTGATGCTGGGAGAGACTGAAGGCAAAAGGAGAAAAGGGTGGCAGAGGAAGAGATGGTTGGATAGCATCATCAACTTAATGGACATGAGTTTCAGCAAATTCCGGGAGATAGAGAAGGACAGGAAAGCCTGGCATGCTATAGTGCATGGGGTGGCAAAGAGTCAGATGTGACTTAGCAACTAAACAACTCTTGTAGAAATAGCTTATGCTTAGGGATATTAAATACCTATCCCAAGGTCATATAGCTCATAATGGTACGAAAAGGAAAAAAACCCCTACGGGAACCCTTAATTTTTGATTTTCATATATAGCAAAATCCCATATGCAAATATATGACAAAAATATTTTCAAATATCTATATGCTTCCCTGTTTTCCCCAATACATCAATATTCCACAGACAGACTTTCCATATAGAGTCTCAAAGTAGTCATGTTTGGGTGGTACCCAAACAAATCATGTTTTCTCTTCTATACAGCTGGTACCACTTTCTCAGAACACTTGATCATACTCCTCTGCTTGCCCTTATATCACACAGATTTCTGTGTAATATTATTATGCAACACAACCAGTACCTGGAAATCAAGTGTTTTTCCTGACAAATATTCTTCTTGCAGTATTTACACTGCAAAGCTATTATTGCTAATAGAATCTGGTATACTGCTTAATGTTAGTTAACATGCCCCAAGGAAAGACTAAGCATATACAGATCAAAGTATTGCTTATTTGTCCAAATTTAAGGTGATATTTTCCATATGTTCCATTCGAAGAGATGGGGTTAATGCTGTAGAAATATCTTTTTTTTTTTCTTTTAGCTTTTGAGTTTTTTTTTAATTTTTTTTTTAATTTTAAAATCTTTAATTCTTACATGCGTTCCCAAACATGAACCCCCCTCCCACCCCCCTCCCCATAACATCTCTCTGGGTCATCCCCATGCACCAGCTCCAAGTATGCTGTATCCTGCGTCAGACATACACTGGCGATTCGATTCTTACATGATAGTATACATGTTAGAATGCCATTCTCCCAAATCATCCCACCCTCTCCCTCTCCCTCTGAGTCCAAAAGTCCATTATACACATCTGTGTCTTTTTTGCTGTCTTGCATACAGGGTCATCATTGCCATCTTTCTAAATTCCATATATATGTGTTAGTATACTGTATTGGTGTTTTTCTTTCTGGCTTACTTCACTCTGTATAATTGGCTCCAGTTTCATCCATCTCATCAGAACTGATTCAAATGAATTCTTTTTAACGGCTGAGTAATACTTCATTGTGTATATGTACCACAGCTTTCTTACCCATTCATCTGCTGATGGACATCTAGGTTGTTTCCATGTCCTGGCTATTATAAACAGTGCTGCGATGAACATTGGGGTACATGTGTCTCTTTCAATTCTGGTTTCCTCAGTGTGTATGCCCAGCAGTGGGATTGCTGGGTCATAAGGTAGTTCTATTTGCAATTTTTTAAGGAATCTCCACACTGTTCTCCATAGTGGCTGTACTAGTTTGCATTCCCACCAACAGTGTAGGAGGGTTCCCTTTTCTCCACACCCTCTCCAGCATTTATTGCTTGCAGATTTTTGGATCACAGCCATTCTGACTGGTGTGAAGTGGTACCTCATTGTGGTTTTGATTTGCATTTCTCTAATAATGAGTGATGTTGAGCATCTTTTCATGTGTTTGTTAGCCATCTGTATGTCTTCTTTGGAGAAATGTCTATTTAGTTCTTTGGCCCATTTTAGAAATATCTTATTTTTACCCAGATCAAAAGAAAGCTTGTGAAACCTGTTATCACTATCATCTTTCAGGATTCAAAGATATGACACAGAGAGTAAAGTGAAGTGGTCATAGTCACAGAGTTAGGAAAAGCAGACTAAACCTGATTATCCATCCCCTGCAGAGCAGTGATCATACCCAAGACAGCAGGCCAGGTGCCCAAGAGAGCAAGTGGTAGACATATTGTCGTCATAGCCTCACTCTGGGGCTGCTTTCCCAGGACTTTCAGTTGGGAATCAAGAGAGCTTTTAAGAACACTGCTTTTGATTTATTCTACAAATATTTATTGAACATGGGGCTCAGGAGACAAGACCTGCCTTCAACATGCTCAGAGCCTAGTGAGGACACAAATAAGAAAAAAATCACTGATTTATGGGTATAGTAAAGGGACTCCTTACCCAATACCACTGAAGTCTTTCATAAATAGGCCACTCAACAGCTGAGTGTTAAAGAACTAGTTGTATAGCTATTACCCTGGGACATGGGTACTGTTATGTCCAGAAAAGGGTAAAGCAGATGAAAAGTTTAGGAAAACAACCTGCTTAAGAAACTCGATGAGTTGGAGGAGGGGGCATAAGAGGCATGTGGGGCAGTGTTTGAGAAGAGGGCAGAGGGATCAAATAATGGAAACTCTTTTTTTTTTTAATTTACTGTAAATGAAACAAAGATGAATAGTTTTAATGATAAAAGGTACAATTTACAAAGAAGATAGACATCATAAACGAAGATACATAAAGCAAAATCCAGAATAAATATAAGGGAATATAAAAATATGTATAATTTTACTGACATATTAACCTTTCTCTGATAATCTTTTATCAAGTATAAAAAATATAAGAATAGTAGCATCTTGAATGATGTCATTAATAATTTAAATATGATACATTTATATTTAATTAAGTTATATTAGTCATATCCTACACAAATATATTTAAATCAGTTCTAATGAGATGGATGAAACTGGAGCCGATTATACAGAGTGAAGTAAGCCAGAAAGAAAAACACCAATACAGTATACTAACACATATATATGGAATTTAGAAAGATGGTAATGATAACCCTGTATGCGAGACACCAAAAGAGACACAGATGTATAGAGCTGACTTTTGGACTCTGAGGGAGAGGGAGAGGGTGGGATGATTCAGGAGAACGGCATTGAAACATGTATACTATCATGTAAGAAAAGAATTGCCAGTCTATGTTGGATACAGGATGCTTGGGCCTAGTGCACGGGGATGATCCAGAGAGATGATATGGGGTGGGAGGTGGGAGGGGGGTTCAGGATTGGGAACTCATGTACACCTGTGGTGGATTCATGTCAATGTATGGGAAAACCAATACAGTATTGTAAAGTAAAATAAAGTAAAAATAAAAATTAAAAAAAATAGAATAAAATGTAAAAAAAAAAATTTGTATCTCACACATTGTAATTAGATGGCCATAAAAGGAAAGATATAAGCATTTGAATGCAGATTTCCAAAGAATAGCAAGAAGAGATAAGAAAGCCTTCCTCAGCGATCAATGCAAAGAAATAGAGGAAAAGAACAGAATGGGAAAGACTAGAGATCTCTTCAAGAAAATTAGAGATACCAAGGGAATATTCAATGCAAATATGGACTCGATAAAGGACAGAAATGTTATGGACCTAACAAAAACAGAAGATATTAAGAGGTGGCAAGAATACACAGAGGAACTGTACAAAAATGATCTTCAAACCAAGATAATCACTATGGTGTGATCACTCACCTAGAGCCAGACATCCTGGAATATGAAGTCAAGTGGGCCTCAGAAAGCATCACTACGAACAAAGCTAGCGGAGGTGATGGAATTCCACTTGAGCTATTTCAAATCCTGAAAGATGATGCTGTGAAAATGCTGCACTCAATATGCCAGCAAATTTGGAAAATTCAGCAGTGGCCACAGGACTGGAAAAGGTCTGTTTTCATTCCAATCCCAAAGAAAGGCAATTCCAAAGAATGCTCAAACTACCGCACAATTGCATTCATCTCACATGCTAGTAGAGTAATGCTCAAAATTCTCCAAGCCAGGCTTCAGCAATATGTGAACCGTGAACTCCCTGATGTTCAAGCTGGTTTTAAAAAGGCAGAGGAACCAGAGATCAAATTGCCAACATCCGCTGGATCATCAAAAAATCAAGAGCGTTCCAGAAAAACATCTATTTCTGCTTTATTGACTATGCCAAAGCCTTTGACTGTGTGGATCACAATAAACTGGAAAATTCTGAAAGAGATGGGAATACCAGGCCACTTGACCTGCCTCTTGAGAAACCTATATGCAGGTCAGGAAGCAACAGTTAGAACTGGACATGGAAAAACAGACTGGTTCCAAAGAGGAAAAGGAGTATGTCAAGGCTGTATATTGTCACCCTGCCTATTTAACATATATGCAGAGTACATCATGAGAAACATTGGTCTGGAAGAAGCACAAGCTGAAATCAAGATTTCCTGGAGAAATATCAATTACCTCAGATATGCAGATGACACCACCCTTATGGCAGAAAGTGAAGAGGAGCTAAAAAGTCTCTTGATGAAAGTGAAAGAGGAGAATGAAAACGTTGGCTTAAAGCTCAACATTCAGAAAACGAAGATCATGGCATCTGGTCCCATCACTTCGTGGGAAATAGATGGGGAAACAGTGGAAACAGTGTCAGACTTTATTTTTGGGGACTCCAAAATCACTGCAGATGGTGATTGCAGCCATGAAATTAAAAGATGCTTACTCCTTGGAAGGAAAGTTATGGCCAACCTAGATAACGTATTAAAAAGCAGAGACATCACTCTGCCAACAAAGATCTTTCTAGTCAAGGCTATGGTTTTTCCAGTAGTCATGTATGGATGTGAGAGTTGGACTGTGAAGAAAGCTGAGTGCCGAAGAATTGATGCTTTTGAACTGTGGTGTTGGAGAAGATTCTTGAGAGTTCCTTGGACTGCAAGGAGATCCAACCAGTCCATCCTAAAGGAGATCAGTCCTGGTTGTTCACTAGAAGGACTGATGCTAAAGCTGAAGCTCCATTACTTTGGCCACCTCATGCGAAGAATTGACTCATTGGAAAAGACCCTGATAGTGGGAAGATTTGGGGGCAGGAGGAGAAGGGGACAACAAAGGATGAGATGGCTTGATGGCATCACTAACTCGATGGGAATGAGTTTGAGTGAACTCTGGGATTTGGTGATGGACAGGGAGGCCTGGCGTGCTGCAATCCATGAGGTTGCAAAGACTCAGACATGACTGGGTGACTGAACTGAACTGAACTGATATTCCTATTGTGGTTTTATTAATTGTTTTGGGTTTATTTTCTGTAGTTGGGGCTTTTCCTTCTCTTGTTTTCTGCCTAGAGAAGTTCCTTTAGCACTAGTTATAAAGCTGGTTTGGTGGTGCTGAATTCTCTTTATTTTTGCTAGTCTGGAAAGCTTGATTTCTCCATCAAATCTGAAGGAGGGTCTTGTTGGGCAGAGTATTCTTGGTTGTAGGTTCTTCACTTTCATCAACTTTAAATATTTCATACCATTCCCTTCTGACTTGTAGAATTTCTATTGAGGAATCAGCTGATAGCCTGATGGGATTCCCTTGTATGTTGTTTGTCATTTTTCTCTTGCTGCTTTTAATATTTTATCTTTGTCTTTAATTTTTGTCAGTTTGATTACTGTGTGTCTCAGTGCTTTCCTCCTTGGGTTTGTCCTGCCTGGGACTCTGTGCTTCCTGGACTTCATTTGACTATTTCCTTTCCCATGTTAAGGAAGTTTTCAGCTGTTATTTCTTTAAATATTTTCTCAGGTCCTTTCTCTCTCTTTTTTCCTTCTGGGACAGCTATAATGTGAACATTGCCACATTTAATGTTGTCCCAGAGATCTCTTAGGCTATCTTCATTTTGTTTCATTCTTTTTTCTATATTCTGTTCTGTGGCAGTGATTTCCACAATTCTGTCCTCCAGATCACTTATCCATTCTTATGCCTCAGATATGCTGTTATAGATTACTTCTAGTGTATTATTCATCTCTTTAGTTCTTGTAGGTCTTTGGTAAACATTTCTTGCATCTTCTCAACCTTTGCCTCCATTCTTTTTCTGAGATCCTGAATCATATTCACTATCATTATTCTGAATTCTTTTTCTGGAAGGTTGCCTATCTCCATTTCATTAAGCTGTTTTTCTAGGGTTTTATTTTGTCCCTTTATCTGGGATGCAACTTTCTGCTTTTTCATGCTGATTAACTTTCTGTAATGTGGTTTTGTTTTAGTTACTGTGAGATTGTGGTTCCTCTTGCTTCTTCTGTCTGTCCTCTAAGAGGCTTGTGTAAGCTTACACCCTCTGATGGGAGGGACTGGGTTTTGTTCTGGTGGTCAGGGCCTTACTCTGTAAAGCTTTAATCCAATTATCTGCTGATGGGTGAAGTTGTGCTTCCTCCCTGGTAGTTTTTTGGCTTCAGAAGGGGACCAAACTCTAGGGTATACAGGCTCTATGGTCAGGTTAATAGTGACCTCCAAGAGGCCAAACCTCCAAGAGATCTTCCCAAACAGCTGCTACTAGTCCCCCATCCCTGTGGTGAGCCCTTTCCAACCCTTGCTTCCACAGACCTTCCAACACTAGCAGGTAGTTTTGATTCAGGTTCTGTGAAGTTACTGCTCTTTTCCTCTGAATCTTGGTGCACTCAAGGTTTTGTTGGTGCCCTCCAAGACTGAAGTCTCTATTTTCCCCAGTCCTGTGGAAGTCTTGTAATCAAATCCCACTGAGCTTCAAGGTCAGATTCCCGGGGGACTCCAAAGTCCCCAGGCTGGTAAACCTGAATGGGGTTCTGAACCTTCACAACAGTGGAAGAACTTCTTTAGTATAATTATTCTCCATTTTGTGGGTCACCCACCCAGCAGGTATGGGATTTGATTTTACCGTAATTGTGCCCCTCCTACCATCTCGCTGCAGCTTCTTTTTTGTCTTTGGACTTGGGGTATCTTTCTTTGGTATGTTTCAACATCTTCTTATCAATGGCTATTCAACAACTAGTTGTGATTTTGGTGCTCCTAAAGGAGGAGATGAGCACATGTCCTTCTACTCCACCATCTTGAACCAGAAGCCTGGAGAGTCTTATGGAAGAAGTTATCTTGGAAGCCAACAAGAAAATCTAGAGAATACAACTAGGGTGAAGAACACAACCAAATTTGGAGAATTGTTAGATAATTGCAGAACCTGCACAGAAGAGATAGAGACTTGAGTGAAAAAAACATTTTAGGAGACTATTATTGCCATGAGCTAGAGTAAATTCATAGTGAGGGTTGAAAATGGAAAAGCAGGACATGATGACTGACTTGATATGCGGGTTCAATATGAAGATTGACTCATGTTTGGTTTGAGTAATTGAGGAAAAGTTGATTGGAGCTGACTGAGGGAATAAATTAAAAAAGAAGTATTCAAGAAACTAATAAGAGAATAGATAACTTTACAACTTCAGCTTGGAATATGATAAGCTTGAAGTGTTTGTAAGATGTGGGGATGAACCTGAAACAATGTGTCTGAGGTTGAGGAAGGTGAATCAGAGTTGAAAAAGGAAATTTGGATGTTTTCTGCAGTATATTATGAATTAAGTTATGGAGATGAATATGCTTGGTCAAATAGATCTTATCTCATGATGATGAGTTTCATGGACAGAACCCTGGGCAAGCAACAGTTATATGGCACCAATAAAAGATAAGGCAAAAAAGTAGATTGGTTGGAAAAAATATTTGCTCAAATTCTTAGAAGCCTATAGAATGGAATGTCATCAAAAGCAGGCTTCCAGTTTCAACTCAGACATACAAAGCCCTTGAAAGTCCTCATTACCTAAGGGAAAAGCTGGACAAGCAAAATATAGGCGATTTTCTTGAAACCAGTGGAGAATTGAAGTTGTAGGATGAATCAACATTACAAAATCAGGGGGAGTCTGGTACTTCCAGAGAGCTACAGCTCTCAAGATTTGCTTACCTGAAGCAGAAGGCACTGAATGCCATAAGCCATAAGGAACAGTTAAATAGTGACTTTGAAGACTTACTGGAGGCTGAGAAAATCTGGAGAAACTTCAATCGCCATGAGAACTCTCATATTTCCGCAGGTTTTTTATCTAGCAATTTCACCAGCTTTTCATAAAAGGGATCCAAGAAAGTTCCTAACATGATACTGAGAGGAGATGGGGAAGAGCAGCCATTTTGAAGCCTTTCCAAAGGCTTCTATCAAACAATGGGAAATTCTGAAACTTTAGTTCTGTTGGAGGAAGGGATGTATGCGCCACTCCAGGCTGCTCCATCATTCTTATCTTATCAAAAAGAAAAAAAAAGAAGAAGATGATGATGATGAAAACGAATAAGGCCACAGTGAATATCAGACAAGGCTTAAAGAAATAGACCAGGAAAACTGGAATCAGGAAGATGAACAGGGGCTTGTGAGGGAAGTTTGACACCTCAAAGAAGGACATTCCTAGAACATTTCTGAAAGCCACATTCCTGAGTCACAGGCACACTAAAAGACTGATATTTAATCAGAGGGTTAGCAAATGTCCTCTTCCCTCTTATCCTAAAATGAAACAAACAGTCCTCCATTAATAACAGTGGATTAAAGTTTAAATAACCGCAAGACACATTCTCGAAGGACTGGTAAAAAAGGAAATCCAAAATACAGGAGGGGAGAAAAAAACAAATGCACCGGAGGAATTTGAAGCCTCTGATATATATGGCTACATTAGACATTAAATGCAGCCCTTCTGATAGATTAGCATAAATTCTCATATGAAAGGAGTTTATCTCAATACCTACAACCCCCTGCCAGGCTCCTCTGTCCATAGGATTCTCCAGGCAAGAATATTGGAATGGGTTGCCATTTCCTTCTCCAATTACCCATTAAAACATGGCTGGGCTTCTTTAAATATTAAAAAGATATGTTAATTAGCAATAAACATAGCTGATGATACAAAGAAATTATCAGAACCAGACTCAAACATAACACAGTTGTTGGAATTATCATACAAGAAATTTTAAAAAACTATGATTAACATGCAAAGCTACCAGCAGAAAAAGTAGACAGCATGTACCAAAAGATGGAAATGGTAGCAGAGAGATAGGAAAACATTTAAAAATCAAAATGAAATGCTAGGAATCAAAAGCACATTATTAGAAATGAAGAACACTTTTGACAGACTCAAAAGTAGATTCAAATTAACTGAAGGAGAAATCAGTGAACCTGGAGCTAGGTCAATGGAAACTTCACAAATGGAAGCACAAATGTAAGAGCAAAACTTCCCAGAATTTTGGACAATATCAAAAAAGCATGACGTACAGATGATTGGAATAACAGAAGGAGCAGAAAGAGAATGGGGCAGAAGAAATATTTGAAGAAATAATAACTGAAAACTTTCCAAAA
Organism: Capra hircus; assembly: GCF_001704415.2. Classification (NCBI taxonomy): domain Eukaryota; kingdom Metazoa; phylum Chordata; class Mammalia; order Artiodactyla; family Bovidae; genus Capra; species Capra hircus. Next base: position 2,874,026 of record NC_030828.1, read on the forward strand.
CTAATGACAGATACCAACCACAGATTTTAAAAATCTACTCAGTCACAAGCAAAATAGAAAAATTAAAAAAAAAAAACTGGCCAATTATAGTTAAAATGTAAATATAAAAATAGAGAAAATCTTGAAGAAAATAGAGGGAATAGACCATCTTATTTATAAAGGAACAAGGATATGAATTACAACAGATCTCACCAGACACCATTCAAGCAAGAAATGAGTAGAGTAAAATCTTCAAATTGTTAAAAGAAAATCATCTACCAATCTGGAATTCTGCATTGGATTAATTTCATATCTGATTTTTCATTAAAAGGTAAGGGAAAATATTTTTCAGAAAAGAAAGCCTGACAAGGCTCACTGCCAGTAGCTCTGCAATATACAAATGACAAGTCTTCAGGCAGAAGGAAAATTGTGTGAGCAAAAAGAAAGGGAACACATTTAAAGAGAATAAATGAAGGTAAGTTATTTTATTTTCCTATTTTTATTCATCTAGAATATAACACTCTTTTTAAAGTGATAATGCTTATAATATATTGGTGTTGACAGCGTATGGATAAATGAAAACAACAATGCCATAAGGGATTGGAAGGGGGAATTGGAAATGCTCTCTTATATAGTACCAGTACTACACATAAAGCAGTATAGCGCTATTTGAAGATAACTTAAATTATTTAAAATGTGCATTGCAAAACCTATAACAATTGCTAGAAATGTTTTAAAACTAAACAAAAATTACATGTAAAGAGAGGATATAAAATGGAAATGTACAAAATATGCAATTTAAATCACAGAAGGCAGGAAAAAAACAGGAAAAGGAAATATAGGGAGGAAATGCAAAGAATAGAAGACAATTAGCAAGGTATTAGATTTTAATCCAAGTATACTGATTACTATTCTAAACGTTAATGGTCAAAATTCACCAGTTAAAAGACAGATATTATCAAGCTGCATTTTTTATTAAAGGTCCAACTGTACTGTTTTTAAGAAAATCCACATTAAATATAAACTTGGATAGATTAAAAGTTGAAATTGAGGAACATACACCATGCTAATACTAATTAAAAGAAAACTGCAATAGAAAAGATAGATTTTTTTATTTTCACCAAGAATTTTATTGAACAACAGATTCACTGTTTTGTTCCACCATATTCTGCCATTTTTCAGGCAACTTTATAATTCTATCTTCTCAAAACTTATCTTTTTGTGCAAAGAACTGTTACAGGTGCTTTTCACAGTCTTCTAGAGAATTGAGATTTTTTTCCATTAAAATAATTCTATAAACTGAAGTAAACAGACATCCAAAACTGCAATGTTTGGTGAATACAGTAGATGAATCAGAACTTCCTGGTCAAGCTGTAGCAGTTTTTGCCTAGTCTTCAAAAAGCATGCAGTCTTGAGTTATCCTAATGAAAGATACTGCTTTTTTCTGTTGGCTAATTCTGGACACTTTTCACTGAGTGTGACTTCAGTTGACCTGACTGGGATCGATATTTGTTGGAATTAACCATTTGATTTTACAGAACGAGCTCATAATAGAAGACTCCCTTCTAATTCCACCACACACACATCACTTTCTTTGATTGGAGACTGGCCTTTGGTGTGGTTGGTGATGGTTCATTTCACTTGCCCTATGATCTTTTCCATTTCACATCACTGTAAGTATCAACTTTTCATTGCCCATCACAATTTGTTTTGGAAATGGAACACTTTTATTATGCTTCAGTAGAAAATCTCATGAGGAGATATAGTCAAGGTTTTTCCCCATTTAACTTATATAGAACCCAAGCATCAAAATGATTAACAGAGCAAAGCTGGTGGGAATGATTTTCAGTGCTTGATTTGGATATTTTAGTATCTTGGCTATCTCCCACGTGGTACAATGTTGAGTATTCTCAGTTAATGTCTTGATTTCATCGCTATTAACTTCAACTGGTCTATCCAACCGTAGAAGAGGGTCCAGTGAGAAAGCTCTAGCATGATGCTTCACAAACCACTTTTGATGTATTCACTCGGTCATAACACCTTTTTCATACACTGCACAAATTTTTTTTGTGCTTCAGTTACGTTTTTACCTTTCTTGAAATAATAAAGCATAATATGCCAAATATGTTGCTTTTTTTCTTCCATCTTCAATGTTTAAATGGCTACACAAAAATTCACCAATTTTAATGTTCTTTTAAAGCATGATGATATGACATTTGTTACAATACAACCTAACAAAATTGTTTCAAATGAAGATAAAGAAAACAGCACTATAAGAGTCATCTTATGGGGAAAATATGAGTAAATCTTTTGGCTAATAAAATACATGAAGCAAAAACTTATTCAGATAAAAAGATAGACAAATTGACAGTGATAGTTGGAGAGTTCAACTCTCTTGGTAACTGTTAAAGAAGAGGGCAGAAAATCAGTGAGGATAGGTAATGTGGGGCTTCCATGGTGGCTCAGCAGTTAAATTATCTGCCTGCAATTCAGGAGACGCTGGTTTGATCCCTGTGGAAGAGGGCAGGGCAACCCACTCCAGTATTCTTCCCTGGAGAATCTCATGAACAGAGGAGCCTAGAAGCTAGAGTCCATAGGGTCACATAGAGTTGGAAAGGACTGAAGCAACTGAACACACACTCACCCACACATGTAGGTAATGTGAGCAGTGTTATCTATCAACTTGTTCTAATTGACATTTATAAAGCACTCTTTCCAGCTTCAGTAGGATATATATTATTTCCAAATGCACATGAAATATGATAGAACATATTCTGAGTTTAAATATACCTTAATACATTAAAATAATAGAAATCATACAAAGAGAAATCTTAAATCACAATGCAATTAAATTAGAAATCAGCAAGAGAGAGATATTTGGGAAAGTCTCAAATATTTATATTTAACATGCTTTTAAACAATCCATGGATCAAAGAAATGCCAAAAGAAACATTTTAAATATTTTAAACAGAGTTAAAAAAAAAATGAAAGCTGGTGGAATACAGCTAAATCACAATTAAAAGGAGTTTACAGCAATTAAGTGCATATGTTAGAAAAAATAATGATGTAAAATCATTAACCTATGTTGACACTTTAGAAATAAGAGAAATAAGGTTCAAATTAGCCTTGAAACAAAAACGAAGGAAACAATAAGTTTTACAGTCTGTTGTTCCATGTCCAGTTCTAACTGTTGCTTCCTGACCTGTATACAGATTTCTCAAGAGGCAGGTCAGGTGGTCTGGTATTCCCATCTCTTTGAGAATTTTCCACAGTTAATTGTGATCCACGCAGTCAAAGACTTTGGCATAGACAATAAAGCAGAAATAGATGTTTTTCTGGAACGCTGTTGCTTTTTTGATGATCCAGCGGATGTTGGCAATTTGATCTCTGGTTTCTCTGCCTTTCCTAAAACCAGCTTGAACATCTGGAAGTTCACGGTTCACGTATTAATGAAGCCTGGCCAGGACATGAAACAACAGTTAGAACTGGACATGGAACAATAGACTGGTTCCAAATAGGAAAAGGAGTACGATATACAAGACTGTATATTGTCATCCTGCTTATTTAACTTATATGTAGACTACATCATGAGAAATGCTGGGCTAGAGGAAGCACAAGCTGGAATCAAGATTGCTGGGAGAAATATCAATAATCTCAGATATGCAGATGACACCACCCTTGTGGCAGAAAGTGCAGAAGAACTGAAGAGCCTCTTAATGAAAGTGAAAGAAGAGGGTGAAAAGATTGGCTTAAAGCTCAACATTCAGAAAACAAAGATCATGGCATCCAGTTCCATCACTTAATGGGAAATAGATAGGGAAACAGTGGAAACAGTGGCTGACTTTATTTTTTTGTGCTCCAAAATCACTGCAGATGGTGATTGCAGCCTTGAAATTAAAAGACACTTACTCCTTGGAAGGAAAGTTATGACCAACCTAGATAGCATATTCAAAAGCGGAGACATTAATTTGCCACTAAGGTCCATCTAGTCAAGGCTATGGTTTTTCCAGTAGTCATGTATGGATGTGAGAGTTGGACTATAAAGAAAGCTGAGCACAGAAGAATAGATGCTTTTGAACTGTGGTGTTGGGGAAGACTCTTGAGAATCCCTTGGACTGCAAGGAGAGCTAACCAGTCCATCTTAAAGGAGTTCAGTCCTGGATGTTCATTGGAAGGACTGATGCTGAAGCTGAAGCTCCAATACATTGGCCACCTCATGTGAAGAGTTGACTCACTTGAAAAGACCCTGATGCTGGGAAAGATTGAGAGCTGGAGGAGAAGGGGATGACAGAGGATGAGATGGTTGAATGCCATCACTGACACAATGGACATGGGTTTGGGTAAACTCCGAGAGTTGGTGATGGACAGGGAGGCCTGGCATTCTGCAGTTCATGGGGTCACAAAGAGTTGGACATGACTAAGTGACTGAACTGATAGTTTAAAAAATCTGTGAATCTGCAAACAGGAAAGCTATAGGGATAATCCACAAAGTCAAAGATGGCTGTCTGAAAACATAGATCAAACTGATAAACATTTTTGCTATTGTTTAGTCTCTAAGTCATGTCTGACTCTTTGTGATCCCATGGACTGCAGCATGTCAGACTTTCCTGTCCTTCACTATCTCTCTGAGTTTGTTCAAACTCATGTTCATTGTGTTGGCGATGCCATCCAACATCTCATTTTCTGTCGAGCCCTTCTTCTCCTGCCCTCAATCTTTCCCAGCATCAGAATCTTTTCCTATGAGTTGGCTTGTCACATCAGGTGGCCAAAATATTGGAGCTTCAGTTTCAACGTCAGTCCTTCCAGAATATTCAGGGTTGATTTCCTTTAAGATTTTCTGGTTTGATCTCCTTGCTGTCCAAGGGACTCTCCAGAGTCTTCTCCAGCACCACAATTCAAAATCATTGATTCTTCAGCACTCAGCCTTCTTTATGGTCCAACTCTCATATCTGTAAATGACCACTAGAGAAATTATAGCTTTGACTATATGGACCTTTGTCAGCAAATTGATGTCTCTGCTTTTTAATACACTATTCTGGTTTGTCATAGTTTTCCTTCCAAAAAGTAAGTGTCTTTTCATATCATGATCATAACTGCAGTCACCATCTGCAGTGATATGGAGCCAAAGAAAATAAAATCTGTCACTGTTTCTGCTTTTTCTACATCTGTTTGCCATGAACTGATGGGACCCGTAGGTAGGCTAATTAGAAAAGAAAAAAGGCAGAAATTGTCAATCATCATTGATCCCACAGTCATTAAAACAATAATAAATGAATGCTATTAACAACTCCAGTCCCATAAACTCAATAGTTTAGATAAACCATTTTTTTGAAAGATACAAACTACCAAAACTCTCTTAAATAGAAGATAGAAAACACAAATAGGTCTATATTAATTAATGAAATTTATAGCCATTGAAATTATTAAATAGAAAACATTGGAGGTTCATTTTATTCTATTCCAATTTTTCTACATAGCTTTTACTATATTTTTACTATAAACCTGTCAAACCATCAGAATATAGGTGAAAGAATAGGCATATTTAGCAGTAAAACAAAATAGGGACCCTTTACAAATAAACTCATACAAATATAATCAACTGATTTTGACAAATAAAAACACTTTAATGAATAAGGTTTAGTTTTTTCAGCAAGTGGTACTGGAGAAATTCAATGTTCATATGCTAAAATATAAGCCTTGTCAGAGACCTTATACAAAAGCTAACTCAAAATGGAGCATAGACCTAAATGAAAACACAAAATTATAAAACTTCTACAAGAAACCATAGGAGAAAAATCTTCATGGTCTTGTGTTTGGCTACAAGTTTTTATATAGCTGACAAAAGCATAATCCATGAAGGAAAAGCACTGATCAGCTGGACTTTATCAAATTTTAAAACTTTCCAGGTTGTAAAGACATCATTAATAGAACAAAACTGAAAATCACGTACTGGAACAATGCGTATGTTAAGCCTGTAAAGGCCTTCTGTTCAGAATATGCAAAGCACCCTCAAAACCCAACAACAACAACAACAACAAAACAAACACTGAATTTTAAAAGTTAGCAGAATGAAAGAAATCATAAAGATTAGAACAGAAATACAAGAGCAAAAAATGAAAAATATAGTAGCAAAGATCAATGAGACTAAAAGTTGGTTCTTTCAGAAGATAACATTTATAAACCTTTAGCTAAACTCATCAAGAAAAAAAGAGAGATGACTCAAATCAATAAAATTAGAAACAAAAAGGGGGAACTTGTCATGGATATCACTGAAATACAAAAAATCCTAAGAGACTACTACAAGGAAATATACACCAACAAAATGGATAATCTAGAAAGAACAGACAAATTCTTAGGAAGGCACAACCTTCTAAGGCTCTGTGTGTGTGTGTGTGTGTGTGTGTGTGTGTGTATTTGTGTGTGTGTGTGTGTATGTGTGTGTTATTCACTCAGTCATGTCTGATTCTGTGACTCCGTGGACTGTAGCCAGCCAGGCTCCTCTGTCCATGGGATTCTTCAGGCAAGAATACTGGAGTGGGTTGCCATTTCCACTTCCATGGGATCTTCCACACCCAGGGATTGAACCCGGGTCTCCTGAATTGCAGGCAGATTCTTTACTGTCTGAACCATAGGGAGAAATAGAAAATATGAAAAGACCAATCACAAATACTGAAATTGAAACTGTGATTAAAAATCTTCCAACAAACAAAACCTCAGGACCAGATGGCTTCATGGGTGAATTCTGTCAAACATTTAGAGAAGAGTTAACACCCAAATCTGAAACTCTCAAAAAATTGCAGAGGAAGGAACTTTCCCAAACGCATTCTATGAGTCCACTATTACCCTTATACTAAAATCAGACAAAAATGTCACAAAAAAGAGGAAATTACAAGCCAATATCACTGATGAACATAAACAGAAAAATCCTCAACAGAATTCTAGGAAACAGAATCCAGCAACACATTAAAAGGATCATACACCATGATCAAGTGGGATTTATCCCAGGGATGAAAAGATTTTTCAACATCCGCAAATCAATCAGTGTGATATACCACATCAACAAATTAAAGAATAAAAATCATATAATCATCTCAATAGATGCAAAAAAATTTTTTTGACAAAATTCAATACCAATTCATGACAAGAAAAAAAAAAAAAACTGTCCAGAAAGTGGCATAGACAGAACCTACCTCAACAAAATATAGGCCACATATGACAAACCCACAGCAAGCATCCTTTGCAGTGATGAAAACCTGAAAGTATGTTCTTTAAATTCAGGAACAAAACAAGAATATTCACTGTAGCCACTTTTGTTCAACATAGTTTTAGAAATCATAGACATGGCAATCATGGAAGAAACAGAGATACAAATGCAAGAAATGAATACAAATTGGAAAAGAAGAAATAAAACTGTCACTGTTTACAGATTACATGATCAGTACAGTTCAGTTGCTCAGTCATGTCCTACTCTTTGAGATCCCATGGACGGCAGCATGCCAAGCTTCCCTGTCCATCACCAACTCCTGGAGCTTACTCAAACTCATGTCAATCGAGTCAGTGATACCATCCAACCATCTTATCCTCTTGTTCCCTTATTCTCCTCTCTTCAATCTTTTCCAGCATCATGGTCTTTTCCAATGAATCAATTCTTTCCATCACGTGACCAAAGTATTGGAGTTTCAGCTTCAGCTTCAGTCATTCCAGTGAATATTCAGAACTGATTTCTTTTAGGATGGACTGGTTGGATCTTCTTGCAGTCCAAGGGGCTTTCAAGAGTCTTCTCCAACATCACAGTTCAAAAACATCAATTCTTCACCACTCAGCTTTTTTTATGGTCCTACTCACATCCATACATGGGTACTATAAAATCCATGGTTTTGACTAGATGGATATTTGTTAACAAAGTAATGTCTCTGCTTTTTAATATGCTGTCTAGGTTGGTCATAGCTTTTCTTCCAAGGAGTAACTGTCTTTTAATTTCATGGCTGTAGTCACCATCTGCAGTGATTATGGAGCCCAAGAATATAGGCTGCCACTATTTCCATTTTTTCCCCATTCATTTGACATCAGGTGGTGTTACCAAATGCCATGATCTTAGTTTTTTGAATGCATGATACTATGGTACTATGCATTTAAAACCCTGAAGGTGCTACCAGAAGATTACTAGAGCTCCTCAATGAGTTTTGGTAAAGTTGCAGGATTCAAAATTAATACACAAAAATCTCTTGCATTCCTATACACTAACAACAAAACATCACATATATTTACACTAAGAAAAGAACAGAAAGAGAAGGAAACAATCTCATTTACCATCTCATCAAAAAGAAAATACTTAGAAATAAACTGTCTAAGGAGCAAAAGACTTGTACTATAAGATACTGATGAAAGCAATTAAAAATGACACAATGAGATATAGCATGTTTTTGGATTGGAAGAATCAATATTGGGAAAATGACTATACTACCCAAAGCAATCTAGAGATGCAATGAAGTCCCTATCAAATTCCAAATGGCATTTTTCATAGAATTAGAGCAAAGTTGTTTTACAGTTTGTAGGTAAACACAAAGGACTCTGAGTAGCCAAAGCAATCTTGAGAAAGAAAAATGGAACCTGGTGAGAGGGAGGAAGCAAGAACTGGGCTGCCTCCTTTCCCTCTTATGGCCATCTGTCCTACTCAGTGCACCAGAATGCCAGCAATCAATAGGCCTTTCCGACGGGAAAGTCAAGGTGTGCAACTGCAGTGGATGGTATTACTGAGGCAGCCACCACGTGTACTATAGCTTCCTAATCTCGGCTGCATAGTCCACAACTGGGACACTTCAAAATACAAGGTGTCTAAGCAGGCCAAAGAGTTCCTGGAGTTCATATACAAGGAGCCCCTGATTGACATCCAGCAGCAGAACCCCATGCCGTAGGGACACGCTGAACAGCTGGCCAGCATGGTGTGGCTGTGGCAGCAGCTGAAGTCACTGTGAGCCTATTTGTTCAGCTGCCCAGCGGTAGTGGCCAAGAATCTGTGTCACATAATTTTCCCCAGAGAATACTTCCTTCAACATATCCACCTGTATTCCCTCGCTGATCTGCAGGATAGAGAAGAGATCCACTCCACCCACCAGAACACAGATGCAAGTTTCCCTAACCAGGAAACCTTGACAAGCCACTTGTCCAACCCCACCCATAGGGAGGAACTTCCACAATAAAGAGGAACCATAAATGTCCAGCATACAGAAAGGCCACCCCAAACATAGCAATCTAAACAAGATGAAAAGGCAGAGAAATATTCAGCAGGTAAAGGAACATGATAAATGCCCACCAAACTAAACAAAAGAGGAGGAGATAAGGAGTCTACCTGAAAAAGAATTCAGAATAATGATAGTAAAAATGATCCAAAATCTTGAAAACAAAATGGAGGTACAGATAAATAGTCTGGAGACAACGATTGAGAAGATGCAAGAAATGTTTAACAAGGACCTAGAAGAAATAAAAAAAAAGGCAATCAATAATGAATAATGCAATAACTGAGATCAAAAGCACTCTGGAGGGAACCAACAATAAAATAACTGAGACAGAAGATAGGATAAGTGAGGTGGAAGATAGAAAGGTAGAAATAAATTAAGCAGAGAGGAAAAAAGAAAAAGAATTAAAAGAAATTAAGACAACCTCAGAGACCTCTGGGACAATGTTAAATGCCCCAACATTTGAGTCATAGGAGTCCCAGAAGAAGAAGGCAAAAAGAAAAGGCATGAGAAAATACTTGAGGAGATAATAGTTGAAAACTTCCCTAAAATGGGGAAGGAAATAGCCACTCAAGTCCAAGAAATCCAGAGATTCCCAAACAGGATAAACCCAAGGTGAAACACACCAAGACACATATTAATCAAATTAATGAAGATCAAACACAAAGAATAAATATTAAAAGCAGCAAGGGAAAAGCAACAAATAACACACAAGGGGTTCCCCATAAGGATAACAGCTGATCTTTCAATAGAAACTCTCCAGGCCAGAAGGGAATGGCAGGACATACTTAAAGTGATGAAAGAGAAAAATGCACAACCGACATTACTATACCCAGCAAGAAACTGAACTGAAGTCGCTCAGTCGTGTCCAGCTCTTTGCAATCCCATGGACTGTAGCCTACTACGCTCCTCCATCCATGGGATTTTCCAGGCAAGATTACTGCAGTGGGTTGCCATTTCCTTCTCCAGAGGATCTTCCTGACCCAGGGATCGAACCCAGGTCTCCCACACTGTAGGCAGACACTTTACCCTCTGAGCCACCAGGGAAGTCCTACCCAGCAAGGATCTCATTCAAATATGGAGAAATCAAAAGCTTTAAGACAAGCAAAAGCTGAGAGAATTCAGCACCACCAAACCAGCTCTTCAACAAATGCTAAAGGATCTTCTCTAGACAGGAAACACAGAAAAGGTTTATAAACTCAAACCCAAAACAACAAAGTAAATGGCAACAAGATCATACTTATCAAAAATTACCTTAAATGTAAATGAGTTGAATGCCCCAACCAAAAGACAAAGACTGGTTGAATGGATGCAAAAACAAGACCCCTATATATGCTGTCTACAAGAGACCAACCTCAAAACAAGGGACACACACAGACTGAAAGTGAAGTGCTGGAAAAAGATATTTCATGCAAAGAGAGAATAAAAAAGAAAGCTGGAGTGGCAATATTCATATCAGATAAAACAGACTTTGAAATAAAGGCCCTGAGAAAAGACAAAGAAGGACACTACATAATGATCAAAGGATCAATCTAAGAAGAAGATATAACAATTATAAATATAGTAGCACAATATGTAAAGTTCATACTAACAAGTATAAAAGAGGGAATTAAGAGTAATAATAATAGTGGGAGACTTTAGTACCACATTCACACCTATGGATAGATCAACCAAACAGAAAACTAGCAAGGAAACAAACTTTAAATGATACAATGGAACAGTTAGACCTAATTGATATCTATAGGACATTTCACCCCCAAAAAATGAATTTCACCTTTTTCTCAAGTGTACACGGAACATTCTCCAGGATAGATCACATCCTGGGCCATAAATCTAGTGTTGGTAGTGTTGGTAAGTTAAAAAAAAAAAAAAAAAAAAAAAAAAACGGAAATAATTTCAAGCATCTTTTCTGATCACAGTACAGTAAGATTAGATGTCAACTACAGGAAAGAAAAAAAATCTAGTAAAAATACAAACATATGGATGCTAAACAACATGCTTCTGAATAACCAACAAATCACAGAAGAAACCAAAAAAGAAATCAAAGTATGCATAGAAACAAATGAAAATGAAAACATGACAACCCAAAACCTATGGGATTCAGTAAAAGCGGTGCTAAGGGGAAGGTTCATAGCAACAAGCTTATCTCAAGAAACAAGAGAAAAATGAAATACATAACGTAACTTTACTTCTGAAGCAACTAGAAAGGGAAGAAATGAAGCACCCCAGGGTTAGTAGAAGGAAAGAAATCATAAAAATTAGGGCAGAAATACATGAAAAAGAAACAAAGGAGACTATAGCAAACATCAACAAAACTAAAAGCTGATTCTTTGAGAAGATAAATAAAATAGACAAACCATTAGCCAGACTCATCAACAAAAAAAGGAAGAAGAATCAAATCAACAAAATTAGAAGTGAAAATGCAGAAATCACAACAGACAACACATAAATACAAAGGATTATAGAGAATACTATCAGCAACTATATGACAATAAAATGGACAACTTGTAAGAAAGGGCCAAATTCTTAGAAAAGTATAAGCTTTCAAAACTGAACCAGGAAGAAATAGAAAATCTTAACAGATGCATCACAAGCATAGAAATTGAAACTGTAATTAAAAATCTTCCAACAAACAAAATCCCAGGACCAGGTGGCTTCACAGGTGAATTCTACCAAAAATTTAGAGAAGAGCTAACACCTATCCTACTCAAACTCCTCCAGAAAGTTGTAAAGGAAGGTACACTGCCAAATTCATTCTATGAGGTCACCGTCACCCTAATACCAAAACCAGACAAAGATGCCACAAAAAAAGAAAACTACAGGCCAGTATCACTGATAAACACAGATGCAAATATCCTCAACAAAATTCTAGCAAACAGAATCCAGTAACATATTAAAAAGATCTACATCAGGATCAAGGGGGCTTTATCCCAGGGATGCAAGAATTTTTCAGTATTCACAAGTCAATCAATATGATACACCACATTAACAAATTGAAAGATAAAAACCATATTATTATCTCAATAGATGCAGAGAAAGCCTTTGACAAAATTCAACATGCATTTATGATTTAAAAAAAAGAAAAAAAACACCTTCAGAAAGCAGGCCTAGAAGGAACACACCTCAGATAATAAAAGCCATACATGATAAAGCCGCAGCAAACATTATCTTCAAGGTGAAAAATTGAAAGCATTTCCCCTAAAGTCAGGAACAAGACAAGGGTGCCCACTCTCACCACTACTATTCAACGTAGTTTTAGAAGTTTTAGCCACAGCAATCAGAGAAGGAAAAAAAAAAATTAAAGGAATCCAGATTGGAAAAGAAGTAAAACTCTCCCTGTTTGCAGATGACATGATCCTCTACAAAGAAAACCATAAAGACACCACCAGAAAATTACTAGAGTTAATCAATGAATATAGTAAAGTTGCAGGATATAAAATTAACACACACAAATCCCTTGCATTCCTATACACTAACAATGAGAAAACAGAAGGAGAATTAAACAATTCCATTCACCATTGCAACAAAAAGAATAAAATACTTAGGAATAAATCTACTTAAAGAAACAAAACACCTATATATAGAAAACTGTAACACATTGATGAAAGAAGTAAAAAATGACACAAATAGATGGAGAAATATACCATATCATGGATCAGAAGAATTAATATAGTGAAAATTAGTATACTACCCAAAGTAATCTATAGATTCAATGCAATTCCTAACAAGCTACCAATGGTATTTTTCAGAGAACTAGAACAAATAATTTCACAATTTGCATGGAAATACAAAAAACCTCCAATAGCCAAAGAAATCTTGAGAAAGAAGAATGGAACTGGATGAATCAACCTGCCTGACTTCAGACTATACTAAAAAGCTACCATCATCTAGACAGTATGGTACTGGCACAAAGACAGAAATATAGATCAATGGAACAAAATAGAAAGCCCAGAGATAAACCCACACACCTATGGACACCTTATCTTTGACAAGGAGGCCAAAATATACAGTGGAGAAAACCCAATCTCTTTAACAAGTGGTGCTGGGAAAACCGGTCAACCACTTGTAAAAGAATGAAACTAGAACACTTTCTAACACCATACACAAAAATAAATTCAAAATGGATTAGAGATCTAAAAATAAGACCAGAAACTACAAAATTCCTAAAGGAAAACATAGGCAAAACACTCTGTGACATAAATCACAGGAGCATCCTCTATGATCCACCTCCCAGAGTAATGGAAATGAAAGCAAACATAAACAAATGGGATGTAATTAAACTTAAAACCTTTTGCACAATGAAGGAAACAATAAGCAAGGTGAAAAGACAGCCTTCAGAATGGGAGAAAATAATAGCAAATTAAGCAACTGACAAAGAATTAATCTCAAAAATATACAAACAACTCTGGCAGCTCAATTCCAGAAAAATAAACAATCCAATCAAAAAATGGGCCAAGGAACTAAACAGACATTTCTCCAAAGATGACATACAGATGGCTAATAAACACATGAAAAGATGCTCAACATCACTCATTATCAGAGAAATGCAAATCAAAACCGCAACGAAGTACTATCTCATTCCAGTCAGAATGGCTGCTATCCAAAAAGTCTACAAACAATAAAAGCTGGAGAGGTTGCAGAGAAAAGGGAACTTTTTTACACTGTTGGTGGGAATGCAAACTAGTACAGCCACTATGGAGAACAGTGTGGAAATTCCTTTAAAAAGTGGAAATAGAACTGCCATACGACCCAGCTGTCTCACTGCTGGGCATACACACTGAGGAAACCAGAACTGAAAGAGACACATGTACCCCAATGTTCATCACAGCACTGTTTACAATAGCCAGGTCTTGGAAGCAACCTAGATGTCCATCAGCAGATGAATGGATAAGAAAGCTGCAGTACGTATACACAATGGAATACTACTCAGCTATTAAAAACAATGCATTTGAATCAGTTCTAATGAGGTGGGCAAAACTTGAGCCTATTATACAGAGTGAAGTAAGTCAGAAAGAAAAGCACCAATACAGTATATCAAAGCATATAAATGGAATTTAGAAAGATGGTAACAATGACCCTGTATGCAAGACACTTAAAGAGACACACATGTAAAGAACAGACTTTTGGACTCTGTGGAAGAAGGCAAGGGTGGGATGATTTGAGAAAATAACATTGAAACATGTATATATATGTGAAAGAGATCACCAGTCCAGGTTCGATGTGTGAAACAGGGCACTCAAAACTGTTTCCCTGGGACAACTCTGAGGGATGGGATAGGGAAGGAGGTGGGAGGGGGGTTCAGGATGGGGAACACGTGTACACCCATGGAGGATTCATGTTGATATACAGCAAAACCAATACAATATTGTAAAGTAATTAGCCTCCAATTAAAATAAATAAATTTATATTTAAAAATGAAAAAATTCAGCTTCCATTCCTAAAATAAAAAGAAAGTATATGTTTGATAACTGTATCAAAAGCTGATACAGTTTGATTTACATCTGAAACTAGCACAATATTATAAATTACTGTACTCCAATACATTTTTTTCATGAGCCAAAGAAGAAATACTAATGGCAAATACAAATATGAAAAGATATTCAACATTATTTGTCCTTCAGAGCATGCAAATGCAAATTTAAGCAACAAGATACCACTGCACACCTATGGCTATGACTCAAAAACTCACAATATCAGATGCTGACAAGAATGCAACTGGAATTCCCAAAGATATGTTGTACAGTTCAATTCAGTTCAGTTCAGTCACTCAGTTGTATCCAACTCTTTGTGACCCCATGAATCGCAGCACACCAGGCCTCCCTGTCCATCACCAACTTCCGGAGCTCACTCAGACTCACATACACAGAGTCCGTGATGCCATCCAACCATCTCATCCTCTGTCGTCCCCTCCTCCTCCTGCCCCCAATCCCTCCCAGCATCAGAGTCTTTTCCAATGAGTCAACTCTTCACATGAGGTGGCCAAAGCACTGGAGTTTCAGCTTTAGCATCATTCTTTCCAAAGAAATCCCAGGGCCGATCTCCTTCAGAATGGACTGGTTGGATCTCCTTGCAGTCCAAGGGACTCTCAAGAGTCTTCTCCAACACCACAGTTCAAACGCATCAATTCTTCGGCACTCAGCCTTCTTCACAGTCCAACTCTCACATCCATACATGACCACAGGAAAAACCATAGCCTTGACTAGATGGACCTTAGTCGGCAAAGTAATGTCTCTGCTTTTGAATATACTATCTAGGTTGGTCATAACTTTCCTTCCAAGGAGTAAGCGTCTTTTAATTTCATGGCTGCAATCACCATCTGCTGTGATTTTGGAGCCCAAAAATATGAAGTCTGACACTGTTTCCACTGTTTCCCCATCTATTTCCCATGAAGTGATGGGACCAGATGTCATGATCTTTGTTTTCTGAATGTTGATCTTTAAGCCAACTTTTTCGCTCTCCACTTTCACTTTCGTCAAGAGGCTTTTTAGTTCCTCTTCACTTTCTGCCATAAGGGTGGTGTCATCTGCATATCTGAGGTGACTGCTATTTCTCCCGGCAATCTTGATTCCAGCTTGTGTTTCTTCCAATCCAGCATTTCTCATGATGTACTCTGTATATAATTAAATAAGCAGGGTGACAATATACAGCCTTGACGTACTCCTTTTCCTATTTGGAACCAGTCTGTTGTTCCATGTCCAGTTCTAACTGTTGCTTTCTGACCTGCATACAGATTTCTCAAGAGGCAGATTAGGTGGTCTGTTGTATAGCACTAGGGAATCATAGCCATTATCTTGTAATCACTTTTAATGGAGTAAAATCTATAAAAGTATTGAGTCAGTAAGCTGCATACCTGAAACTAATATAATATTGTATATCAACTATACTTCAATAAAACTATAAATAAACTAAAAAAAAATCCGGGAACTTGATTTTAGCTACTCAATTAGGGGCAAAATAAGCAAAATTCAAATATCTAAAGTTTAAAAAAAAATGATTGATTGTTTAGCAAGAATCTTATAGTTTTGTATTGTCTAAAAGTGAATATTTCCCCCTTGATTCCTATAGCATAGTTTCATCAAACATAAAACTCAGAGTTGAATTTCCTTTCAGCTCTGCAAAGATAGACCTCTCCTTTCTGTATCCATTGTTTTGAGTGAGAAATACACTATCATTTGAATTACCCTGTGACACATATTACTCCATTACTTGCTGGTTTCTTTCAAGATTTTTCCTTTGATTTCTGGTTTTCAGAAGCATCTATTTTATGCTGCATTTTCGTGAGAACTTTAGGCTTATTCTATCTGGACTTATCTCACTTTGTGAATTTCTAGGTTTATGTCTTTCACCAAGTTTGAGAAGATTTCAGCTATTATTTCTTCAAATACTGCTTCAGTTCCACTCTAATCTTTCTCTTTTTCTGTGATTCCAATTATATGGATTTTAATTATCATCCCATAGATCATGAGATTCTGGAGTTTTTCATTTGTTTGTTTGGGAAGAGGGAAGAGGAGGTCCATTTTCTCTGTTTTCTTTTTCAGATTGGGTAAATGTCTTGATCTCTCTTCAAGTTTACTGATTTTACCTTCTGTCACATCCAGTCTTCTGAGCCAACCAGGGTTTTATTTTTCTTATATTAAAAAAAATTCAGTTTTTTTCATTTTCATTTGGTACTTTTTATAACTACTTTTTGGCCGAAAAAATCTTGTTTCTTTAATTTGTTTCAGGGCAATGTGTAAGTGCTTGGAAGCAATTTTATGATGGCTGCTTGAAAATCTTCACCATATAATTCCGACTCTGTGCCATCTCATTACTGACACTGGTTGACTGATTTCTGATCCAAGCTGTGATTTTTCTGCTTCTTGGAAATAAAAGTGATTTTCAGCTGTGTCCCAGAATTCTGGAAATTATACTGTGAGACTGTGCATCCTACCTAATCTTTAGTCACAGGTAGTCCTACTCACTAGGGTGAGCACACAGGTCATGGTCTATTTTCATGGCCATGGTTCCAATGATAGTTTAATTTTCAAAGCCTTTTCTGGTGTTATTTCAGTCGACCTGGTTTATGTGACTGCTGCAGCCACCACTGGTGCCTGCTGGTGCTTCCTTCAGGTACAGAGTGGACAGGCTGGACGTCCTGGTGCCTGTGTTCTGTGGAGAACAGCAGGCTTCCTAGGCCACTTGCTTTGGACAGATTCCCTCTGCCAACGCTGCTCACTGCAGTGTCTCGTGGGGGAGCAATCTTCTCAGGCCCATGGAGATGATGAGCTTTCCCAGGCCAGGCGTGATATTGCCTCTGTGCCAGTACTTCTGTCCTCCCAGGCCCTCTCTGTGGAAAGAGGAGTCTCAGGTTTGCCCCTGGACAGACAGAATTAGTGACCAGACCCTTGTGGCAGGATCCCTGCCGCCCATCCTTCCCAATGCTTCCTAGCTGGCTGTCCAGCATCTGCCAGTGGGGACAGGGAGTCTCCAGTGAAGCAGGGAGCAAATGTGCTTCTGCTGGCTGAGCAGTGTTAGCAGGACCGCTGACCCCACTGGCCAGCGGCTCACTTTGCGTTGTGATCAGGATCTCCCTTCAACCTGGGAGAGGAATGAGTCTGTCCAAACAGGTTTCCCTTGCTGGATGGTGGTAAGGAAGAGGCAGGCCTGTCCTGACTTCTGCTGGGTTGGGATGTAAGATGCCCTGCCACGCTGTTGTTCCTCTGATTCTAACTGCTTTGCCTTTCTCTTTCCGCCTTTCAGAATTCTCCATTGGCTGCCTCTTGAGTTTCTCCAGGGTTTAGTTGTGTATAGTATGAAGATGTAGGGAGAGATGTATTTAAACCACTTTGTCCTGATTGAGTTCCTGAATATTCAGTTTTTTACCATTAAGTTGACTTTATCTACAAGGTTTTAGATGCCTAGTTCTTAATCATGAATAAATGTTTGATTTTTTCACAATATATGTTTACATATATTGAAATACTATGTTTTTCTACTTTGTTAATTTGCTGATTTATGCTGATTGGTTCTTTGAATACTGAAGCAGCCTTACTAATATCTTTCTGGCTTGGTACCAGGGAAATGCTAGCATCATTAAATAACTATGGAAAGTTTCATATTTTCCAGAAAAGATCATGTAGACTTGTAGATTTTTTTCATTAAAAGTTTGAATTTTGCAAGGAAACATGGAGTTTTCTTTGTTAGAAAGTTTTCAATGGCAAATTACAAATTTTAAAATACATATAGGATTACTCATGTTGTCAATTTAAATATGAGTGAGCATTACTTGGTAACTTGTGTCTTGCAAATAACTGGCCCATTTCATCTAAGCTGTTGAACTTATGGGCATAAAGATGTTTACAGGATTCTCTGATTATCCCTTCAATGTCTCTAGGGCCTCTTGCAATGTGTCTTCATTTATTTCTCATATTGATAATTTGTATCTTCTTTCTCTTTTTTTCTTGGATAGAATTTATCAATTTTATTGACTTTATCAAAGAATCAATTTTTAGTTTTATTTATTTCCTTATTTTAAATTTTATTGATTTTTTTTCCTTTTGCTTATTTTTGCTTTAATTTACTGTTCTTTCTCTGGTTGTTTAAGGTAGATTTAAGACCTTCCTTTTTATAATTTAATAGTATACTTCTAACATTTAATATTATATATTTCCCTATAGCCATTGTGTTGGCTGCATTCCACAAATTTTGGGATATTCTATTTTCATTTTCATTCAATTTAACATGCTTTATTATTTCCCTTACTACTTCTGCTTTGACCAATGTATTATCTCAGCATGAGTTATCTAATTTACAGTTATTAGTGGTTTCTGCATATTCTGTTACTGATTTATAGTTTAATTTCATGTAATTTTCACTCTTTAAAAAAATTAACTTTTGTGACTCAAGATATGCTCTCTTTTAGTGAGTATTCCATGTGTAATTGCAAAGAATGTATATTCTGTTGTTTGGGGATAAAGAGCCAGGTAATTCAAATTGGTTGATGGTGTTGTTTAGTCTTTTATATTTTTGCTGATACTCTGTCTACTTGTCCCTTCAGTGACTTTAAAAGGCATGTTAAAGTTTTCCACTATAGCTGTGATTGTTTTTTTTTTTGGTCTCTTCTCTCAGTCTGTCAATGTTTTGCTCCATATCTCTAGGAGCTATGGTGTTGAATTGTTATATCATTTTGGTGAATAATTGTTCTTAGGACTTGATTATATATCAATTTTTCTATTATTGTGTAATCTACCTCCTTAGCCTTGATAATATTCCTAGCTCTGAAGGCTACCTTGTTATATTAGTATACTCACCCCAGCTTTAGTTTGTACCAGTCTCTTTTTCCAGGCATCCAATTATATGAGCACTGGACATTTTTATATTGATGTTGATATCTTCATTTTTTCTCTCAAAATGTTCTATCTTTTTTCAGACTAGCTGATTTCCATTACTCTAATATAAAGTCAAATGACTATTCTCTGTTACCTCTAGTCTATAGAGATACAGAGCCTATACAGTGACTTTATTTCAGATGTTGCTTTCATTTCTGAATTTTTCATTTGTTTCTTTTTACAGTTTCTTTTTCTCTGCTGAAACTTGCATTCTTGTCATTCATTTTCAGAGTGTTCATCTTTATTCCTATAACTTGACTTTGGCTAACTCTGAAAATCTCCCATTCTTTTACTTTCAATCTTATTGTGTCTTCATATATAAAGACTACTTGTTATAAGCATTATATAATATGTCATTTTAAAATTAATTCTGACAATTCCATTGTTTTATTTGTGGTATTCAGTACATTTCCATGTAATGCAATCATGGATATATTAATACTTGAAATCATGTCTCTGAGCTTACTATCTATTTCTATTTGATTCCCATGCTATGTTCCTTTCTCTATTTTATTATTACTTTCATTCAAATTAATAAAATATTTATATTATTCTATTTTCCCAGTCAGTATGTTTCTTTTACATTTTTACTATTCAATTTCATTCTTTTTATATTTGGTATACAGAAAGGTGTACAAAATAAAGATATCCATTTTATTGTTTTGTCACAAAGGGAACACCCATGTAACACGTCCTCGGTCGTGAAAGGGAATATTGTCACCAATCTAGAAGCCACCACTGTGTCTCCTTTCAATTACCTCCACCCATTTCTTCTGAATGTAAACTGTAAAAACGTAAAATCCTAATTTTATGATAATGATGTCTTTGTTTTCCTTTGTAGTTTTAGCACCTAAGCAGGCATCCCCAACCCTAAACACTGTAGTTTTTACTGTTTTTAACTTTATTTGCCCTTTTTTTCACCAGCATCTTTGATCAATATTAAGTTTGTAAAACTGATAACCACAGATGTTCTATATTTCCAGTTGGAGCATATAAATGTATGCAATTGTTCAAAGAAAGATGTGAAAGGGTACATAGCATAATGATGATGGTGATATATTTCTAAGGAAGGAACTGGAAGTGGCAGAAGCTTTGAATGAGCTTCGAGAGCTCTGCGTTAGTCACTTTCTTTATTGACTAAACTGATTTTTAATTTCCAGAAAGACAGTAAGACTAAAAGTTTAAAACTTTTAAATTTTTGAGAAGAGGTGCTGAGTCTTTACTTCAGTCACACGTCATATTAGTGCATTATAGCTCTATGAAATTTCAGAAGTTGATGTAAGAAAAGGTTTGTTATTTGCTCTATGGAAAAGGAAAATTCTGCATTTTAATAATGATTTTCAAAGCTCTCCTCAATGGTATACAAGTACCAGATAGTTAACTCACATTAGAGAAGTTGTCTGAGGAACTGGGAAAGTATGCTGATGAATGACATTTAGCATTTAGACTTAGGCTGGAGGTACAATAATGAGTACAGACTAGAGTAAGAGAAAGTGAACATGTTAATCACTCAGTCTTGTCTGACTCTGTGCAACCCCATGGATGAGGCTCCTCTGTCCATGGGATTCTCCAGGCAATAATACTGGAGTGTGTCGCCAACCCATGTTAATTTCCAGAAGGAAATAGTTTCCTAGGTCCATTCAATTTTGCCTGTAGGAGTGTGGGATCATTGCTGTCTGAATTTGATTCTTCTGTCTCTCCATGTTTTTGCTAGCATTTCAGGTAACCCAGGAGCCTTGGATACTGGCTTGGATCCAGACTGACTTGCCCGAGCACTTTGGTTATAGTACATCCAACTACTGCTAACCTTCTGGAACAACTTTCATAGCAAAGTTACTTTGTTTGAATCAGTTTCTGTCATTCCTTTCTACATCGTCTTCCAATAGTGAGGGTTCATGATGCCTCATGGCTAAAGCCTACTTAAGTGTCACACATGGAAGGCTTTATCGTTTCCTTCTTTTCCTCCACAGCATCTGTTGCATGGTACAGATGGAGCTGACTGCCCTGTACCAGGTCCTGGTCTCAGAACATGAGAAACAAGCATGAGCGTGAAGCACCCTTTAAGCATCTCATAGTTATCAGCCCCTTAAACAAAGTGTCTCCAGTCACCCTGTTGTTGACTCAAATTCATATTCTTCAGGAAGATCTCATGAATATAGTATTCTCTGAATTGTATCTGTTTAAACCTGTGTTCTGTAAACTTGTTATTTAAAGGATAATTTGACTGGATATAAATTCTTTGTCCCACTTTATTTTCTTGAATGTCTTGAAAATGGTTCACCTGTGTTGCTTGAGGTTGTCGTCAGTTTTGGGATGCCTGATGGCAGCCTATTTCTCTTGCCTTTGTATGTCATTTGTCATTTGGTCTTTTTGACCCTGGAGGCTCTACTTTTTTTTTTTTTAATCTTTAGAATCTGAAAGTTTTGTTTTAGAGTTAATCACTCTGGGTTAGATTTTCCATGTATGTTGTAGAACTTTTCAATATATTAATTCCAGGCTACTTTCTTCTTTTTATTAGTAAAATGTGTCTTGGATCATAGTTTTAAATGTTTGCTCTATTCTACTGTTTTGTTTTCATATTCAGAGATTACAATTAGAAGAATGCTGGATCTCTTATACCTACTTTCTATCAACTGTTTTGATGGATCCTTCTGACTTCTCTTTTCATAAATCAAATTTTCTTTCTCTTGAATGTTTTCCTGCTTCTTTCTCAGTGCCAATTTTCATATTTTATTCAAATTTGTTATCCCTGGGCAACTTGTAAGCTAGTTTTCATTGCTTATTTGATTTTTTATTCCATTTTTTCTTCTGAGAATTCAAAAATCTCTTTCCATTTATTTCCTGTTTTTCGGGAGGTGCTTGTTTTCTATTCTTACTTTTTGTGTATGTGATTCAATATTTAATATTTTTTGAAGTCTCTCTAGTTCAGTTTAGAGGGCTATGTTGAAGTTTTTTTCTGATCTTTGGTTGTTTACTGGATTAAGAATGTTCTTCAATTGATATATATTGATCTTCATTTTTCTTTTCTTCTTATAGTAGCTTTAAATAGATCAATATTAAGTTTGTTCATTCATTTTATGAATACATTTGGTGTTTCAGGGTGAATTACAAGATTCCTAGTTCTAGATCACACTTTTCTTTTTCAGTATAGCAAAGTGCAATAGTGTAGTTTATTTAATAGATGACTTTTTTAATGAGTGGATTGGGGATCCCCAAGGACGCATAGGACTCACAAAAGCTATTGCCTTCCTGATTACAGCAAAACAAGGGCTTAAAATGAACAATAAAAGATGCATGCGGCAAAATCCAGGAGAAGCCAAGTACAAGTCTCCAGGTGTGGATCCCACCAGGGTGACACTAACACAGTAATGATGTGTGACAAGAGGTGTAGAGTGGTGCCAACCAGGGGAGCTCACTTGAGTCTTGATGTCCAGAGATTTTATTAGGTGTCATTAACACAGTCATGCAGCAACTGCATTACCTACCTCTACTACCCAGACTCCAGCCACTTTAGAGCAAAACAATCATTAACATAGATCAGTTTTGCTAGTATAAACTCTAATCAAACGAGTCTACCTAAAAAAAACTCCTATCAGAGAGAATATTCCTAAGGCTTAGAGCTTATCTCCCCAAAGCTAGCTAAAGGCTTTGGTTAGGAATGTGCATGGTTTTAGCAACTCAAGTCTGCTAAGTTAACATTTGTCTGCATAGGAAGGGATTAGCTGTGGGCCCTTTGAATTCTTGTTTTTCTTTTGTCTTTAAGAAAGCTAAATTTCCTTTTTTTGCTTCTTCCTCTCTTCACCAACCAGTACCCAAAGGACTCATCATCATCTCTGTTTTCAACATCATTACCCACTTTCTACCCAAGAAGCAATGTATTTTGGAGACTATCACATCAAGACCCATGTACTTTTGAATATCTTTCCTGAAATCAGTTCTTTAAAATACTAGGAGTCCCCTTCAAGGGGTATTTGTTCAGTCTTAGGGTTTGTTGCTTCTCTCTTCCATTGAGTATATTCAAATTCCTCTACTCACCCAAAATACTTCCAGTGGAAGCTTGAACTCCACTGAATAGAATGCATGGGGATTTGTTGGTTTTCAGGTATGCTTTTATAGTGTTCATAACCTTTCCGTTTTGTTATTTTGTTAGATATTTTCTGTGGTTTTATTTATTTTTCTTGCTAATTTGTATGGTTGTTGATTCTTTTCCTTTTTTTTTTTTTTTTTTGGTTTTGGAGTTCTTTGAAGACTGTGGAGACACTTTGATTAAGTAGTTGCTGTGATCTCTTTGGTGGCTCAAAGAAACTGATGCAGGAGGCACAGAAGACACAGGTTCATTCCCTGGGGTGAGAAGATCCCCTAGAAGAGTAGATGGCAACCTACTCCAGTACTTTTGCAGGGATAATCCCATGGGCAGAGGAGCCTGGTGGATTACAGTCCATAGTGTTGCAAAGTCAGACACAGCTGAGCATGCATGCATAAAGTGATCTCTTTTGCTATTCTTTTCATGGATACATTCCTTCTTTTGTTTTTATACATCCACCATACATTTAATTCAATTAGAAAATTGGGACAATTAAAAGTGAAACTAAAACAAACAAAAAAGCCACAGGATCAAAAATGCAGTACAGAAAGCATCTGCTTACATTCACAATTCACGTTCCCTGTACCTTCTCTGTATATAAATATGAATATATATATTTTTTATTAAAGTTTATATTTTTAAAAATATAATATTTCTACTTATACTGATTTTATATGTATCATTTACTATATTATAAAAACTTTTTTTTTCAAAAATTCTATATCCAAATGATCCTATTAAGTGGTTATCTTTATAAATAAATTTAACATATCTACTTGGTCAGACATTTAAATTTGATTTATTTTTCCCAATATTTATAAACAGAAAATATAGCTCCTTTAAGAGTCCCTGTGTTATCACATTTTATCTTTTATTTCTCTAGACAGAAGATAATACATTCACATTTGCAGCTAGAAGTTGTTAATTTGACTATTAATATGAATTGCTAGCTATATGTGCTTTGTGAGCTAATATTGTAAGTAATTAATTAATATGTATAGCTGTCATTCTCTGTATGTATATGTATAGCTTACTCTGCAGTTTTTCACCCTTCACTTGGGCACCAGTTTTGCTGTTGTTCAGTCACTAAGTCATCTCTGACTCTTCGAGACACCATGGTCTGCAGCACACTAGGCTTCCCTGTCTTTCACTATCTTCTGAAGTTTGCTCAAACTCAGGTCTATTGAGTCAGTAAAGCTATTTAACCATCTCATCCTGTCACCCCCTTTACCTCTTGCTTTCAATCTTTTCCAGCATCAGGGTCTTTTTCAATGAGTTGACACCACTTCAGGTGGCCAAAGTATTGGAGTTTAATTTTCAGCATCAGTCTTTCAATTGAATATTCAGGACTGATTTCCTTTAGGCTTGACTAGCTTGATCTCCTTGCTGTCCAAGGGACTCCTAAGAGTCTTCTCCAATACCGCAGTTCAAAAACATCAGTTCTTTGTCATTCAGCCTTCATTATGTCCAGTTCTCAC
The DNA here is from genome assembly GCF_001704415.2 of Capra hircus. Lineage (NCBI taxonomy): Eukaryota > Metazoa > Chordata > Mammalia > Artiodactyla > Bovidae > Capra > Capra hircus. Next base: position 2,899,170 of record NC_030828.1, read on the forward strand.
ATCTATACATGACTACTAGAAAAAGCATAGCTTTGATTATATGGACCTTTGTTGGCAAAGTGATGTCTCTCCTTTTTAATATGCTGATTACTTTGGCCATCTGATGCAAAGAACTGATTCATTGGAAAAGATCCTATGATGGGAAAGATTGAAGACAGGAAGAGAAGGGATTAACAGAGGATGAGATGTTTGGATGGCTTCACTGACTCAATGGACATGAGTTTGAGCAAGCTCCAGGAGATGGTGAGGGACAGGGAAGCCTGGCGTGCTACAGTCCATGGGGTTGCAAAGAGTCAGACACCACTAAGTAACTGAACAGCAACAACTCCTATGATGAAAAGGATATCATTTTGGGTGTTAGTTTTAGAAGGTCTTGTAGGTCTTCATAGAACTGGTTAACTTCTGCAGTTGTTGTGGCATAAATTTGGATTACTGTGATGATATATGGTTTGCCTTGGAAATGAACTGAGATCATTCCGTCATCTTTGAGATTGCACCCAAGCACTGAATTTCATACTCTTTCCATGACTATGAGGATACCTTCCCAATCCAGGGATTGAACCTGCATCTTCTGCTTTGCAGGCAGATTCTTTTACCATCTGAGCCACCAGGAAAGCCATGAGATTAAATAGAAGTTAATTTTTTTTTACTATAATTGATTCTGTTGATTATGAACCAATTTATTCAGTGACACTGGTTGAAAAGCTTTTCTTCCTTCACTTAAGTTGGTTTTGCACCATTGTAAAAAATCAGTCAAGCCTATTTGCACATCTGCTTCTGGGTTCTTATTTTGTCCCATTGCTCCATGTGTCTATCCCTCCACACTGTCCACAGGGTCATGATTACTGTCACCATGCAGTAATGCTGCACATCACGCAGAGTAATTCCTCTCACTTTATTCTTCTTTATTGATCGCCTTAGGTACTCTAGGGTCTTTCCTCTCCATATTCATTTTATACATGTTCATTGCTAAGTATATAGATATTGGATTGATTTTGGGGTGTTTTCACTTGTGAAAGGAACCATATTTCACAATCAATTTTCAATCTTTTGGGAGATATTTAAATAAGCACAAATCTGATCTTAAATAAGAATTTCGCTATTCCACTGAAAATGATGGAAACCCCTGCTTCTCATATATTTTCAATGGAAAGTACTGTTTTCATATAATTATTATTTTCATATAATTAGATCTCTTGAAAGAAATACAAATATACACAAAGAAGTAGATTTTAGATTTTGATGGCATAACTTCAAGTTATTTCTTGTTTTATCTTTCATAACTTTTTGTTCAGTTTTAAGCTTGTAATTGAAAGCTATACATTCTCTTTCTTTCTTGCTGTTGCATTTAAGTTATTAACAAACATACTTGAACAAAATAAATGATCAATATCTGTATCCTCTCAAACAAAACAAAGTTCTTGATATATCTCTACTCCTCCTTCTCCTCCTCTATGTTATTATCTGGCACTTTGCTGTCAGATTTATAGTGTAAAAAAACTGAAAATCAAGTCACTTATGCAAAAGTATCTTACACTAGTATATTTAATCATAATTTTTTTAATATCCTGTTTCTTCTTCTTGCATTTATTTTCCCTTGCTGAATTTCAGCTCATCTTCAAGAGTCTGTTTTTGGTAAAAATTCTGACTTCTTGATCATCTAAGAGTTATCATTTGGCTATTACTTTTAAATGGTTTGCATAAATATATAATCTACTTTTTAAAGACCCTTCTTTCATATTTAAAATATTCTCCCATTATCTTCTTGGATTTATTCTTGTTCAGTTCAGTTCAGGTCAGTCACTCAGTCGTGTCCGACTCTTTGCAACCCCATGAATCACAGCACGCCAGGCCTCCCTGTCCATCACCAACTCCCAGAGTTCATTCAGACTCACGTACACAGAGTCCGTGATGCCATCCAGCCATCTCATCTTCTGTCGTCCCCTTCTCCTCCTGCCCCCAATCCCTCCCAGCATCAGGGTCTTTTCCAATGAGTCAACTCTTCACATGAGGTGGCCAAAGTATTGGAGTTTCAGCTTCAGCATCATTCCTTCCAAAGAAATCCCAGGGCTGATCTCCTTCAGAATGCACTGGTTGGATCTCCTTGCTGTCCAGGGGACTCTCAAGAGTCTTCTCCAACACCACACTGCAAAAGCATCAATTTTTTGGTGCTCAGCTTTCTTCACAGTCCAACTCTCACATCCATACATGACCACTGGAAAAACCATAGCCTTGACTAGATGGACCTTTGTTGGCAAAGTAATGTCTCTGCTTTTGAATATGCTATCTAGGTTGGTCATAACTTTCCTTCCAAGGAGTAAGCGTCTTTTAATTTCGTGGCTGCAGTCACCATCTGCAGTGATTTTGGAGTCCCAAAAAATAAAGTCTGACACTTTCCACCGTTTCCCCATCTATTTCCCATGAAGTGATGGGACCAGATGCCATGATCTTTGTTTTCTGAATGTTGAGCTTTAAGCCAACTTTTTCACTCTCCTCTTTCACTTTCATCAAGAGGCTTTTTAGTTCCTCTTCACTTTCTGCCATAAGGGTGGTGTCATCTGCATATCTGAGGTGATTGATATTTCTCCCGGCAATCTTGATTCCAGCTTGTGCTTCTTCCAGCCCAATGTTTCTCATGATGTACTCTGCATAGAACTTAAATAAGCAGGGTGACAATATAGTCTTGACATACTCCTTTTCCTATTTGGAACCAACCAGTCTGTTGTTCCATGTCCAATTCTAACTGTTGCTTCCTGACTTGCATATAGGTTTCTCAAGAGGCAGGTCAGGTGGTCTGGTATTCCCATCTCTTTCAGAATTTTCCACAGTTTATTGTGAACCACACAGTCAAAGGCTTTGGCATAGTCAATAAAGCAGAAATAGATGTTTTTCTGGAACTCTCTTGCTTTTTCCATGATCCAGCGGATGTTGGCAATTTGATATCTGGTTCCTCTGCCTTTTCTAAAACCAGCTTGAACATCAGGAAGTTCACAGTTCACGTATTGCTGAAGCCTGGCTTGGAGAATTTTGAGCATTACTCTACTAGCATGTGAGATGAGTGCAATTGTGCGGTAGTTTGAGCATTCTTTGGCATTGCCTTTCTTTGGGATTGGAATGAAAACAGACCTTTTCCAGTCCTGTGGCCACTGCTGAGTTTTCCAAATTTGCTGGCATATTGAGTGCAACACTTTCACAGCATTATCTTTGAGGATTTGAAATAGCTCAAGTGGAATTCCATCACCTCCACTAGCTTTGTTCGTAGTGATGCTTTCTAAGGCCCACTTGACTTCACATTCCAGAATGTCTGGCTCTAGGTGAGTGATCACACCATAGTGGTTATCTTGGTCGTGAAGATCTTTTTTGTATAGTTGTTCTGTGTATTCTTGCCACCTCTTCTTAATATCTTCTGCTTCTGTTAGGTCCATACCATTTCTGTCCTTTATCGAGCCCATCTTTGCATGAAATGTTCCCTTGGTGTCTCTAATTTTCTTGAACAGATCTCTAGACTTTTTTCCATTCTGTTGTTTTCCTCTATTTCTTTGCATTGATCGCTGAGGAAGGCTTTCTTATCTCTTCTTGCTAGTCTTTGGAACTCTGCATTCAGATGCTTATATCTTTCCTTTTCTCCTTTGCTTTTCACTTCTCTTCTTTTCACAGCTATTTGTAGGGCCTCCTCAGACAACATGTCGCTTTTTTGCATTTCTTTTCCATGGGGATGGTCTTGATTCCTGTCTCCTGTACAATGTCACGAACCTCATTCCATAGTTCATCAGGCACTCTATCTATCAGATCTAGTCCCTTAAATCTATTTCTCACTTCCACTGTATAATCATAAACGATTTGATCTAGGTCATACCTGAATGGTCTAGTGGTTTTCCCTACTTTCTTCCATTTAAGTCTGAATTTGGCAATAAGGAGTTCATGATCTGAGCCACAGTCAGCTCCTGGTCTTTTTTTGTTTTTGTTGACTGTATAGAGCTTCTCTATCTTTGGCTGCAAAGAATATAATCAATCTGAATCGGGAATGGCTATCCACTCCAGTATTCTTCCCTGCAGAATTCCATGAGCAGAGGATCCTGATGGGCTACAGACCATGGTTCATAAAGAGCTGGACACAACTGAGTGACTAACACACACATTTTAAGCTCATACCCTATATAATAAAGAATTCAAAATGGGTCACAAACAATTTTCAAATGTGAAACTATGAAAGTTTTAGGGAAAAAATAGGGGGAAATCTTTAGGACTAGGATATAGGACTAGTTAGAATTCTCATACTTATCCCCAAATTACAATTTATAAAAGGAAAAATTAAGAAATTGGACCTCACTGAAATAGAAAACTTTGCTTTGAGAAGACAAGTTGTAGACTCAAAGAAAAACAGTTGCAAACCACATATCTGACAAAAGACATATAAGATATCTTAAAATACAAAAGTAAATCAAACAACCTAATTGGAAAATGGGCAAAAATCATCAAGAAATTTTCACCAAAGAGCATATACAGATAGCAAATAAGAGTATAATTTGTGCAACATCATTAACCATTTGAAAAATGTTAATTAAAACCACAGTGAGATATCTCTGCATACATATCTGAATAGCTGAAAGAAAAAAATACTGACAACACCAATTGCTGGCAAGGATGCAAAGACACTGGATCTCTCATACATTGACAGTGAGGATAGAAAATAGTACAGCCATTCTGCAAAACAGTTTGTCAGTTTCTTATAAAACTGAATATGAAATTATCATATGAACTAGCAATTTCACGCCTGGACGCTTATTTCAGAGAACCGAAAACTTATGTTCATACATAAAAACCTTATGTCCATGAATGTCAGAAGCTCTTTGGTATTAATAATTGCCCAAAGTGGAATCAGCCTAGATGTCCTTCAACAAATAAATGGACAAACTGTTGTACACACATGCCATGGAATTCTACTAGGGAAATATTGATACTTGCAACAAGCTGGATGAATCTCCAGGAAATTATGGTTAGTGAGAAAAATGCTAATTCCAAAAGGGTATGCACTGTTTTTCATTCTTTAACATTTTTTTTAATTAAAAAAAAATAGAAATGGAGGACAGATTATGGTTGCCAGAGTCCTTGGAGAAAGAAGCAGGTGAAGTTATTAAATGGGAAATACAAGGAGTCTTTGTGGTGTTATAGCTGTTCAATATCTTTACTCTTGCAGTGGCTATACCAACCTACACAGGTGATAAAATTGTGTGGAAACTAATAAACATATATATGTGAATATAAATAAAACTGGGGAAATCTGAATAAGACTGATGGATTATACCAATGCCAATATGGTGGCTGTGATGTTATATTTTGCACAATGGGTAAAAATATATAAATTTTTTATATTTTTATAAGATATAAAAACTTCTACCAGTAGGGAAAATTGGCAACATATACAAAGGATTTCTTAGTATTATTTCTACAGCTACATGTGAGTCTGCAATTATCACAAGAAAATTTCAACCAAAAAAGAAAGAACAATAAAATTGGAGCAGACCAATGAGCCCCTCCTAAGGACAGAAACTTAATCCTAAGCAAAAGAGCTCTACCTTAACACAGTGCTTTTGGGCCTAGATCTCAGGATAGGAGCCATTTGCTGTTTTTCTGTCTTGATGTGTAGTACCCTATAGACTAAATATCACATGCTGAGCCACATTGCACTTTTGGGAAATGTCACTTCATTCACATGAGTTAAATGCTAAAGATATACAATTATTCTCTCTCCAGGAGACAGTCTAAACAAGTCTGAGGGATAGTTAATATAGGAGTGGATAAACAAGGCAAGAATATGGGGGAAGGGGGTCTCCCGTGCACTGGAGTTTTCCAAGAAAAAAGCATTTTGTTCATTTTGTCCTGTGATGGTCCCAGTGGAAGGGGATTTCATTTCTTTTTAGTCCAATATGATTCTATTATTACAAATAAAACTGAAGGTCACTGCAGAAAATGTTTTCATATGTTAAACCCCTACATTTTTGAGCCATTCCTTAAATTTATTTTGTGTTGCAAGTTATATATTTACTGTGGTCTATTGTGTCCACAGACACCTTCAGTAATTTCTTTAATCAGAGAAGTGAGAAAATGCAGAAAGAGAGGAAAATACTCAAGTCAAAATAATACTTTAGCCCTTAAACAAAGTCAAGGACCTTTAGTTCCCCTCAAGGACTATGGACAGTATTCTGAGCCAGGCCCTTTGAGCAGATACATATTTTGCATATACTGAAACCCCCACCAGATGGGAGAATATAACTGTATGCTGCCCACAAGCACATAGACCCCAGATTTGTTGGAACCAGGTTGATGATGCTGACTCTCAATTACCTCACCATCAACCGTCAGAAAAATGTCCATGATGACTAAGCCCCGCTCCTGGAACACTACCCCTTTCAGGGCAGATCACGCAGTTTTTTGGGCATTAGCTCACTGTGCCCCACCTCTGCCTAGCAAAGCAGTAAAAGCTACTCTTTTCTGCTGCTGCTACTGCTGCTAAGGCGCTTAAGTTGTGTCCGACTCTGTGCGACCCTATAGACTGCAGCCCACCAGGCTCCCACATCTCTGGAATTCTCCAGGCAAGAGCACTGGAATGGGTTGCCATTTCCTTCTCCAATGCATGAAAGTGAAAAGTGAAAGTGAAGTCACTCACTTTTCTACTTCAACCCAAATTCTGTCTCTGCATTTCTATTCAGCACTGGTTAACAGAGGTGAATTTTGGCAACAGGAGCTCAAGGTAGAGTGCAGTCTTGAACGGAGCTGGTCAACCCATTCAGATGCCCCAACATAAGTTCTTTTGAAAGTATTAAGCATACAGAAAATTCTAGAGAATCCATGAGGCTGTAGAAGCATCAGACACAAAACTAGAGAGAGGAAAAGAGAAAAGGAATTGGCAATGGCAGCAGAAGCAGGGTCATAAGAACCAAAATAGTAGAAACTCTGATTGATGAACTGAGCCACAAGCGACGCAGTCAGTAGGGCCGCAGAGAGGAGTGTGCTGAGCAGTTACCAGTGTGATCCAGTTCCTCCCTTAGATTACTAATTGCTATTGAGACAAGCATTGTCAGTGTTCTGGATCGGATCTCCACAATCTCCCATTTTGGCCACTCTCAGTCACCTAGTCACACTCCTCACTGCCATCCATGCTATGATCCTAGGACCTTCAGTCAACACAGTCTCCAAGCTCACCAAATGATGGTTCAGTCTGCTCATGCTACACCGTTTGGTATGGTACCCCACTACCCGCAGTGTGAAGTTCAAGGGCTGAGTGGGCTATACCAGGCTGTTTTCAATGTGCCTCAAATTTGGGTGGGTGTAGCAACCTCCAGCAGACCATGACAAAAATGATTCTGACTCTGCTTAGGTGGAGCTCAAGAATCCACTGGAGATTTTTTTTTTTAATATTATATTTTTATGCCATTGACCGTTCACATGGTTTAAAAATGGAAAGTATAAAGGGATTTTGAAAAATCCCCTTCCTGCCTTTGGATTCAGCCATCTACTATTTGTCCCACTTTCCCTCTAGTTTCTTATTTATTTTCAGAGATAATATGCTCATGTTTGTTAGTATGAATATATATTATATTTTAATACAAATACATCCAATGCCGGCTGACCTCAAGTTGATGTGCTTTTATTTATTTATGACTTCTAACACATTTTCCTCCAAATAGTTACTGAGTGGGTGAAATCCTTTGGCAAAACATTAAATTTCCAAAAAGATTAAAATACAACAAATACACATTACAACAGATGACAGAAGAAAATAAATTAATAACTTTGAGAAAGGAAAACTAAAGATATGTCTTGATTGGAAAAAAAAAAGTCCTAAAATCTAAGATACATGAAAGCTTGTGATTTACTTTTCTTCAATTAGGAAAAATAAGCTTAATTTATGGTTTAATATTGAAGCAAAGACCCTGGGAGCAAGAGGTAAATACTATGCTGCTTACATTTTCTAACACAAAATAGCACCTGGCACATAATAAGTGTTTAACAAAAGTTTTGAAATCTTAAATGTTCGAGTGAATGAACTCCTAAGTGTATGAATGAATGGTAAGGCTCAAGGGTTTCGATTGAGGACAGAGACAGATCCAGTAACATAGAAATCATGAAAACTCAATTATCCCAAGAAAAATGTATTACTAAGCCTGTTTTGTGATTTTGACTTAGCAGTTTTCCCATCAGGGTTAAAAAATATATAACACAGGGAATATGAAAAGTGAAAGTCACTCAATCCTGTCCGACTCTTTGTGATCCCAGGGACTATATAGTCCATGAAATTCTCCAGGCCAGAACACTGGAGTGGGTAGCCTTTCCCTTCTTCAGGAGATCTTCCCAACCTAGGAGTTGAAGCCAGGTTTCCCTCATTGCAGGTGGATTCTTTACCAGCTGAGTCACAAGGGAAGCCCAAGAATACTGGAATGGGTAGCCTATCCCTTCTCCAGCAGATCTTCCTGACCCAGGAACCAAACCAGGGTCTCCTGAACTGCAGGCAGATTCTTTACCAATTGAGCTATGACAGAAGGTCCACGCATGGGGAATATAGCCAATATTTTATCTTATAAATGGAACATAACCTTTAAAGTTGCAAACCAGTATGTTGCACACCCAAAACATATAATATTCCACATGAATTATATCTCAATTTAAAAATTAAAATTTTAAAATCACATAAAAAGAATAGTAAGATTTAAGTTGGTTATTCAATCAGATCAAATCTCCCTTAAAACTTTATGTGAGACACATGTGTGATTTGAGAACAGCCACCACTTTGTTAGCCTCTCTAGCTGCTTTAGTTAATAGAACTGTGTAGCATCACAGAGGAAATAATGTACACCCAGTATCTCTGATCCCTCCAGCCTGAGATAAGTCAACAAGTCAAATGAGGGCCTGGTTCTCCCCTTAAATGGGGCAGCCCATCCATGGTCCGCCAAACACAACAGAAAACACATTTTCCATTTTTACAAAACATTAGTGAAGAGTTAGGAACAATGAAAGACAATTGTCCCCTATAGAACTGTTTCACACTATTTCATTCAGTGTCCTGGGCTGAATCAGCTTCCTGCCTTACTCTCACCTTCAAATGACTCCAGTCTATTTCCTTACCCAGGTTTGCCCTTAACCTTGCGTGAGCAATGTGGTAATAACATTTCCTTCCAGGGAAAGCCTCCCTTCCCCACACACTCAGGGGTGTAGTCTGACTGCCTGACCATATAAGCCATCACTCTGTGCCTGTCAACCAGTCTGCTGTTCTTCGGCTTCAAATCAGCATATGTAAGAAGCCAAAAGCACAGCCTAGGGACAGATTATGCTTTTTTCTCAGTTACATACATATTTTCAGATTATTTTCCATTATAGGTTATTACAAGATTGACAATTCTTTTTTAGTCTCACCTTTTTATTAGTGTTCAATATCTGGCTTCATTTTCCCACAGCAGCCACACATTCAAGTTTAACAGGAAAATGGCACATGAGACACTCCACCCACTGCAACTCAGCAGTGTATTGAGTTGGCCAGCCCTGTCAAGGCTGCACCCCATCTCAAATGTTGGTCTCCCAAGAAGTCTTTGCCTGACAGCCGCTCTGGTTCAGTCCTATCTCTGCTTCTGTAAACTGTGACTATGCTGTTATGATCAAGATCAAGGCTGTTCCAGGGTATGATCATGAAGGGGTCTATAGACATGACCAGAGAAGGCAATGGCACCCCACACTTTTGCCTGGAAAATCCCATGGACGGAGAAGCCTGGAAGGCTGCAGTCCATGGGGTCACTGAGGGTCAGACACAACTGAGAGACTTCACTTTCACTTTTCACTTTCATGCATTAGAGAAGGAAATGGCAACCCACTCCAGTGTTCTTGCCTGGAGAATCCCAGGGACAGCGGAGCCTGGTGGGCTGTCATCTATGGGGTCGCACAGAGTCAGACACGACTGAAGCGACTTAGCAGCAGCAGCAGCACAGACATGACAGGCCTTGGCACACCATTTACTCAACTCCATATGCAAAATGCACTTGTGGAATGGCATAAAAATGAACAGGCTTCATGTATTGAGATAATCGGACTAACTGCTCCACAGCTTCTTCCTCACTGAAGCCTGGTTTGTGTCTCTACATCTGTCACAAGCCGTCTCTTCTCTTTGTTCCTTGCTACATAAATTATGAAGCAGCACATTTTGCGTCTGGTCAAGCTCATTTGTGTTTATGTCTATTTTACCCTCTCAACTAAAGCTTTTCATAGGTCCTGTTTGTTTTTGTTATTGATAACTCCTTGCAAAGAGGCCTGGACACTTGTGCCAACTCCCTAAATATAACATTGTATTAATTTAATCTGACTCCAACTTCTCACCCCTACCCAAATTTATAAATGGGAAATAATAAGTGTTAGAAGTACTATTTTCTTTTCCGTCTTACTGCTGAGACTCCACAGACTTGCCCACCTAAAGCCTGTGACATTGCTCTTGAAGTGGGGTGATTGGGAGCTGTGGAGGGAATCGTACGAGAAAATTCCCACAAAATTCACCTGTGTTAAAAGAAATATGCTGGTATTTAATCTAGCTGTATCAGTCACCAACAACCATCTCAGAACTCAGTGGATTTAAATAATAGCCACACTGTATTCCTCCAAATTCTGTGGACTGACCTCACTGGCAGTCATATGCGCAGCCACAGTCAGTGAGGGATGGCAGCCTGGAAGGCCCACAGTGGTCTGACTCATACATCCAGCTCTTGGTGATGGCTGTGATCGAGGGTTCTGCTTGCCCTACAGTTCTCCTCTCCAGTAGGCCAGACCAGTTTCTTTTCACAGGGCTGTCAGGGCCGTGTCCCAAGAGGGTGAAGCTGCAAGTTTCCTTAAGGCCCAGGCTCAGAAGTCTTCCAGTGTCACTCCTGCCACATTCTGCTGGATAAAGCAGGTCACACAGCCAACCCAGTGAATGGAAGCAGGATTTATTTTTGGTGGAATGAGAGATCAATTCACATTCTGAGCATAATACCAAGATAGAAGGAATGTGTGGCCACGACTACACAGAGAGCATCAGTGTGACACATCTAGACACTGCACAGCTCCAGAGCCTGGGACTAACTCAACCACAGAGTCATGCCTCCTGCTTCAGGTTTGACCCAACAAGGTTTATGACTCCTGGATTCCCTGCGAGTGCCATTTCTCTAGAGGACAAACCCTAATGTGCCCTGCTCAGGTTCTATTGCAGATAGTGACAAACCACATGAAAATGGCCTTTCCCTCTATTGTTATTGTTCATTCACTCAGTAGTGTCTGACTCATTGCAACCTCAAGGACTGCAGCACGACAATCTTCTCTGTCCTTCACCATCTCCTGGAGCTTGCTCAAACTCATGTCCATTGAGTTTGTGATCCCATCCAACCATCTCATCCTCTGTCATCCCCTTCTCCTTCCTTCAATCTTTCCCAACATCAGGGTCTTTTCTAATGAGTTGGCTCTTTGCATCAGGTGGCCAAAGTACAGGAGCTTCAGCTTCAGCATCAGTCCTTTCAAAGAATATTCAGGATTGATTTCTTTTAGGATTGACTGGTTTGATATCCCCGTAGTCCAAGGAACTCTCAAGAGTCTTCTCCAACACCACAGTTCAAAAGCATCAAATCTTCACTAGACTCAGTCTTCTTTATGTGAGTGTCCAGGAGTCTCCAGAAGAGGCATGGGAAGACAGACAGGGACACTGAATACAACAGTCTTGGGAGCTGGAATAAGTCCTTTTGAAGGCATAAGTCCTTTTGAAGGAGGTCACCATTACCACAGAAAGACTGAAAACAACAATCGCAGAAAACTAAACAATCTAATCACATGGAACACAGCCTTGTCTAACTCAATGAAACTATGAGCCATGCCGTGTAGGGCCACCTTAGACGGACAGGTCATGGTGGAGAGTTCTGACAAAATGTGGTCCACTGGAGAAGGGAATGGCAAACCACTTCAGCATTCTTGCCTTGAGAACCCCATGAACAGTATGAAAAGGCGAAAAGATACAGCACTTGCCAGGAGCCAGCATGAGGAATCCCACCCGTGACAAGGTCATGCGGCAGAGATCTAATGGGCAAGGCGAGTTAGATCTCAGGGTGTCCCCCTGGTATTTCCTGAGCATGTACCCCCAAAACCAAAAATCTGCCAGCCTTTGCGCTCTGCTTTTCTTTTCTTTCTTTCTTTCTTTTTTTTTTTTTTTTTTGTACTCTGCTTTTCCACTCTTCTGACACACTCTGGAAAAAGTCAACTCAGGGCTTTAGTCTTCTGCATTTGAAAGGGATGTTTCAGTTAAACCCCCTCTGATAACTCTCTAGCTTGCCTAACAGGTTCCCCCAGACCTCTTACAGCTTGTGAATTGCTTACAGCCCCCCAACTGCGAGAGGCACAAAGCTTAAAAGCATCTTAAAGATACAGAACCTTTTCTAAAGAGCTAAAAATCATATTGGTGACGGGTTTTCACTGTTGACTCAATGATTGCCACCAGGCCTCCATATTCTTTATCTTTTAGGCACCTGGGAGGATGTTAATCAATGAAAATGGGATATGGAAAAAGATATATAGTAGTTTTGATGTTAGCAACACTAGAATTTTGAGTTAATTACTTTTCTTTTGTTATAAATCTCTGTACTCCTTTTACTTGTTATAAATTGCTGTATCTTTGCTATCCAAGAATGTAACTTTATTTAGTGCTTTCTGAGAGTGGCACCAGACTTTGGGCAGAACAACACAAATAAGTCTTCTGGTTGACAAACCCTTATCAGAAAAAGACCGTAAAATGTTAATTGGCCCTCTGGCCAGAAGGTGATGTAAATCACCTAAGACTTGTGTATACAATTAGGTATGCAGAGAGAAAGTCTGGTTTTGATAAGAGTCAGGGCTGCTGATGCTGCATAATTTTGTATTACCCATTGATCTCTATGTACAATCAAAAAGGTATAAAAGGCCTTTCTAGACAATAGAGGCCAGGCAAGACCAGTCGCTGGACTGGTTTCCCCCGTGTCTCCTCTTTACTCTATTTTCGGGCTGAATTACCATCTGGGGCGTGGAGGCTCACCATGTCTACTTACTTGCCCCGGCTTCTAAGATCCACTAGAGAGGGAGCCCAAGGTGGAGCACCCTCCGATATTCAAGAGGACACCGGTGGCCTAACGTAGATGGTGCAAGCTCCTTGTCTGGAACTTTATTGGCCTTCCACATAAACCAAGTTATTCAGCCTCTTTTCTCCACTTAATTTTCCTACTACACTATTTCTTCCTAAGCTAATCTTATATTTCCAATTAAATACATAAATAAGTTTTTCCTCGCCAACGCTGTTCCTGCTTCAAATTCCCTGGATTCACCGGGGCTGGACCACAGCAAACACTAAAAGATAAACACACCAGGTCAGTAGGTGTCCAATATGCTACTGGAGATCAGTGGAGAAATAACTCCAGAAAGAATGAAGGGATGGAGCCAAAGAAAAACAACACCAGTTGTGTTGTGAGTGTGGCTGGTGATGGAAGCAAAGTCCGGTGCTCTAAAGACTGATATTGCAAAGGAACCAGAAATGTTAGGTCCATGAATCAAGGCAAATTGGAAGTGGTCAAACAAGAGATGGCAAAATGAACATTGACATTTTAGGAATCAGAGAACTAAGATGGACTGGAACAGGTGAATTTAACTCAGATAACCATTATCTCTACTACTGTGGGCAAGAATCCCTTAGAAGAAATGGAGTAGCCATTATAGTCAACAAAAGAGTCCAAAATGTAGTACTTGTATGCAATCTCAAAAATGACAGAATGATCTCTGTTCGTTTCCAAGACAAACCATTCAATATCATGGTAGTCCAAGTATATGCCCCTACCAGTAATGCTGAAGAAGCTGAAGTTGAATGGTTCTATGAAGACTTGCAAGACCTTTTAGAACTAACACCCAAAAAAGATGTCCTTTTCATTATAGGGGACTGGAATGCAAAGTAAGAAGTCAAGAAACACCTGGAGTAACAGACAAATTTGGCCTTGGAGTACAGAATGAAGCAGGGCATGGGCTCATAGAGTTTTGCCAAGGGAACACACTGGTCATAGCAAACATCCTCTTTGAACAACACAAGAGAAGACTCTACACAGGGATATCACCAGTGGTCAACACCAAAATCAGATTCATTATACTGTTTGCAGCCAAAGGTGGAGAAGCTCTATATAGTCAGCAAAAACAAGACCAGAAACTGACTGTGGCTCAGATCATGAGCTTCTTATTGCCAAATTCAGACTTAAATTGAAGAAAGTAGGGAAAACCACTAGACCACTCAGGTATGACCTAAATCAAATCCCTTATGATTATACAGTGGAAGTGAGAAATAGATGGAAAGGACTAGATCTGATAGACAGAGTGCCTGATGAACTATGCACAGAGGTCCATGAAATTTTATAGGCAACAGGAATCAAGACCATCCCCATGGAAAAGAAATCCACAAAAGCAAAACGGTTGTCTGAGGAGGCCTTACAAATAGCTGTGGAAAGAAGAGAAGTGAAAGGCAAAGGAGAAAGGGAAAGATATACCCATTTGAATGCAGAGTTCCAAAAAATAGCAAGGAGAGATTAGAAGGCTTTCCTCAGTGATCAATGCAAAGAAATAGTAGATGACAATAGAATGGGAAAGACTAGAGATCTCTTCAAGAAAATTAGAGATACCAAGGGAACATTTCATGCAAAGATGGGCTCGATAAAGGACAGAAATGGCATGGACCTAATAGAAGCAGAATATATTAAGAAGAGGTGGCAAGAATACACAAAAGAATTGTACAAAAAAGATCTTCATGACCCAGATAATCATGATGGTGTGATCAGTCACCTAGAGCCAGACATCCTGGAATGTGAAGTCAAGTGAGCCTTAGGAAGTATCACTATGAACAAAGCTAGTGGAGGTGATGGAAATCCACTTGAGCTATTTCAAAACGTAAAAGATTATGCTATGAAAGTGCTGCACTCAATATGCCAGCAAATTTGGAAAGCTCAGCAGTGGCCACAGGAAAAGGTCAGTTTTCATTACAATCCCAAAGAAGGGCAATTCCAAAGAATGCTCAAACTACCACACAATTGCACTCATCTCACATGCTAGTAAAGTAATGCTCAAAATTCTCCAAGCCAGGTTCAGCAGTATGTGAACTGCGAACTTCCAGATGTTCAAGCTGGTTTTAGAAAAGGCAGAGGAACCGAGATCAAATTGCCAACATCTGTTGGATCATCCAAAAGACTAGAGAGTTCCAGGAAAACATCAATTTCTGCTTTATTAACTATGCCAAAGCTTTTGACTGTTGGATCACCACAAACTGGAAAATTCTGAGAGATCACCTGTCCTGCCTCCTAAGAAATCTGTACGCAGGTCAGGAAGCAACAGTTAGAACTGGACATGGAACAAGACTGGTTGCAAAATAGATCTACCTTATGACCCAGCAATCCCACTGCTGGGCATACACACCGAGGAAACCAGAATTGAAAGAGACACATGTACCCCAATGTTCATCGCAGCACTGTTTATAATAGCCAGGACATGGAAACAACCTAGATGTCCATCAGCAGATGAATGGATAAGAAAGCTGTGGTACATATACACAATGGAGTATTACTCAGCCGTTAAAAAGAATTCATTTGAATCAGTTCTGATGAGATGGATGAAACTGGAGCCGATTATACAGAGTGAAGTAAGCCAGAAAGAAAAACACCAATACAGTATACTAACTCATCTATATGGAATTTAGAAAGATGGCAATGACGACCCTGTATGCAAGACAGGAAAAAAGACACAGATGTGTATAACGGACTTTTGGACTCAGAGGGAGAGGGAGAGGGAGGGATGATTTGGGAGAATGGCATTCTAACATGTATACTATCATGTAAGAATCGAATAGCCAGTCTATGTCTGACGCAGGATACAGCATACTTGGGGCTGGTGCATGGGGATGACCCAGAGAGATGTTATGGGGAGGGAGGTGGGAGGGGGGTTCATGTTTGGGAACGCATGTAAGAATTAAAGATTTTAAAATTAAAAAATTAAATTAAATTAAATTAAAAAAAAAGACTGGTTGCAAATAGGAAAAGGAGTATGTCAAGGCTCTATATTGTTACCCTGTTTATTTAACTTATATGCAGAGTACATCATGAGAAATGCTGGGCTGGAAGAAGCACAAGCTGGAATCAAGATTGCCAGGAGAAATATCAATCACCTCAGATATGCAGATGACACCACCCTTATGGCAGAAAGTGAAGAGGAACTAAAAAGTTTCTTGATGAAAGTGAAAGAGGAGAGTGAAAAAGTTGGCTTAAAGCTCAACATTCAGAAAACTAAGATCATGGCATTCGGTCCCATCACTTCATGGAAAATAGATGGGGAAATGATGGAAATAGTGAGAAACTTTATTTTGGGGGGGCTCCAAAATCACTGCAGATGGTGGCTGCAGTGATGAAATTAAAAGATGCTTGCTCCTTGGAAGAAAAGCTATGGCTAACCTAGATAGCATAATAAAAAGCAGAGACATTACTTTGC
The DNA here is from genome assembly GCF_001704415.2 of Capra hircus. NCBI lineage: Eukaryota > Metazoa > Chordata > Mammalia > Artiodactyla > Bovidae > Capra > Capra hircus. The sequence continues at coordinate 2,915,706 of NC_030828.1, forward strand.
CAACAAATGGCCATCTATTTAAGGCTACAGATTTTCCAGTAGTCATGTATGAATATGAGAGCTGGACTACAAAGAACGCTGAGTGCCGAAGAATTTATGCTTTTGAACTGTGGTGTTGAAGAATACTCCAGAGAGTCCCTTGGACTGCAAGGAGATCCAACCAATCCATCATATAGGAAATAGACCTGAGTGTTCATTGGAAGGACTGATGTTGAAGCTGAAGCTCCAATACTTTGGCCACCTGATGCCAAGAGCTGACTCATTGGAAAAGACCCTGATTCTGGGGAAGATTGAAGGTGAGAAGAGAAGGGGATGACAGAGGATGAGATGGTCAGATGGCATCACCAACGCAGTGCACATGAGTTTGAGTAAACTCTGGGAGTTCATAATGGACAGGGAGGCCTGGCATGCTGCAGTCAATGGGGTTGCAAAGAATCAGACATGACTGAGTGACTGAACTGAACGATTACTCCTATCATATTTTGGCCTCAAGCCAAACTACAAGGAGGGAACACAGCCTCACCCATCAGCAGAAGATTGGTTGAAAGGTTTAATGAGATTTGAGCATGGCCCAGCCCACCAGAGCAAGACCCAGTTTTCCCCACAGCCAGTCCTTCCCATCAGGAAGCTGCCACAAGCTTCTAATCCTCCTTCATCTGAGGGCCAACAGAATGAAATCTACCTTCATAGAAAACTAACCAAACTGACCAAGGGATCCCACCCTTGTCTATCTCAATGAAACTATGAGCCATGCCATGTAGAGTCATGACCCATGCCAATAAAGCCCTTGAGCCATGCCAATAAATGACAGAAATGGTATGGACCTAACAGAAGTAGAAGATAGTAAGAAAAGGTGGCAAGAATACACAGAAGAACTATGCAAAAAATATCTCAGTGACCCAGATGACCACAATGGTGTGAATACTCAATTAGAACCAGACACCCTGGAGTTCAAAGTCAAGTGGGCCTTAGGAAGCATCACTACAAACAAGCTAGTGGAGGTGATGCCAGTTAAGCTATTTCAAATCCTAAAAGATGATGCTGTGAAAGTGATGCACTCAATATGCCAGCAAATTTGGAAAACTCACCCATGGCCACAGGACTGGAAAATGTCGGTTTTCATTCCAATTCCAAAGAATGTTCAAACTACCACACAGTTGCACTCATCTCACATGCTAGTAAAGTAATGCTCAAAATTCTCCAAGACAGGCTTCAACAGTACATGAACCATGAAATTCCAGATGTTCAAGCAGGATTTGGAAAAGGCAGAGGAATCAGAGATCAAATTGCCAACATCCACTGGATCATTGAAAAAGCAAGAGAGCGCCAGAAAAACATTTACTTTTGCTTTATTGACTATACAAAGTCTTTGACTGTGTGGATCACCACAAACTGTGGAAAATTCTTCAAGAGATGGGAATACCAGACCACCTGACCTGCCTCCTGAGAAATCTGTATGCAGGTCAAGAAGCAACAGTTAGAACTAGACATGAAACAGTGGACTGGTTCCAAATTGGGAAAGGAGTACGTCAAGGCTGTATATTTTCACCCTGCTTATTTAACTTATATGCAGAGTACATCATGCAAAATGTCAGGCTGGATGAAGCACGAGTTGGAATCAAGGTTGCTGGGAGAAGTATCAATTACCTCACATATGCAGATTATCCCACCAGAAAGTGAAAAAGAACTAAAGGGCCTCTTGACGAAAGTGAAAGAAGAGAGTGAAAAAGTTGTCCTAAAACTCATGTCAATCAAAAAGCTAAGATCATGGCATCTGGTCCCATCAGTTTATGGCAAATAGAAAGGAAAACAATGGAAACAGACTATTTTGTTGGGCTCCAAAATCACTGCAGATGGTGACTGCAGCCATGAAATCAAAAGACGCTTGCTCACTGGAAGGAAAGCTATGACCAGCCCAGACAGCATATTGAAAAGCAGAGACATTACTTTGCCAACAAAGGTCCATCTAGCTAAGGCTACAGTTTTTCCAGTTGTCATGTATGATGTGAGAGTTGGAGTATTAAGAAAGCTGAGCACAGAAGAATTGATGCTTTTGGACTGTGGTGTTGGGCAAGACATTGAAAGTCCTTTGGACTGCAAGGTGATTAAACCAGTTAATCCTAAAGGAAATCAATCCTGAATATTCATTGGAAGGACTGATGCTAAAGCTGAAACTCCAATACTTTGGTCATCTTATGCAAAGAGCTGACTCATTGGAAAAGACCGTTATGCTGTGGAAGTCTGAAAGCAGGAGGAGAAGGGGATGACAGAGGATGAGATGGTTGGATGGCATCACCAAGTCAATGGACCTGGGTTTGAGCAAGTTTCAGGAGATGGTGAGGACAGGGAAGACTGGCGTGCTGCAGCGCTTGAGGATGAAATGAGTCAGACACCACTGAGTTACTGAATAACAGCAGCCTTATTTCTCTTGTGACTATATTTTGTCTGTGCCATATCCTTTGCATTTCTATATGAACTTTAGGATCAGCTTGGTTTTATTAGAATCTTCTCTATACAAGATTATGTTATCTGTGAAAAATGATACCTTCACTTCTTCCTTTCTATTGTGAATGTTTTTTATTTGCTTTGCTTGCCTATCTGTCCTAATTAAAATCCCCATTGCAATGCCGAATAGAAGTAGGAAGAGCGGATATCTGTGTCTTGTTCCCAATATTAGGAGTGAGACTTTTTAGTCTTTTACCATTTAGCATTGTTAGTGTAAGCTTTCTGATGATTCCTTCTGTGAATTTGAGGTAACGGTCTTTTATTCCTATTTTTTGAGTTATTTTATCATGAAAGGGTGTTGGGTTTTGCTAAATCCTTTGTCAGTACTTATTTAAATAATCATGCATTTTGTCCTTTATTGATTAGTATGGTATAGTGCATTGATTTTTGGATATTAAACCATGGTTGCCTTTCTGAGATTAATTTCCCTGATTATGATATATAATATTTTTATATGCTGCTATATTATGTTTGATAATATTTTGATAATAGTTTTTGCATCTATACGCATAAGAGCTTCTTGTCTGTAGTGTGTGTGTTCTTTTTTTTCCTTGTGATATCATTGTCTCATTTTGGTATCAGAGTAATACTGACCTCATAGGATGAGGAGGAAAGTGTTCACACCTTTTTAGTTTATGGAAGAGTCAGTAAAGAGTCAGTAAAATTGGTGTTCATTCTTCTTTAAATGTTTAATAGCATTCACAGTGAAGTTAACTGGTCCTGAGTCTTTACTTTTTGAGAAGCTTTTAAATGATTAATTCTATCTCTTTACTCATCATTGGTCATTTGAGACTTTATATTTCTTCTTGGTTCAATTTCAGTAATTTGTGTCTTTCTAAAAGTTTTTCATTTTCTCTAAATTATCTAATATTTTGGTGTCAATTGCTCATAGTATCTCCTTATAATCCAGGTTATTTCTGTAAGATAGTCTTTGATGTCCACCCCCCCTCCTTAATTCCTGATTTTAGTCATTTGCATCTTCTCACCTTCTACTGTCAGGTTAGCGAAAGCTCCATTTGTTTCATTGATCTTAACAAAGACCAACTTGTATTGATTCATGCTCATTATTATCATCTTTTTCTCTGTTTCAGTGACAGTTATTTCCCCTGCAATGAGAAGCCTGAGCTAACACTCTTCACAGAATGCAGCCTTGGGGATTTATGCAATTCTGTCCACTAGGACTGTAATTTTATCCATGCTCTTTTCACTGTTTCTTACCCTCTCTCTTCTCAGAGCTTCTGGCTGTCTGCATCTACTGTCATCACACCTAGCTGCTAGATTTCACAAATTGCTCATTAATTACTGTATTGTTGTTAACATTTTTCTGCTTCACAAAATGCTCCACAGTCTGCTTCAGTTCAATCACTCCCTTGGCAGGAGCAGAGAATTCCCAATAATTCCCCGTCCTTGAGGTTTGCTCCCACTATGTCAGCTTCCCGGATAGCTCAGCTGGCAAGGAATCCACCTGCAATGCAGGAGATTCCAGTTTGATTCCTGAGCTGGGAAGATCCCCTGGAGAAGGGATAGGCTATCCACTCCAATATTCTTGTGCTTCCCTGGTGGTTCAGACTGCAAAGAATCTGCCTGCAATGTGGAAGACCTGGGTTTGATCCCTGGGGAGATCCCCTGGAGGAGGGAATGGCAACCCACTCCAGTATTCTTGCCTGGAGAATCCCCATGGATAGAGGAGCTTGGTAGACTAGAGGTCATGGTGTCACAAAGAGTCAGACATGACTGAGCGACTAAGCTCAGCACAGCTCTGTTGGAGAGGATCTTTGCAATATGATACAAACCTGAAGGGAGGAGAGGAGAGTTTTGCTCTTTGCTGGCTGCCTCATATAACCCTCTATGCAGCTAGAACTGTGTGAGGTGGGAAGTGAAGTGCAGGAGGACTGGGGCTATGATGCAACTTCTGCCAAACCTCCCAGCCTGCCCAGAGAGGATGGGATGGGCCAATGTCCCTGGCTGCTGAGTCAACACCTGAATGAGTCTTTAGCCTTAGGAAGCTAGGAAAGGAGGAGGAGGAAGCTTCCACTCAGCCGCCCAGTCCACTGGAGCAGCTCTCACATAACACAGAACCTAGAGAAAGGGGGGACTCTACTTTTCAGCAGCTGTCCTTTCCAGATTATCCCAATATATAGCACAACCTGAGAATGGGGCATCTGTAACTACCTGGATGCTGATACCCACTCGATACAGGACTTCCTTAGCATGGGGCTGTGAAAAATGGTGTTTTCCACTGTTCAACAGCTGCCAAAACGACCTACTGTAGCTTTTCTACAGGGAGTGGGGGAGGATGGGAACTGCCACTCAGTTTTGATAACCACAGGAAGCGTCGTTCAACAAGGCGGAGCTAAGAAAACTTGGCAGAATCACTAGTTCATCTGGAATAGCCTCCCACTGTTTTCGGTGCTGTGTTTCCATGGATTTTATTGCAAAAGTCGTTCTCCATTTGTTGTAAGCCCTTGGATCAGTCACAAATGACTTCGAGTGACTGTCTTCACTGACTTTACCAGTTCAGTATATGTGTCTCCCTGTGCCCCTCACACTATTATTTTGTCTTCATTGTGATTTTCTTAAGGTATCTTTTAAAAAAGTGACATTTATGAAAACCAGGAGCATTTACAAGAACATTTTTAATGTTACTATATAAAATCTTTATCTCATTCATCAGGGCACTGCTTCTAAATTATTAAGATTTATTTGTCTAAATTGTTAAGATTTCCCCCAAATTAACCCTCACCCCACACACATATTCCCCAAATTTGTAAGCTCTCATGCCCTACTCCCTGTGTAATTTGAGTCTTCTCCAGCTTCAGCTGCAATCTCTCTCCATTTAGGATGTATTATAATAAATAGCAAAGCCAATCATGCCTTGCCAACAATTCTTTTATATGAACTGAATATCATGTGAGAAAAACTAATTTTTTTATTTTATTTTTCACAATGCAGCACTGAGACCTTAGAATATTTCTGCTAGCTACTCTTACACTTTGTTTACACATCTACTTTTAAGATAACAAATGTACAATTTTTTTAAACCTTTATTCTGTTCTTATTTTCCATAGGGTTTAGCACAATTTCCCAAACATACAGATTTTCACTGGCAAAAAAAATCTAAATTGTTTGAATAGATTTCTGAAAATGTATTTCTTGAGTGGTTGTGTTCCTCAGTGTCTCAGTTTGCTAGGACTGCTATAACAAAATATCAAAAACTAGCTTAGAAAACAGCAATTAATTGTCTTAGAGTTTCATGTAGAAGTCCTAGATCAAGGTGTCAGCAAGACTGGTTCTTCTGAGAGCTATGGGAGGGAATCTGTTTCACATCTCTATCCCAAATTCTAGTGGTTTCCTGGCAATCTTTGGCATGACTTGGCTTATAGAAGCATCACTCCAATCTCTAGCTTTTGTGTGTTTTTTTTTCAAGTTTCTTTTTCCTTTTGTGCTATGTCTAAATTTCCCCGTTTTATAAGGACACCAGACATGTTGCATTAGAGGCCCACTCTCTCCAATGGGATTTCATCTTTTCTTTATTCTTATTATTAACTTATTCTAACTGGAGAATAACTGCAGTATTGTAATGGTTTTGCCTAACATCAACATGAAGCGGCCACAGGTGTGCCTCCCCATCCTGAACACCCCTCCAGCCCCCTCCCCACCCTATCTATCTGGGTTGCCCCAGAGCACTGGCTTTGGGTGCCCTGCTTCATGCATCAAACTTGCACTGTCATCTCTGGTACATACGGTAATGTACATGTTTCAATGCTATTTTCTCAAAGTATCCCACTCTCGCCTTCTCCCACTGAGACCAAAACTCTGTTCTTTACATCTGTGTCTCCTTTTGCTGCCCTGCAGGTAGGATTGTGGTTATTGTCTTTCTAAATTTCATACATATAAATTAATATACAGTAATTGTCTTTCTCTTTCTCATTTACTTCACTATTAATAATAGGCTCCAGGTTCATCCACCTCATTAGGACTAACTCAAATGTGTTCTTTTTATAGCTGACTAGTATTCCATTGTGTATATGTACCACAGCTTTCTTATCCATTCACCTGCCGATGGACATCTAGGTTGCATCCATGTCCTGGCTATTATAAACAGTGCTGTGATGAACATTGGGGTACATGTGTTTCTTTCAATTCTGGTTTCCTTGGTGTGTATGCTCAGAAGTGGGATTTCTGGGTCATACAGCAATTCTATTCCCAGTTTTTTAAGGAATCTCCGCACTGTTCTCCATAGTGGCTGTGCCAGTTTACATTCCCAACAGTGCAAGAGGGTTCCCTTTTCTCCATACCCTCTCCAGCATTTATTATTTATAGACTTTTTGACGATGGGCATTCTGACCAGCATGAGATGATACCTCATTGTGGTTTAGATTTGCATTTCTCTACTAATGAGTAATGTTGAGCATCTTTTCATGTGTTTATTAGCCATCTGTATGTCTTCTTTGGAGAAATGTCTGTTTAGGTCTTTTGCACACCTTTTGATTAGATTGTTCATTTTCTGGTATTGAGCTGCATGAGCTGCTTGTATATTTTGGAGGTTAATTCTTTATGATGTCATCTTACACAATTATATCTGCAACAATCCTATTTCCAAATAAGGTAGAAATCTGGGTCACTCTTGGTTAAAACTTCAACATATGAACTTGGGTGAGGTAGAGACAAAATTCAAACCATAACACTTAGCATTTTTCTAGTTTATATTATTTTTCAGATCATTAATATCAATAAAGAAGCTAAGTGTGAGGAAATAGAGGGTAATGAAAAAAAGTGTTAACCACACTAAATTTTTTCTATAGCAAGATAGTCTCTGAACAAATTGAAGGAAATCAAATTCATTTCATCTATGCCTTTGCACATCCTTGTACTTCCTTCAGATCTGTGTGTTGATGTGGGAATTTAAAAGGAGAAGGTTTTACCAGAGGCTTCATTAGCTTTTGTCTCAAAGCAAACACTGCCCATATGTAAGGAGAATTCTCACAGTTCACAAGGACTGTGACCTAATTAACTAAACATAATATTACCAAGTCTCTACTTCTCTTTGTTTAATGAGCTCAGAAAATCCACTCAGGGTTATATACCAAGCAAGCTTACATTGATAAATTGATCATATGACTGTAGAGGTAGCGAAAATACACCTCACCAGATATGAAACCTGATGAAAATGCAAAGACAACTACTTGACAGTCTGGAAAATAAACACAAGTAGGTAGATCAGGGAAGAACACAAGAATCTAAGAACTACCTAAAACAGTAAATTCAACAGTTTTTGGTTCTGGTCTCCCTAGCCTGAACTCAACACAGCTGAAAACTTGAAAGTGAACACTACGGTGTAGACATAGTGTGATACATTAGAAATCATTTCATTCTGACTGATAGAGCAGTAAGGGGACCCTTCAAATTCAGAGACAATGAGGGGAATCTCTGGGAGTGATGAGTGCTTCTCCTTTACTTTAATCTCTCTTATACCCAGTGCCAAAACGGTCTCATAGTGAGTTTCCAATGGGCCGGTGGCAGTGGCAAGTGTGGAGAGGAACAACAGTGTCAGGGAGAAAGACACTTCCCTATACCCTTCTAGGTTCTTATGGCTGGTCTAAGAATTAAATTGATATGACACAGATTAACAGGAGAAAATTATTTAAAAAATAATAATAATAATATGTATACATGAGAAAGACCCCGGAAAACTGAGTAATTTGACAAAATGTTCAAGGTCCTCACCTTAAATAACATCCTCAGCTAAAACCAAAAACAATATTAAGGGCGGGGAGAGTTAGTTATGGGAGGTGTTGAGTAAACACAGGAGTAAACAAGGGTAATCCATCAGTCAGTTCAGTTGCTCGGTCATGTCCGACTCTTTGAGACCCCATGGACTGCAGCATGCCAGGCCTCTTTGTCCATCACCAACTTCCAGAACTTGCTCAAACTCTTATCTATTGAGTCTGTGATGCCTTTCAACCATCTCATCCTCTGTCATCCCCTTCTCCTCCTGCCTTCAATCTTTCCCAGCATCAGGATATTTTCAGTGAGTCAGTACTTTGCATCAGGTGGCCAAAGTATTGGAGCTTCAGCTTCAGCATTAGTCCTTGCACTGAATATTCAGGACTGATTTCCTTTAGGATGGATTGGTTTGATCTCCTTGTAGTCCAAGAGACTCTCAAGAGTCTTCTCCAACACCATAGTTCAAAATCATCAATTCTTTGGTGCTCAGCCTTCTTTATGGTCCAACTCTCACATCCATACATGAGATCAGTTGCTCAGTCATGTCTGATTCTTTGTGACCCTATGAACTGTAGCACACCAGGCTTCCCTGTCCATCAGCAACTCTACTCAAACTCGATGTCCTTTGAGTCGGCCAAGCCATCCAACTGCCTCATACTCTGTCATCCCCTTCTCCTCCTGCCTTCGATTTTTCCTAGCATGAGGGTCTTTTCCAGTGAGTCAGTCCTTCACATCAGGTGGCCAAAGTATTGGAGTTTCAGCCTTAGCATCAGTCCTTCCAATGAATATTCAAGACTGATTGCCGTTAGGATGGACTGGTTGGATCTCCTCACAGTCCAAGGGACTCTCAAGAATCTTCTCCAACATCACGGTTCAAAAAAGCGTCAATTCTTCAGCTCTCAGCTTTCTTTATAGTCCAACTCTCACATCCATACTGGAAAACCAATAGCCTTGACTATAAGAACCTTTGTTGGATGTTGGCAATTTGATTTCTGGTTCCTCTGCCAGGTGGTAGTGATGCAGATTTAAGTCATTGTCTTCTCCATTGCAGGTACAGCATTTCTTCCAGGTACAGAAAGATAGACAGTCTTGCAAATAGAAGTTTCCCCTACAAATGTTTGTTTCTTACAAAAGGCAAATTCCTACTTGGTTTTTAGAGCACTTTCTAGCTCTGCTGTTTCTCAGAAAATAACCAGTTTAAAACAATTTAATATGACAGAGACATGTTTTAGGTTGGTAAAGTTCTGTGCAGAAAGGAACTCTTTCACTGAGTAGAACTGTGGTGCCAATGGAGTAGAGTTAGTCATGTAGCTTTTTGATCTCCCACCACTTGGTCTTAAGTGTGTCAGAATCATAGGAGTAGGTAGTTGTCCAAAGGCCCAAAACAGAAATTTTAGGGAACTGGGAAAATAATTTTGTAACAATGGAGAGAAAAGAGCTTAGGAGAATGGGATCATAAATTGTTTTGAACTCTTGGGTTCACCCTAGACTCATGCAGACATGAAACGGATAATAGTTAGTTTGTCAAAGACCCTGAGAGCCTCCACACAGTTCCCAGACTGACCACTGGATGTAGTATATGCAGAACAGACCTGAAAATCACTGCAAAGTCTTTGAGAATTGAACTGACATTAGAAGAAGCTCACAGAAAGCAAAATTAAAAAACAAAACAAAACAAAACAAAAAACAGAGTCTCATTGTTTACACATCAAGGATATAAACAAAAATCACATGACCCATGAAGGGTCATGAAAATCTCAACTCAAACGGGAAGAAAGCAAGAGAGGCAATCAATGTGATGATAGATGTTGGAAACACTAGGCATTATTCAATCTGAACAATAGAGGAAGAAAGACTGGGGGGAAAAATGAAAAGTCTTTGAGACCTGTAAGACACTAATTAAAGATTCAACATTTATGTCATCAGAGTCCCTGAAGAAGAGGAGACAGAGTACAGACTTGGGGAAAAGAATTGAAAAAATAATGATAAAAACTTGCTAAGATTGTCAAAATACGTAAAACAACAGATTCAAGAGATACAGTGAATCCTAACAAGGATAAACCCGGAAACCTTATACCCAGACACAAGCTGCTGAAAACTTAAAATGAAGCAATATTTGTGAGAGCATCATTAAAAATGATGTGTTATCTAGAGAGGAATAACAGTTCAAACAATTACGGGTCTCTCATCAGAAATCATGAAAATTAAAAGGAAATGGCACCATATTTTTTAAGTGCTGAAAAAAATATTGTCAATTCAGGATCCTATTTTCATTGAAACTATCCTTTAAGAAAGAGACTCATATGGAGGAAGACTAAGAAGATTCATTGTCAGAAGACTTGCTCTAAAAAGAAGAGTTACTAAAAGAAATTCTTTAGACAGAAGAGAAACAACACTAGAAGGAAAACTGGACTAGTTCACACAGTGCACCTAAAATAGCTGGATATTATATACAACAATGTGATAAGGTAAGGTAATTCTGAAGGGTGTAGAGAAGGAAGACTATCTGAGCTTCGGGGACCCAAGGACCTACACTGTGGTTAGTATTCGTATTTTCTTTTTACCTGGTATATCACAAAAGGTATGTAACCAAGAAGGACCCTATGGGGCCTTCCCAGGACAGACCCCATATCCTCTGTTTTAGCTCCTCTCTAAAGTACCTAGATAATAGCACATTTCCCAAGTTAATTTTCAGATGCTAAAACCACCACCAAATGGAAGACGACTTGATCACCATGAGCACATACCTACTGGTGCCTAAGGACTGATAATGGTAACCCCTGTGACACCACTCTCTTACCTCACCATCAACCCATCAGAGAATCGTGCTCCTGCTGATCATGTACCCTGGAATGCCCTTCCCTTGCCTGGCCTTTAAAAATGCTTTGCTGAAACTTTTCAGGAATTTCAGGATTTTAGAACATGAGAACTTGCTCTCCTTGTTTGCCACTGTGAAATGGAGTATCTCCTGCCATATGAATAAGTAAGGATGTCACAGTCTTCAGGGATTCCAGCCTCAAATGCCAGCTCTCAGGCAGCCATTAGCCACTCCCCACAGGAAGCACTGATGGGCTTTGAGGGGATGTAGAAAGCATAAGCCACAGCCATCCACCACGTGCACCACTCCTTCCATTGAATGAGGAAATAAGGATGTAAATAATCAAGAAACAGGATGCTTGCCCCAGATAGCTGAGATGCATATGAAAGCAATGATTGCAGTGAGCCCAGACACTTACTTCTTCCCATACACAGAAGAGTGCTAAATTCCTCAATTTGAAATATCTGTTTTTCCTTAATTAACAATAATCTTTTTGATATTCAGACTACCTGTCCCTTGCTGAAAACTTTAGTTCCTGCCCCTACTTCCTTGGAAACAGTTCTTTTAGGGTCGCTTGAGATACTCTTTCCCAGACTTGAAGTCTTAACAAAATTCCACTAAATAAATATAACTCTCAACTTTTAGGTTGCATGTATTTTTTTTTTCAGTCAGCACCACCTTTACAATAAATGTTGTACTTTTTTCACCACAGCCTAATGTGAGTAGATTGGCTTTATTGAGTATGGGAGGTGAACCCAAGTTTAGTTTGGTAACAGGTGTGCTAGAGAAACTGGTAGTCTGGAGAAGGCAAAAGGCACAGAAAACAGAAACAAGAAAAATTTTGGAAAGACTCACTCTGTAACCAAAGGATCAAGAAAAAGGCAGCCTGAAAAGAGAAAAGTTTCAGAAAAATAACTACATATGAGAACAAATAGGAGCCTGTCCTCCCTCCTCGAAATGAAAAGCTCAGAGGAAAGCCTGTATTTCCTTCCTCACTCATATGTAACCCTGTGACCATCATCTCCTGCCAAGACTGTGTTAGGAAATACTGAGAGGAGTGCCTGGGCTTCCATCTCCACTTGGTGGCTCCAAGGAGCCTTTCCCCTCCCTCCCAATACGTGTCTGAGGAAGTCCTGCAACGTTCCCCACTGTTGTCTTTGGAGCACATGTATCAACAGAGCCAAGCAGGGAGCTAGAACCTCCTCCCTACAGAAAGGAAGCAGCCCTCCTCTTAGATCACCAATTTAAACACCAATTTTGCTAAAGACGAAAGGTTGGGAGGCCACTTGAGGGGAGGCGAACAGAAAAGCAAGAAAAAAGTTAGGTTTGCTATGCAGATTTAAGCCCAAGCCTCCACTTGGTGGCTCCAAGGAGCCTTTCCCCTCCCTCTCAGAGAGGAAAACACTATTACAAACGGAGGTTTCCTTTATAAATGTAAATTTCCCTTACAAAAGAGTAACTTCTCAGTTTTCAGAGCTTCTCCAGCATCTGTTGTTTCTCAAAATAGCTCAAATTAATCCCCGTGCCAGAGAGGCATATTTTCTGCTTCCCACCTTCCTTATCACAGAAGTCCTGGGCTCAGCTTCCAGTCTATTGCTGACTAAGGTCCTCAGATGCAGCAGTCTGTTAACTCCAAACCCTAGTTCACCTCAGACACAGGAAAAAAAAAAAAAAATCAGCATAATTAAATTTCACCCTCCACATTTCAATAACTCTAAAAATTATTTTTAAAATTATTTCCATTGGACAATAATAGTAATCTGTGGCTTATTAATGATGACAGCAAATTTCATGGACATTGCATTCTGGAGACTTATCAGTTGTTGTTATTTATAATTCTGGCTTAGTTGTCATCCATTACCCTATATATTTTCTTCACTCAAGTGTACATACAGTGATCTAAAATATCTCACAGACATTCTTGGAAATTTCTTTCATAATATTCCTTTTGTAGGAAGTTATAGTAAATTCTTTATTATTTATAAGTCAATAACTGGGATATTATATATAGATTGCTAATAAGCACATTAAAAAATGCCCAGCATCACTTATTATTCAGTTCAGTTCAGTTCAGTCGCTCAGTCATGTCCTACTCTTTGCAACCCCATGAACTGCAGCACGCCAGACCTCCCTGTCCATCACCAACTCCCAGACTTCACTCAAACTCATGTCCATCGAGTCAGTGGTGCCATCCAGCTGTTAGGGGAAGCACAGTGATTGAAACCTCTCACCCTGGCCAGGCACCATAGTAGCCATTTGCATGAGTTGTTTTATGACAGGAGATCCTGATAAGGAATACGGAACTAATAAGCCACCACCAACTGGAAGAGTTCGGGAAAGGTCTAAAGGAGACACTGTGTGTCTATCCACTTCCCAGAATCCCTCTTGCTAGCATCCATCTTGGCTGAGCAATGTGTGTGCCACCAGGAAAGACTCTGAATTAGAATGATTGGCCAAAGACCACCCGGAAACTAATCCCATCACCATAAAACCCGAGACTGCAAGCCACGTGGCAGAGCAGTTTTCCTGGGTTCCCTTACCCTACTGCTCTCCACCTGGGTGCCCTTTCCCAGTAAAATCTCTTGCTTTGCCAGCACATGTGTCTCCTAGGACAATTCATTTCCGACTATTAGACAAGACCCCAGTTTCAGGCCCTGGAAGGGGTCCCCCTTCCTGCAACACAGCCATCTCATCCTCTGTCATCCCCTTCTCCTCCTGCCCTCAATCCCTCCCAGCATCAGAGTCTTTTCCAATGAGTCAACTCTTCACTTGAGGTGGCCAAAGTATTGGAGTTTCAGCTTTAGCATCAGTCCTTCCAAAGAACACCCAGGACTGATCTCCTTTAGAATAGACTGATTGGATCTCCTTGCAGTCCAAGGGACTCTCAAGAGTCTTCTCCAACACCACAGTTCAAAAGCATCAATTCTTCGGTGCTCAGCTTTCTTCACAGTTCAACTCTCACATCCATACATGACCACTGAAAAAATCATAGCCTTGACTAGATAGACCTTTGTTGGCAAAGTAATGTCTCTGCTTTCCAATATGCTATCTAGGTTGGTCATAACTTTCCTTCCAAGGAGTAAGCGTCTTTTAATTTCATGGCTTCCGTCACCATCTGCAGTGATTTTGGAGCCCCCCAAAATAGTATGACACTGTTTCCACTGTTTCCCCATCTATTTCCCATGAACTGATGGGACCAGATGCCGTGATCTTCATTTTCTGAATGCTGAGGTTTAAGCCAACTTTTTCGCTCTGAAATGTAAATCAAAACTACAATTGGGTATCACCTCACACCAGTCAGAATGGCCATCATCAAAAAATCTACAAACAATACATGCTGGAGAGGATGTGGAGAAAAGGGAACACTCTTGTGTTGTTGATGGGAATGTAAACTGATACAGCCACTATGGAGAATAGAATGGAAATTTCTTTAAAAACTAGAAATAAAAGTATCATACAATCCAGAAATCCCAATACCGGGTATATACCCTGAGAAAATCATAATTGAAAAAGACACATATACCCCAGTGTTCAGGCTTCCCCAGTGGCACAGCAGTAAAGAATCTTCCTGCAATGCAGGAGATTCAGGTTTAATCCCTGGGTAAGGCAAATCCCCTGGAGGAGCACAAGGCCACTCACTCGAGTAATTGCCTAGAGAATCCCATGGAGAGAGGAGCCTGGCAGGCCACAGTCCACAGGGTCACAAAGAACCAGGCATAATCAAAGTGACTTAACATGCACCCCAATTTTCACTGCAGCACTATTTACAATAACCAGGACATGGAAGCAACCTAGATGTTCATTGACAGATGAATGGATAATGAAAATGTAATACCTACATATAGTGGAATATTACTTGGCCACAAAAATGAACAAATTTAATCAGGTCTAGTGAGGTGGATGAACTAGAGCCTGTTGTACAGAGTGAAGTAAGTCACAAAGAGAACAAGAAATAACATATATTGATACCTATATATGGAGTTTAGAAAAAATATACTAATGAACCTATTTGCAGAGCAGGAATAGAGACTCAGACATAGAGAACAAACTTATGGACGCAGCAGGTGAAGGAGAAGTTGGGATAAAGTGAGAGAGTAGCATTGAAATATATACATTACCATGTGTAAAATAGCTAATGGGAAGTTACACTATAGTGCAGGGAGCTCAGCCTGGTGCTCTGTGACAAGGGATGGGATGGGGTGGAAGAGAGATTTAACAGGAAGGGGACATGTCTATACCTATGGCTGATTCATGTTAATGTATTCAAGAAACCAATACAACATTATAAAGCAATCATCCTTCAATTAAAATAAATTTTTAAAAAGTAAAACATTAGAATGAAGAGGGTCCAAGATGGCAGACAAATCAACTTCAATTGGACCTTGATCTTCAATCAGCAAGCTAAGTGACACACCCAAAGGCACCATAATGGGCACTTTCCAAGGCACTGTCAAAAGACCCAAAAGGGGGCAGTGGCCCAATTCCTGGAAATATCCACCCTTCCCCCAAAATAGTTAGAATAATCCCTCCCACTCATTAGCCTATGAAATTACCCAGCCCACAAAAGCTAGCCACACTACATTTCAAGACCACCACACTCTGTGACGGTCCACACTCTGTCTGTGGAGTGTGTTTCTCTCTGAATAAATCCATTTCCTACCTATTACTCTATCTGTCACTGAATTCTTTCTGTGATGAGACATCAAGAACCTGAGCTTCATTAGATCCTGAAAACAGATCTGTGATCTCAGTTGGAAGACTGTGGGTTTTGGCTGGGTTCGAGTCCCAGCCCATGAGTTCAGGTCCCAAAATGAGGTAAATGGTTTCAGATGGATTTGAAAACTTTAATTTGAAAATAATATTTCAATGTTCTTTCTGAAAACTCTTAACATAAATAATTCCTTGATAAAGATAAAACAGTCAAAAGTAGATTGGGGGTGGAGGGGAGGATAAGACCAACTAATTATTTTCAGTATTTTTACAAATTTCCAAAATTAAGTTTACTTGATGGCACAGGCCATAACAAATTTGAAAGACTTTTTCACAAAGTAACAACTGATATCATCATCTAGGTATGCTTTAAAACACAAACCTCAATTTTTCCTTTTTTATAGCGGATATAATAAAATTTGCTATGATTTGAGAGGGAAAAATTACTACTCACATTATCCCATATAAAATAATTTAATCACTTTTAAAATAAAACATTTTTACTTTAAAAATTTTCTCATGTGAGGAATGTGCAAGTTAGCATATCATTTCATTTGCCTACTGAGCTGGTACATGAGATTCATGTGAAAAGAATCAAGTGTAATTTCAGTTTTACCATTAATTATTCATGCGGTACAGCTGACACATGACTTCCTCAGGTCTTGGTGTCCATAAGGGCATCAGATTCTATGATTGCTGAACTACATTCCAGGTCACTTATTAATTTGAGGCCTTGTGGGGCCCTCCAATATACAAATCCTTTCTGTGTCCCCTGTTTTCTGTTTGTATGAAACGGGCTCCATTCAGCCTCCTAGACCTTTTCTGAGTTCCACAGAGTAGATTTAATCAGTTGCTTATCAGGGAAAGAAAGAAATACAGAAAAAAAAGGAGGAGTAGCTCTGGGGAAGGGTCCTGATTCCTCCTCAAGGAATGTACATGACAATATCTTGGGTCCCCACCCAGGTGGAGGATGGTAACTTTAGGCTGAGCCCAAGATTCTTGGACACCACTCTGGTACCTCAGAAGAAAGTCTGTACACAGTGGAAGATTTTGAAGACTCTGACCTCATCCCCTAACGTGTCCCTTTAAAATCTTTCATGACCAAGCAGTATCTTTGGGGTTGGTTATTTGGACACAAGTCCAGCTTCTCCCCAGGTTGCCAGCCTCCTGAATAAGGCAAACTCTCTGCTCCTTCCAGCACTTGTTTCTGAAGTATTGGTTTTGGAGCAGCAAGCAGCCAAACCTGGGCTCAGTAACAAATACAATATTCTGTTATTGAAATATTTTGATATTATAATTGCCATTTATCTACAAATACAGACATTATATATTAATGACTCAAGTACAATTTAGAAATAGTTGTTTAAGACACCAAATCTCGCTGAATGCTTTCTACATTTACTTTCAATGGTAGCAAAATGTAAACTATCCATGATAATAGTTCATGGACCATCTGCAGATGTGCTATAAATTTGTACAGGTAAGGATGCTTTAGTAATTCAAGATGTCACAGCTATTCCTTTCCAGTTAATCTCTAGGAAAAAATAGAACAAGAGTCTGAGACCCCCAAGAGGGATTACTGAGGGAATCATCTGGTTTACAGATTTACCTAAAAGGAAATCAGCCAGGATTTCCCATTTTATAAAGATGATTTGCTTTAATGGAAAACTCCACTAAAATTTTTTTAAATTAAATTCTTCTGTTTAAAGGTATAATGAGCAAGTGATGATTTCCCTATAATATCATTTTGTCAGTATTCTAAATCAAGACTTTTTTAAAAACTAATTTTGACTCGATTAATTGAAGACTTGTTCATTGTTAGTAAGATTGCTTTTTAAAGATAGTTTACATATGGTATTTTTAAATGAAGCTGAGTAGTTCTAGTATCTACAGAAAGAGGTGGATTTATTTTTTCCCTAATGTTGAAAGAAATTATAGTTGACCCTGAATAACACTGAAAGTAGGAAGAAAAGATGGAGTAAAGAGAGAAAGATCAGGTATATAAGACAATGAAAATGAAAATAAAAATTAATTATTAAAAATTGTTGATTATTTTATCTTCCAAAACCCCTTTGATCATACTACTATACATATTACCTTGTTTTTCATGACAAGATCACCCTCAGTTTTAAGTTAGTCTACTTGATAAAACATTCTCTCCTAATAACTCACATCATGTGAAGTTCTATAGCAATAATAGGTAAAAATGAGAACATCATATCATACATGATTTGGAGGTCAGAGTAAAATGTACACTAGGTTCAGCTATGAAGCAATTGACATTTTGTGGCCATTAAGCTCACAATCTAATTTTAGATATTAACGAAGTGAAAGTCCTGTATGGTTGGTCTTCCGGTAGTTTCTGTGCCTGTTGTGAGGCTGCTGCCTCTATTTATAACACTTTCAGTATACTGTCTATGTGATTGCCTCTGATCCAATGCAGACATTACACACAAAATGATCTGTCTCAGTATTTTATTTTCAGATCTTGTTTTGATTCAGAAAAGGAAAAAGAGAAAAATAATTATTCAGATTGAACAACATAATTCCAAACCTCATTGTCCTCTTTCTAAAAGTGTAGTAGTCACTTAGAAGTTCAGGTATTTCCTCCATGAAATGTACTCAGAGTTCTGTAATAACCTGTGAGCAAGAGTCTCGAACACTGAGGATGGCAGCCTCAATGGGGTGAGTGCATATGTGTCTGCCACATTCATGCTTTGGAAAGGAAGAACAGAGTCTCTGTTCTCCCGAGCCTCTCATTCTGGTGGGAGTTCAGGACATGCCACCTCAAAATAGGCTGCTTTGGTATGTTGAATATTTTGAGCTATAGGCATTTGGAGAGGCTTTCTCTAAACTCTCTCTCTCTCTCCCTAAATACAGATCCTCCAAAAGGAACTAAATTGCCACAGATTCCTCCTGGAGTTTCACCAACTGAGAAGTGATTCATCACAGGAGAGGAGACCAGAAGTCAAAATCATACCCAGACTTTGTCACAAACTATCATAGCTCTCATCTGTTCTTCTAAGGGCCTATTCATCTTTCCCCCAAATCATTCACCCTCCCCTTAGTGGCCTACATCTTCTCTCCTGTTCCCCTAAAAAGAGGATGCTAAAGTCATAAATCTGAAAACCATTTTGGATATTTGATTTTGTTTCCTGTGGTGCCCCCAAGCACATAATACTGAATATTAAAAAATTAGTATAATTTTTCTTATATTAATCTCCTTATTGACAGCTTGTTTTAGAGACCCAGTCATGGAACCTGTAATAGTTAGCAAAAGTCTCTCTTCACCTACACAGTAAACAAATGATATATCCCTACAATACTGGCCACAAAGGGCAGCCAATGGAGGGATGGGGCTGGGTGCACAGAGGAGAGGGACAGAAATCAGGTGGCATTCTAGCACAGACCTGAAGGCAATGAAGGCAGGAGCCACACCCATGTGGGTGTTAGAGGGAGCCTGGGATCAGCTGGGCCAAGTGTTGCCATAAGATGCAGTGGAAGCAACCTAGATGTCCATTGGCAGACGAATGGATAAGAAAGCTGTGGTACATATACACAATGGAATATTACTCAGCCATTAAAATGAATGCATTTGAATCAGTTCTAATGAGATGGATGAGACTGGAGCATGTTTTATACAGAGTGAAGTAAGTCAGAAAGAAAAACACCAATACAGTATATTAATGCATATATATGGAATTTAGAAAGATGGCAATGATAACCCTATAGGCGAGACAGCAAAAGAGACACGAATGTAAAGAACAGACTTTTGGACTCTGTGGGAGGAGGCGAGGATGGGATGATTTAAGAGAATAGCATTGAAACATCTATATTTCATATACATGTGTGAAATAGATGGCCAGTCCAGGTTCAAAGCATGAGAAAGGGTGCTCAGGGCCAGTGCCCTAGGATGACCCTGAGGGTGGGATGGGGAGGGAGGTGGGAGGGGGGTTCGGGATGGGGAACACATGTACACGCATGGCTGATTCATGTCAATGATGGCAAAAACCACTACAATATTGTAAAGTAATTAGCCTCCAATTAAATAAATAATGTTTTTAATCCCAATACTATACACACAAAAAAAGTCCAGTGGGATGAAGACTTCTGGGTTTGCCTCTGAGGTCACTGTTGGCCTTGATGAGACCAGTGTTGGTGGGTTGGTGAAGACTAAATCTGCTGGGAAAAGGTTTGAGAGAACAGGTGGAGAGGAAGTAGAGATTTTGGAAGAAGATATCTTCTGAAGCTGAGTTACATATCCAGAACAGTCTAGCCACAGCTGTGTCAGAAGCAGCACCCTAACCAGAAGCAATGAGATGCTCAATGTAAGGAAACAGAGAGCCTGTGAGACGGCACAGACCAGGGAGGCTCTGCCTCGTGAAGGTGAAGGCCAGCAGTCATCCAGCAGCACTGCATTCAGTGTCTGCGGAGACCACAGATATGTCAGCCACAGCTCTTCCCTGCACTGGCATGGCTGATGCTTTGTAGGCGAGAAGGAAAGCCTTTCTCAGCCCTTTCAAGGTCCCTGGCTGGATCCAAAAATCCAACTGAGAAAGATAGAGTAATAGGAGAAAGTGAAAGTGAAGTCACTCAGTTGTGTCCAACTTTTTGTGACCCATGGACTGTATTCCGCCAGGCTCCTCCGGCCATGGGATTTTCCAGGCAAGAATACTGGAGTGGATTGCCATTTCTTTCTCCAGGTGATCTTCCTGACCCAGGAGAAAAGTGTACACTATTTACCGGATATTTTGTGTTGTATTTGAGTTGTATTTTCTTTGTTGGAATTCTGAAATGACAGAGATCATACTGAACTAATGTATGCACTTTCTAGCATAATGTCAGGCATAGCATAGGACTCATTGTTTACTCAGTAAATGAATATGATAAATGATGTGACTATTTAGAAAGTTCCTTTATTTTCTGTGTCTGCTTACAAAAAAAAAAAGTGTGCTCATATGAGTTTGCCTGACAATATCTCTTATGCTTATAACCTGCAGCAGGTCAGAACCACAGGTGTTCATTGCAAGTAACTGTCTCCTCCTCCTAAGGAGGCACACAGCTCTGCCCTGGCCAAGAGCATTTCACATACTGCTGCTTGTCATCTACCTCTCCTCTCCAAAATCAGAAAGAAGGCAGGGCTTACCTGCCACCTTGCCCCCTCCAGAAAGAGCCTCCCATTCCCAGCACAACTTGATGCTCACCTTGTATCCAGGTGTATGTAAGTGAAAGTCTTACCTCTTCTTCCAGGAAGTCTCCTTAAAGAGAAGCTAAATGCTCTTCTCTGCTTCTCCCTCCAACAAGCTGCTGAGGTCCTAACAGACACCTTGAAACATGAAACTGAGAGCACACCTAAGGGTGGACAGATGGGAGCTGGAGGAAGCAAGCATCTGGCTACCTCACTGGCTTACGACTGTACTATATTCCTGGCTACCTTACTGCCCACCCCTCAGTTCAGTTCAGTTCAGTCACTCAGTCATGTCTGACTCTTTGCGACCCCATGAATCACAGCATGCCAGGCCTCCCTGTCCATCACCATCACCCAGAGTTCACTCAGACTCACATCCATCGAGTCCATGATGCCATCCAGCCATCTCATCCTGGGTCGTCACCCTCCTCTCCTGCCCCCAATCCCTCCCTGCATCAGAGTCTTTTCCAGTGAGTCAACTCTTCACATGAGGTGGCCAAAGTACTGGAGTTTCAGCTTTAGCATCATTCCTTCCAAAGAAATCCCAGGGTTGATCTCCTTCAGAATGGACTGGTTGGATCTCCTTCCAGTCCAAGAGACTCTCAAGAGTCTTCTCCAACACCACAGTTCAAAAGTATCAATTCTTCGGCGCTCAGCCTTCTTCACAGTCCAATTCTCACATCCATACGTGACCACAGGAAAAACCATAGCCTTGACTAGGCAGACCTTAGTCGGCAAAGTAATGTCTCTGCTTTTGAATATATTATCCAGGTTGGTCATAACTTTTCTTCCCAGGAGTAAGCATCTTTTAATTTCATGGCTGCAGTCACTATCTGCAGTGATTTTGGAGCCCAAAAAAATAAAGTCTGACACTGTTTCTACTGTTTCCCCATCTGTTTCCCATGAAGTGATGGGACCGGATGCCATGATCTTCATTTTCTGAATGTTGATCTTTAAGCCAACTTTTTCGCTCTCCTCTTTCACTTTCAGCAAGAGGCTTTTTAGTTCCTCTTCACTTTCTGCCATAAGGGTGGTGTCATCTGCATATCTGAGGTGACTGATATTTCTCCCGGCAATCTTGACTCCAGCTTGTGTTTCTTCAAGTTCAGCGTTTCTCATGATGTACTCTGCATAGAACTTAAATAAGCAGGATGACAATATACAGCCTTGACGTACTCCTTTTCCTATTTGGAACTATTCTGTTGTTCATGTCCAGTTCTAACTGTTGCTTCCTGACCTGCATACAGATTTCTCAAGAGGCCAGTCAGGTGGTCTGGTATTCCCATCTCTTGAAGAATTTTCCACAGTTTATTGTGAACCACACAGTCAAAGGCTTTGGCATAGTCAATAAAGCAGAAATAGATGTTTTTCTGGAGCTCTTTTGCTTTTTCCATGATCCAGCAGATGTTGGCAATTTGATCTCTGGTTCCTCTGCCTTTTCTAAAACCAGCTTGAACATCAGGAAATTCATGGTTCACGTATTGCTGAAGCCTGGCTTGGAGAATTTTGAGTATTACTTTATTAGCATGTGAGACGAGTGCAATTGTGCGGTAGTCTGAGCATTCATTGGCATTGCCTTTCTTTGGGATTGGAATGAAAACTGACCTTTCCCAGTCCTGTGGCCACTACTGAGCTTTCCAAATTTGCTGGCATATTGAATGCAGTACTTTCACAGCATCATCTTTCAGGATTTGAAAGAGCTCAACTGGAATTTCATCACCTCCACTAACTTTGTTTGTAGTGATGCTTTCTAAAGCACACTTGACTTCACATTCCAGGATGTCTGGCTCTAGATGCGTGATCACACCATTGTGATTATCTAGGTCGTGAAGATCTTTTCTGTATGGTTCTTCTGTGTATTCTTGCCACCTCTTCTTAATATCTTCTGCTTCTGCTAAGTCCATACCATTTCTGTCCTTTATCGAGCCCATCTTTGCATAAAATGTTCCCTTGGTATCTCTAATTTTCTTGAAGAGATCTCTAGTCTTTCCCATTCTGTTCTTTTCCTCTATTTCTTTGCATTGATTGCTAAAGAAGGCTTTCTAATCTCTTCTTACTATTCTTTGGAATTCTGCATTCAGATGCTTATATCTTTCCTTTTCTCCTTTGCTTTTTGCTTCTCTTCTTTTCACAGCTATTTGTAAGACCTCCCCAGACAGTCATTTTGCTTTTTTGCATTTCTTTTCCATGGGGATGGTCTTGATCCCTGTCTCCTGTACAATGTCACGAACCTCAGTCCATAGTTCATTAGGCACTCTATCTATCAGATCTAGTCCCTTAAATCTATTTCTCACTTCCACTGTATAATCATAAGGGATTTGATTTAGGTCATACCTGAATGGTCTAGCGGTTTTCCCCACTTTCTTCAATTTAAGTCTGAATTTGGCAATAAGGAGTTCATGATCTGAGCCACAGTCAGCTCCTGGTCTTGTTTTTGCTGACTGTATAGAGCTTCTCCATCTTTGGCTGCAAAGAATAGAATCAATCTGATTTCGGTGTTGACCATCTGGTGATGTCCATGTGTAGAGTCTTCTCTTGTGTTGTTGGAAGAGGGTGTTTGCTATGACCAGTGCATTTTCTTGGCAAAACTCTATTAGTCTTTGCTCTGCTTCATTCCCATTCCAAGGCCAAACTTGCCTGTTACTCCAGTTGTTTTTTGACTTCCTACTTTTGCATTCCAGGCCCCTATAATGAAAAGGACATCTTTTTTGGGTGTTAGTTCTAAAAGGTCTTGTACATCTTTCTAGAACTGTTCAACTCCCTGGGCATCTTTTAAAATGAGAAAAATAAAATAAAATCCACCTACTATTAACCCTATGTTAAAAACATAAGAGCAGGCCCCAAATGGAGTTGCTTACACCAATTCAATGCCAACAAACAGAGACGACTAAATTACAATTTCTGTTGTTCCGGAAATTATATCTTAATTTCAGGCAGGTGGTAATCACCTGATCAGCCCTAATGAGTTCAGCTGCCTGATAGACTCCTCCATCTCCTAAAGGAAAGTAACCTTGCAATAACCAACCCAGTTTTTGGCCTAGTGTATCTTCCTTATTCCTGGTCCATTCTGTCTATAAAAAGTCTTCATTTTGTACAGCTTCTCAGAGCTCCTTACTATTTGCTAAATTGGATGCTGTTCAACTCATGAATCATTGAATGGAGCCAATAAGATCTTTAAAATTTAACTCAGTTGAATTTTGTTTTCTAACAAGACAAATTGACCAGAAAAGCACACAAACGTATTGAGATTTATGTAACTCAGAGGAGTCTTCATAAGAAAATGGAGACCTAAAGAAGTGGTTAAACTTGAGTGTTTCTGTGCTAGGTTTGATGAAGAGTAGGAAGTCATGGAAAGACGTGATAGGTCCAGAAGGTAGGAGTGAGAGGTGGTGTCTTAGGGGAGATTTATTGAGGCTGGTTCCTCCAGATTCTTTTTGGGGTCCTGGTCTTGGAGATGCTCCATTCCTCTAGGTATATGGAGATTTTATGACCTTTTTAAGGAGAGAAGGTGAGGGAAATTCTCAAACTCAGTCACCTTAAAATATTCAATTTGTCAAATACCACATATAGGAGGAGTGTGTCCTGAATCCCACCAATATGCTTTTTTTTTTTTCTTTTTTAAAGCATTTGCTTACTGGGACTCTGTGAGCCAAAAGTGGCATTTCTGCCAATTTACTATGTGAGTTTTCACAGTGAAAATGGGTTCACATGGAAATAGCACCACTGAACCAAAGAAGGCAAAACCAGAAATAGCTTTACAAACACAGTGTACAACATGCATTTCTTATTGTATAATAACCACTGCATCTCAGTTAAAATCTGAAACTATTCTCTAAAATTATTTTTAAGGTTTAGAGAAGAGAAAATCATTTGGGATCAGGGGTTGGAAGCAAATTGCAAACACTTGTTTTCTTATAGAAATGATGTGGCACAGACAGGATTGGAGGTATTTACATTTCAAACCAAAATTCTGTGAGAGTTAGCAGCCAGAACACTAGGAGGCCTCCTTAAAAACTTTCACCGCTACTATTCAACATAGTTCTGGAAGTTTTGGCCACAGCAATTAGAGCAGAAAAAGAAATAAAAGGAATCCAAATTGGAAAAGAAGAAGTCAAACTCTCACTGTTTGCAGATGACATGATCCTCTACATGGAAAACCCTAAAGACTCCACCAGAAAATTACTAGAGCTAATCAATGAATATAGTTAAGTTGCAGGATATAAAATCAACACACAGAAATCCCTTGCATTCCTATACACGAATAATGAGAAAGTAGAAAAAGAAATTAAGGAAACAATTCCATTCACCATTGCAACGAAAAGAATAAAATACTTAGGAATATATCTACCTAAAGAAACTAAAGACCTATATATAGAAAACTATAAAACACTGATGAAAGAAATCAAAGAGGACACTAATAGATGGAGAAATATACCATGTTCATGGATCGGAAGAATCAATATAGTGAAAATGAGTATACTACCCAAAGCAATTTACAAATTCAATGCAATCCCTATCAAGCTACCAGCCACATTTTTCACAGAACTAGAACAAATAATTTCAAGATTTGTATGGAAATACAAAAAACCTCGAATAGCCAAAGCAATCTTGAGAAAGAAGAATGGAACTGGAGGAATCAACTTGCCTCACTTCAGGCTCTACTACAAAGCCACAGTCATCAAGACAGTATGGTACTGGCACAAAGACAGACATATAGATCAATGGAACAAAATAGAAAGCCCAGAGATAAATCCACACACATATGGACACCTTATCTTTGACAAAGGAGGCAAGAATATACAATGGAGTAAAGACAATCTCTTTAACAAGTGGTGCTGGGAAAACTGGTCAACCACTTGTAAAAGAATGAAACTAGATCACTTTCTAACACCGCACACAAAAATAAACTCAAAATGGATTAAAGATCTAAATGTAAGACCAGAAACTATAAAACTCCTAGAGGAGAACATAGGCAAAACACTCTCAGACATAAATCACAGCAGGATCCTCTATGATCCACCTCCCAGAATTCTGGAAATAAAAGCAAAAATAAACAAATGGGATCTAATTAAAATTAAAAGCTTCTGCACAACAAAGGAAAATATAAGCAAGGTGAAAAGACAGCCTTCTGAATGGGAGAAAATAATAGCAAATGAAGCAACTGACAAACAACTAATCTCAAAAATATACAAACAACTTCTGCAGCTCAATTCCAGAAAAATAAACGACCCAATCAAAAAATGGGCCAAAGAACTAAGTAGACATTTCTCCAAAGAAGACATACGGATGGCTAACAAACACATGAAAAGATGCTCAACATCACTCATTATTAGAGAAATGCAAATCAAAACCACAATGAGGTACCACTTCACACCAGTCAGAATGGCTGCGATCCAAAAATCTGCAAGCAATAAATGCTGGAGAGGGTGTGGAGAAAAGGGAACCCTCCTACACTGTTGGTGGGAATGCAAACTAGTACAGCCACTATGGAGAACAGTGTGGAGATTCCTTAAAAAATTGCAAATAGAACTACCTTATGACCCAGCAATCCCACTGCTGGGCATACACACCGAGGAAACCAGAATTGAAAGAGACACATGTACCCCAATGTTCATCGCAGCACTGTTTATAATAGCCAGGACATGGAAACAACCTAGATGTCCATCAGCAGATGAATGGATAAGAAAGCTGTGGTACATATACACAATGGAGTATTACTCAGCCGTTAAAAAGAATTCATTTGAATCAGTTCTGATGAGATGGATGAAACTGGAGCCGATTATACAGAGTGAAGTAAGCCAGAAAGAAAAACACCAATACAGTATACTAACACACATATATGGAATTTAGGAAGATGGCAATGACGACCCTGTATGCAAGACAGGGAAAGAGACACAGATGTGTATAATGGACTTTGGACTCAGAAGGAGAGGGAGAGGGTGGGATGATTTGGGAGAATGACATTCTAACATGTATACTATCATGTAAGAATTGAATCGCCAGTCTATGTCTGATGCAGGATACAGCATGCTTGGAGCTGGTGCATGGGGATGACCCAGAGAGATGTTATGGGGAGGGAGGTGGGAGGGGGTTCATGTTTGGGAATGCATGTAAGAATTAAAGATTTTAAAATTTAAAAAAAATAAAAATAAAATATAAAACATTTTAAATCTTAAAAAAAAAATAAAGTGAATGAAAGCAAAAAAAAAAAAAAACATTGAATCCTACAGGTAGAAATCTGAAGCTAGTGAACTACAACTGTGGGCTTTAAATGGGAAAGGGCTTTTTCTATAATTTTTCCTTCTATAGGAGATATAGAAGAGGGATTTTTAAATGTCAACTTGGATTTGAAGTAAGTGTTGTCTTTGTAAGCTAAACTGTGGAACCAATATACAATAAACCAAGGCAGTATTGCCCCAAAACTGTTTGCCTCTTGGTGAGTGTTGAGCCAAAAAACAAAACCAAGCCAAAGATCGGGGGAGGAAAGGATTTATTACTTGCAGCAAAGTAAGGAAAACACTGGACAACTTCTCCCTGATAGCAAAATTGGAAAAGTTTTAAGCTAAGTGCACGCTTGCTAAGTTGCTTCAGTCGTGTCCAACTCATTGCAACCTTATGGACTGTAGTCTACCAGACTCCTCTATCTATGGGATTCTCTAGGCAAGAATACGGGAGTGGATTGCCATGCCCTTATCCAAGGGATCTTCTCAACCCAGGGATCAAACTCACATCTCTTATGGCTTCTGTATTGACAGGCAGGTTCTTTACCACTATGGCCATGAGGGAAGCCCTTTAAGCTAAGTGTACACACATATTCATTAAGGGCTTCAGTAAAGGAGACTCAGCATAGAACTAGGGCAGAGGTCAACAGAGTCTAAGCTTTAGTTGACTGAAGTCAGGAGGGTCAACACCTTCATTTCATCCTCCTCCAGGATGGGGGCCTTAGTTCCTGCAGAACTCAAAGATATATTGTTATGCACATTGCTCCTTTGACAAGGAACTGGACACTGCTTTATCACTGAACTATTTGATAGCTTTTTCTCTGTTCCTGCATTCCTTTGCTACCTTAAGATCCTTAATTACTGAGACCTATACAAGGGCAACAGAGAAGGCAATGGCACCCTACTCCAGTACTCTTGCCTGGAAAATCCCAGGGACGGGGGAGCCTGGTGGGCTGCCGTCTATGGGGTCGCTGAGGATTGGGCACGACTAAGCGACTTCACTTTCACTTTTCACTTTCATGCATTGGAGAAGGAAATGGCAACCCACTCCAGTGTTCTTGCCTGGAGAATCCCAGGGACGGGGGAGCCTGGTAGGCTGCCGTCTATGGGGTTGCACAGAGTCGGACACAACTGAAGCGACTTAGCAGCAGCAGCAGCATACAAGAGCAAGGGCTTCCCTGGTAGCTCAGCTGGTAAAAAATCTGTCTGCAATGCAGGAGACCCTAGTTTGATTTCTAGTTGGGAAGATCCCCTGGAGAAGGGAAAGGCTACCCACTCCAGTATTCTGGCCTGGAGAATCCCTGTAGACAG
Source organism: Capra hircus (assembly GCF_001704415.2). Lineage (NCBI taxonomy): Eukaryota > Metazoa > Chordata > Mammalia > Artiodactyla > Bovidae > Capra > Capra hircus. Next base: position 2,944,186 of record NC_030828.1, read on the forward strand.
AGGAGCCTGGTGGGCTATAGTCCATGGGGCCACAAAAAGTCGGATATGACTGAGCAGCTAAGCACAGCACAGCACATACTAGGGCAAGCAATGAAGCCAGGCTTAGATCACAAAATGGCTTAGGCAAAAATGAATTCTTGTACACCAAAGAAAGAGAAGCCACCTCTAATTCTTTCCCTCATGTGATGCCCCACCCTATCTGCCTGTAGCAAATATATCTACATTTACAAAGAAGACCATGACTGAATGAAAATGTATACAAGGCTGCCCAGGCCAGTCCAATTTTCTAATCAGTAAGTTAGACACTGTGGAAGGGGATTCAGCAGGGTTTTATCCTATAACCATTTAGTATTTAAATTTTACAACCTATTCTACTTATGCTGATTCCTTGCCATGAAGTCTTCCATAATACTATTTACCTAGAGGGCAAGAAGTCAGGCTGCAAGAATTTCCATGCATCTTTTAATTATTTCTCTCTACAACTGAATAAATTGACATTCTAATTTACACATCAATTTCCTTTGAACTTGTTTTATCCAGTCTGTAGACCCCAGTGCTTTTATCAAATGTCCACATTTAGAGATTGCAGCTTTAAATGCTGACAAGAGTCAGCCAGATGAAGCAGATTTGATGTAAGACAACAGGGAATACTGGGGACTATGACAAATCAGAAAACAGTATCAGTAGCTACCTAGAGTTTTTCAAATATTAATTATTTCAGAGTCAAAGAAGTATCTTCTGACTAGATCAGAAGAATCATTTTGTATCCCTGGGTTGCTGACTAGTGTATAGTTGTGATATTTTGTGACATTGTGATAATGTCACCAAACAGATGTGATATTTTTCAAATCCCAATAGCTGGGAGAAAACCCAGTCTTCCCCTTCTTGATCCGTTTATTGGATGGCAGCTACTGATGCTGAAAATTTGGCCTCTGTGCACCAGTGCCAAATTGAAACTTAGAGACAGACTTTTGGGTAAAGTAGGAAAGAAGAGCTTTATTGCTTTGCCACACAAAGGTGGGTGCAGAAGGCTCATGCCCCTCAAAACTATTTGGTGTTGAGTTTTAAAGCAATAGTTAAGTGTGGGGCTGGTAAGAAGCACTGAGATGTGTGTGTGCAGGGCCAACATTCTTTTAATCTGGCCTCAGGAGATCTTCTGCTGAGCTGTGCTTCTCAAGCTTATCAAACAGTGACCTTCTCCCTGGGATGAAAAATGCTTAATCAAGTTGTTCATCTTCTATTTGTTGGAGGTTTTGGTTCTGCAAAAGAGCTCAAAGATATTATTAAGGTTCCCCTGAGGTGGAACCATCTGGTGATTTCCATGTGTAGAGTATTCTCTTGTGTTGTTGGAAGAGGGTGTTTGCTATGACCAGTGCATTTCCTTGGGAAAACTCTATTAGTCTTTGCCCTGCTTCATTCCGCATTCCAAGGCCAAATTTGCCTGTTACTCCAGGTGTTTCTAGACTTCCTCCTTTTGCATTCCAGTCCCCTATAATGAAAAGGACATCTTTTTTGGTGTTAGTTCTAAAAGATCTTGTAGGTCTTCATAGAACGGTTCAGCTTCAGCTTCTTCAGTGTTACTGGTTAGGGCATAGACTTGGATAACTGTGATATTGAATGGTTTGCCTTGGAGATGAACAGAGATCATTGTGTCGTTTTGGAGATTGCATCCAAGTACTGCATTTGGGACTCTTTTGTTGACCATAATGGCTACTCCATTTCTTCTGAGGGACTCCTGCCCCAGTAGTAAATGTAATGGTCATCTGAGTTAAATTCACCCATTCCAGTCCATTTTAGTTCTCTGATTCCTAGAATGGCAACATTCACCCTTGTCATTTCTTGTTTGACCACTTCCAATTTGCCTTGATTCATGGACCTGACATTTCAGGTTCCTATGCAGTATTGCTGATGGAATTCCAGTTGAGCTGTTTCAAATTCTGAAAGATGATACTGTGAAAGTGCTGCACTCAATATGCCAGCAAGTTTGGAAAACTCAGCAGTGGCCACAGGACTGGAAAAGGTCAGTTTTCATTCCAATCCCAAAGAAAGGCAATGCAAAAGAATGCTCAGACTACCGCACAATTGCACTCATTTCACATGCTAGTAAAGTAATGCTTAAAATTCTCCAAGCCAGGCTTCAGCAATACGTGAACCATGAACTCCCTGATGTTCAAGCTGGTTTTAGAAAAGGCAGAACCAGAGATCAGATTGCCAACATCCGCTGGATCATGGAAAAAGCAAGAGAGTTCCAGAAAAACATCTATTTCTGCTTTATTGACTATGCCAAAGCCTTTGACTGTGTGGTTCACAATAAACTGTGGAAAATTCTTCAAGAGATGGGAATACCAGACCACCTGACCTGCCTCCTGAGAAATCTGTATGCAGGTCAGGAAGCAACAGTTAGAACTGGACATGGAACAACAGACTGGTTCCAAATAGGAAAAGGAGTATGTCAAGGCTGTGTATTGTCACCCTGCTTATTTAACTTCTATGCACAGTACATCATGAGAAACGCTGAACTGGAAGAAACACAAGCTGGAATCAAGATTTCTGGGAGAAATATCAACCACCTCAGATATGCAGATGACACCACCCTTATGGCAGAAAGTGAAGAGGAACTAAAAAGCCTCTTGATGAAAGTGAAAGAGGAGAGTGAAAATGTTGGCTTAAAGCTCAGCATTCAGAAAACGAAGATCATGGCATCCGGCCCCATCACTTCATGGGAACTAGATGGGGAAACAGTGGAAACAGTGTCAGACTTTATTTTTGGGGGCTCCAAAATCACTGCAGATGGTGACTGCAGCCATGAAATTAAAAGACGCTTACTCCTTGCAAGAAAAGTTATGACCCACCTAGATAGCATATTGAAAAGCAGAGACATTACCTTGCCGACTAAGGTCCATCTAGTCAAGGCTCTGGTTTTTCCTGTGGTCATGTATGGATGTAAGAGTTGGACTGTGAAGAAGGCTGAGCGCTGAAGAATTGATGCTTTTGAACTGTGGTGTTGGAGAAGACTCTTGAGAGTCCCTTGGACTGCAGAGAGATCCAACCAGTCCATTCTGAAGGAGATCAGCCCTGGGATTTCTTTGGAAGGAATGATGCTAAAGCTGAAGCTCCAATACTTTGGCCACCTCATGCGAAGAGTTGACTCATTTGAAAAGACTCTGATGCTGGGAGAGACTGGGGGCAGGAGGAGAAGGGGATGGCGGAGGATGAGATGGCTGGATGGCATCACGGACTCGATGGACGTGAGTCTGAGTGAACTCCAGGAGATGGTGATGGACAGGGAGGCCTGGCGTGCTTTGATTCATGGGGTCGCAAAGAGTTGGACACGACTGGGCAACTGAACTGAACTGAACTGAGGTGGAACCAGGACCCTGCCCCAGGGCTGCACTATTGTTTCTTGATGCTCCTGCCTTATCTCTGCATCCCCTCCCTTCCCTGATTAGCAACTGCTTGGACTGGTACTTTGGAACTCACTCAAAATCATAGAAGCTGAAGACTATTCCCCACAAACAAGAAATGGGGGACACAGAACGACTTCTGTGTCAAGAATCCCAGAGAGACTTGTTCAGTTTCACTACGTAAGTTTTGAGATGGGTTTCTGAAACTTTTGTTTGCATAAATATCACTCCATATCCTTGAAAATAGGGATTTTCCCAAGACACATTCTGGTACAGCAGCTATACATGGGTTAGCAATCTACTTTTAATGATTTTCCTAGCACATTGATTCAGATGTTCCTTGGATCATCCTGAGGGACACTGGTGTCAATACTGCTTGTCTCAAAATTCACATTTTAAAAGATATCATGTGTAATACCTTTCACTCTCACCTATCTAAATTTGAGATTAGAATTAAAGAAGTCTCCATTTCCCTCCTTTCTGTTTGAAGAGAGAATCCATGACTGAGCCTAGCTGCTCTGAAGTCAGATCTCCTCCAGGAAATCATAAACCTTCATGGGAAATCAAATAATGAATCCAAGCACAATGATTAATTTATTCTTTCTTCTTAAACCATATGCATGTATGCTCAGTAGTGTCTGACTCTGTGACCCTACGGGCTATAGCCCACCAAGTTCCTCTGTCCACAGGATTTTTCCAGAGAAGAATGCTGGAGTGGCTTGCCATTTCCTTCTCCAGGAATCTTTCCAAGCCAGGGATTGAATCCACATCTCCTGTATTGCAGGGGGATTCCTTATGGTCCCAGCTTTACTGAGTTAAATTAAATTGTAATAGAGTAAGTGTCCAATATGCCAGTTGGATTATATATGCCTTGAGAAAGAATTCCCACTATCAAGTTAATTAAAACACCCATCACCTTAAATAGTTACCTTTTCTTGTATGTATGAAAACACTCAAGATATACTCCCTTAACAAATTTCAATGATACAGTGTTTATCAACTATGGTCTACGTGCTATATATGAGTCTCAGAACTACTTAGATATCTTCCTTATCTTTCAGCTGTATTGAGGTATAATTGACTTAGAGCACTATATAAAGTGTACAGCGTAATGACTTGATTCATATACTGGGAAATGATTACCACATAAGCTTAGTTTATACTCAATACCTCACATAGATACAAAAATGAAAAAAAAAATTTTTCCTTGTGATGAGAATTTTAGGACCTTAACAGCTTTCAAATATGCCATCCAACTGTGTTAACCACAGTGATAATATTGTATACGTGTCATTTATTTATGTTACTCATTTTTATTACAGCTGGAAGTCTGCACTTTGTGTGCATTAATATTTTTCTTATAATTGGAAGTTTGTACTTTTTGACCACCTTCATCCAAGCTCCACAGACCAACTTCTGATAACCACAAATCTGATGTCTTTTCCTATATTTATTCTGGATTTCATATGTAAGTGAAATAAGACAATATTTGTCTTTCTCCATCCGATGTGTTTCACTTACCATGATGTCCTCAAGTTCCACCATGTTGTTATAATAATTATTCTATTCTAAAGCGATTATTTACTGAAGGTTTTGAAGTATATGCTGATTCTGTCACCTGACCTTACTAGATTTTGAGATATTTTCCCATCTTCTTGACTAGTATACCTAAGACTCTAAAAACTCCTACTGTGTCCCTCTCTCTTGCTTTTGAGTCTAGCTGTACCTGAAGCCAGCCTGTGGGTGAAGCAAGGTTAAGCAGAACACTTCTGCACTGCACACAATGTACATGATGCATTGTACACATTGTACACAATGTGTATTAGATGCAGGAAAGTTACAGCAAGAACTTCGGATCTGCAGAGGAGGGAGGCTCAGTTCCATTAAGAAGAGCACAGGGCAATCACAAATATCACATGCAAACACCTTCCTTCCTTTGGGGTGGCTTTTGCACATTTAAAATATGGAAAACAGAAAAATGAGAGCTGTCTTTACAAAGAAATGTTAAGGAGCTCAGTGTTCTTTGGGCTCATTTCATCTGAGTCCCTAGATAAGACTGGAGAAGAAACATATTCAGAGGGACTGAGGGAAAGGAGAGCTAGCAGTGTCTTGCCTATGTGGAGGGCCCTGGATTGCCAGCAGAAGGTGATTCCCAAGGAGACAAGGGCAGTGATACAAGGATGCATATCCTCAAAGGCCAACAGAAGTGTGCACACAGAGCTTCCAAATGCGGCAAGCTTTGCACTAGCAGAGTTGAGGAGGTCCCAGGAGGCACCACGGATAAGATAACCCAACTGTCATTTGGGTTTTGTAAGCTTGGGAGACTCCAATAATCTTTTTTTTTTTTTAACTTTTAAATACTGCTTTATTGAGGTATAATGGACATACAACAAACTGCACATATTTAAACTGTATAATTTGGTTAGTTCTGATGTATGGGAACACCTATGAAAGCATCATCACAGTCAGGATAGTGAACACACCCACTCCCCTGAAAGTTTCCTGGTGCAGCCTTGTGAACCCTCCCACCTTGCCCTCCCCACTCCAGCCCATTCATAGGCCACCACTGCTCTGCTTTCTATCACTATAGTTTGTATTTTCTATAATTTTATAGATGGAACTACACAGTATGTAGTCTTTCTTTTTTGTGTGTTTTTTCATGCAGTGTAATTATTCTCAGATTTCTCCATGTTGTTGCAGATACCAATAGTTCATTCCTTTTTATTGCTGAGTAGTATTCCACTGAATGGACACACTACAGTTTGTTTATCCATAAACTGGTTGATGGACACTTAGGCAGTTTCCACTTTGAGGCTATTCAAAATAAAACTGCCATGAACTTGTGAAAATAAGTCTTTGGATGGACATGTGCTTTCATTTCTTTTGGGAAGATACCTCGGAATGGTATGGCTGGATCATATGGTAGGTGTGTGTCTATCTTTCAAGTTTTCTAAAGTGGGTGCACCACTATACACCCTCCCCAGAAAAGCATGAGGGGTCCAGTGGCTTCATGTCCTTACTAGCATTTGATATGGTCAGTCTTTTTCATTTAACCCACTCCAACAGGTGTGCAGTGGTGTATCACTGTAGTTTTAATTTCCTTTGTCTAGTGATGGCACCCCACTCCAGTACTCTTGCCTGGAAAATCCCACGGACGGCAGAGCCTTGTGGGCTGCAGTCCCTGGGTCGCTAAGAGTCGGACTCGACTGAGTGACTTCACTTTCACTTTTCACTTTCATGCATTGGAGAAGGAAATGGCACCCCACTCCAGTGTTCTTGCCTGGAGAATCCCAGGGATGGGGGAGCCTGGTGGGCTGCCGTCTATGGGGTCGCACAGAGTCGAACACGACTGGAGCGACTTAGCAGCTGCAGTGACTCATGATGTGGAGCATCTTTTCATGAACTTGTTTGCCATTCCTATATCTTCTTTGGTGAAGTACCCATGCCTGTCTCTAATTTATTTTTTTAATAAATTTATTTATTTTAATTGGTGGTTAATTACTTTCCAATAGTCTTTTAAGTAATGTCGAATGACCTGTAAAATCTTCTGTGCAAGTGAGGAGTTTGAACTAGCTCTCCAAAGTCCCCGCAAGCTCTGTTTTCTTTTCTTTTCTTTTTTTTAGTAAAAGGTGCAGTATCCACTTTCCTTGATCACCCACCCCATAGTCTTGGTCTCCTTCCCCAGAAGTGAGTGAGGCACCTCAGCACCAGATGGCCAAGCTCTGGGCAAGAGTAGGGAACTGATGTGCAGCAAGGCAACATCACAGGGCCAAGCAACAGTAATCTTACCATCATCCACAGCGCAGCTGGGACAGCCACGTGGTTTCTCCAGTAAGTCACCTTGCTCAGTGCTGGAGGGAATTCTTCCACTGTCCGATATTTTCAGTTACTAGAGTGAGAACCCATGATTCTCTTTTTTACACAGCTTATTCCCAGTGACCAAAGCCTAGAGCTGGGAGGTACCCAACCATTGTTTGCAGAAGGAATGACTCAGCAAATGCATGAGTGAATGGGTAATGAGTGGAGTCCGAGCTTCTCATGAACACTGGCACAGAAGGCGGTTTCTCTGGCTGCCTCTTCTCAAGGCTCTGCTAACTAAGGAAGTAGATCATTCTCATTTCTTCCCTTAGGGATTATACATTTTTTATTCATTTCCCTAACAAAGCTGGAAAGTGATTCTTTCCTGTGCTTTGGCCAGTGACATAAGCAAATAAATAAAATCCTAAAGAGCCCTTGCAGAACCTGCATGCCTTTTTCCTGTTGTCTGTAACTCTGATTTCCTTATTTGACCATGTAAGCATCTTTCTAAAGCACTGAGTGCTTTAGAAAACCCTGGCTGATGGTGTCCTAAGTAAAATTTGTTCATTTTGAGAATATAAGCATGTTTTAAAAGCAGCTATCTTCTATAGAATAGCATCTGTCAGTCTGTGGCATTATCTTCATAACAACATACAGCGCATACCCTTATGTGTGATAAAAAGTTTCCATAAATGAGGCACTATAAAAGTTTATCACTGATCAGCCACATTACCAAAAAAAGGCGTGATATTTAGATATGTCATAGCATCTAAACAAAAAATGTTCTATTAACTTAAATATAAAACATCAACCATACTTCATAACTCATATAGTGAAAATATTTCCTTTTGCCAAACACCTTTAAATGATTACTATATTTAATAATTCATGCACAAAAAAGATCTTCATGACCCAGATAATCACGATGGTATGATCACTCACCTAGAGCCAGACATCCTGGAATGTGAAGTCAAGTGGGCCTTAGAAAGCATCACTATGAACAAAGCTACTGGAGGTGATGAAATTCGACTTGAGCTATTTCAAATCCTGAAAGATGATTGTGTGAAAGCACTGCACTCAATATGCCAGCAAATTTGGAAAACTCAGCAGTGGCCACAGGACTGGAAAAGGTCAGTTTTCATTCTAATCCCAAAGAAAGACAATGCCAAAGAATGCTCAGACTACTGCACAATTGCACTCATCTCACATGCTAGTAAAGTAATACTCAAAATTCTCCAAGCCAGGCTTTAGCAATAAGTGAACTGTGAACTTCCAGATGTTCAAGCTGGTTTTAGAAAAGGCAGAGGAACCAGAGATCAAATTGCCAACATCCGCTGGATCATGGAAAAAGCAAGACAGTTCCAGAAAAACATCTATTTCTGCTTTAGAGACTATGTCAAAGCCTTTGACTGTGTCGATCACAATAAACTGTGAAAAATTCTGAAAGAGATGGGAATACCAGACCACCTGACCTGCCTCTTGAGAAACCTGTATGCAGATCAGGAAGCAACATTTAGAACTGGATATGGAACAATAGACTGGTTCCAAATAGGAAAAGGAGTACATCAAGGCTGTATACTGTCACCCTGCTTATTTAACTTATATGCAGAATATATCATGAAAAATGCTGGGCTGGAAGAAGCACAAGCTGAAATCAAGATTGCCGGGAGAAATATCAATCACCTCAGATATGCAGATAACACCTCCCTTATGGCAGAAAGTGAAGAGGAACTAAAAAGCCTTTTGATGAAAGTAAAAGAGGAGAGTGAAAAAGTTGGCTTAAAGCTCAACATTCAGAAAACAAAGATCATGGCATCTGGTCCCATCACTTCATGGGAAATAGATGGGGAAACAGTGGAAACAGTGTCAGACTTTATTTTTTGGGGCTCCAGAATCACGGCAGATGCTGACTACAGCCATGAAATTAAAAGACACTTACTCCTTGGAAGGAAAGTTATGACCAACCTAGACAGCATATTAAAAAGCAGAGACGTTACTTTGCCAACAATGGTCCATCTAGTCAAGGCTATGGTTTTTCCTGTGGTCATGTATGGATGTGAGAGTTGGACTGTGAAGAAAGCTGAGCACTGAAGAATTGATGCTTTTGAACTGTGGTGTTGGAGAAGACTCTTGAGAGTCCCTTGGACTGCAAGGAGATCCAACCAGTACTGTTTGAAGGAGATCTGTCCTGGGTGTTCTTTGGAAGGAATGATGCTGAAGCTGAAGCTCCAGTATTTTGGCCACCTCATGCGAAGTGTTGACTCATTTGAAAAGACTCTGATGCTGGGAGGGATTGGGGGCAGGAGGAAAAGGGGATGGCTGAGGATGAGATGGCTGGATGGCATCACCAACTCAATGGATGTAAGTTTGAGTGAACTCAGGGAGATGGTGATGGACAGGGAGGCCTGGCATGCTGCAATTCATGGGGTCTCAAAGAGTCGGACACGAATGAGTGACTGAACTGAAGATAATTTAAGTATCTCTTCTTTTTGAAGAGCTATGGTTTTCATTAAACCAAACTGAAAGAACTAATAACTATGCTGGTGTAGCAGTGATTCACCTAAATATGACAAAATGATTAAAACTTTCCATGGAAAAAGTGACAAGGTTACAGCTAATGTAAAGTGGTAATTTTTTTGTTTGTTTGTTTTTAGGGTAAGGATAAGAGGTTCTATACTAATGTGTTATTTGAAATTGTATAGTTATACTTTCTTCTCTCACACATACAACAAAAAAGGCTCCATCAAAGAAATCTTGCTGGTAGAGACATTCTCTAATGCAGAGATAAACATTTGTTTTTAATGCTTTTTTTGAGGCAACCATAATATATTAAAAGGTGAAAACTGCATATATTTAATGTATGCATCTTGATGAGTTTGGACATATACACATATCTGTGGAACCACCACTATAGTCACAGTTCTGAGCACATCCATCACCTCCCAGAATTTCTTCATGTGCTTTGTTTTCAAGCAAAAATATTTTTAGTTAGCACATAGATTTCCTGTAATCAAAATAGAGAAGAAAACATTTTGGGTACTTTTGGCGACTCCATAGGGACATTTTTGGATTTTTAAATTTTAATTAGAATCATGTCATGAAGAATGGAAATACCAGAATATCTTACCTGTCTCCTGAGAAACTTGTATGTGGTCAAAAAGCAATAGTTGGAACCCTATATGGAACAACTGATTGGTTCAAGATTGAGAAAGGAGTACCACAGTGTTGTCTGCTGTCACCCTGTTTGTTTAATCTATACACTGAGCACATCATGAGAAATGCCTCACTGGATGAGTTACAGGCTGGAATCAAGATAGGCAGGAGAAACATCAACAAATTCAGAGATCCAGATGATGCCACTCTACTGGCAAAAATGAACAGGAACTAAAGAGCCTTTTGATGAGGGTGAAGGAGGAGAGTGAAATAACCCGCCTAAAACTAAATATTAAAGAAACTAAGATCATGGTATCTGGCAAATAGAAGGGGAAAGGTGGAAGTAATGACAGATTTCCACTTCTTGGGCTCTAAAACCACTGTGGATGGTGACTGCAGCTATGAAATCAGAAGATGATTGCTTCTTGGAAGGAAAGCCATGACAAACCTAGACCACATGTTGAAAAGCAGAGACATTACTCTGTTGACAAAGGTCCATATGGTCAAGGTTATGGTCTTCCCCATGGTCATGTATGATTGTGAGAGGTACCATAAAGAAGGCTGAGCTCTGAAGAACTGATGCATGCAAACTGTGGTGCTAGAGAAGACTCCTGAGAGTCCCTTGGACAGTAAGATTAAACCAGTCAATCTTAAGGGAAATCAACCCTGAATACTCTGTAAGGACTGAGGCTGAAGCTGAAACTCCAATAATTTGGTCATCTGATTCAAACAACTGACTCATTGGAAAAGTCCCCGATGCTGGGAAAGATTGAGGGCAAAGGGAGAAGAGGGCATCAGAAGATGAGATGGCTGTATGGCATCACTGATGCAATGGACACAAACCTGTGCAAACATCCAGTAATGGTGAAGGACAGAGAGGCCTGGTGTGCTTCAGTCCATGGGGTCACAAAGATTTGGACACAGCTATGCATCTGAACAGCAACAACATATAGATAACCTTATGATATCACTTTGTCTTTCTATCTTGTGTATGCTTGAAAAAAGGTTCATTGGGGTCTAATTGCTTTATTTGAATCCATAGTAAGTACAGAGAATGGTCTCAGAGTAGCACTTCCATGAAGCTATATAGTAGTTGGTGCTGTAGATAGACACACTTTTGATCAACAGCATAGTCCTAAGTATTTGGAGAGCAAATGAAGACATTTCTAATCACATGAATGCATAGTAATCCTGATTTTTAGACAGATAAGCAGCACTGTAATGTCATGTGTAGGGAGTGGGAGGCTATGGTTCATGGTGATGATTGTGAGGCTTTCTATTATGGTTTTTGTCCCAAATGTTTTATACTCAAGTGAAGGTTTCTCATAACCAGTGGTTCTCAAATTTGACTATGTATCAGCATCCCCTGGAGGGCATATTGAAACAACTTACTGGGCTCCACCATCAGAGTTTCTAGGGTCTCGAGTGGGACCAAAAGCTTACAGCTCTTCTGAGTGCACAAGTGACAGCCATGCTGTTTGCCCAGGTACCCACTTTGAGAATCACTCTTCTAACAGGTGTAATTTGGTTTACATAAATTTCCACAATCAGAGCAGAATCATGATTTCCAATCCATTAGCATTTTTAGTTGGAGGAGGATAATTTATGGCTAAAGTTGAAGTCCAGGAATTGAAACAGTCAAGACAGCCTCCAAAGTGATAGCTGCAGTTGTACAGTATGAAGTGGGATAGGTTTAAGAGGTCACTCTGCGCTTCAGCCTCTTTTGTGACTTGCTGAAAAGAATTCTCTCAAGGAAGCCCAGAGGGCTAGATTTAGGGCTATTTGGTGAAGATTACATTCCAAACCATATGGCACAGCCAGCTCAGTGGTGATACCACTCCCCTGACCGTGCAGTGACCACTGTGCTGCCTGCAGCCAGTTGGCCTGGGCACTGCATTTGGACAGCAGCATTGTTGCCTAGTGTTACAGACTGAATTGTATCATTTCCAAATTCATATGTGGGAACCCTGACCCCTCAATGTGACTATGTTTAGAGATGGGCCTTTAAGGAAGTAATTGAAGTCAAATGAGGCCGCAGGGTGTGGCTTTGATCAAAAAAATCTATGGCCTTATAGGATGAGGGAGAGACACCAGAGATGTGTGTGTGTAGGGGAAGACCAGCCGAGAGAAAGCAGCTGTCTGCAAACCAAGAAGAGGCCTCAGTATGAACCTCAGTCTTGATTCCCTCCCCCCTCAGAAATGAGTGTCTATTGTTTAGGCCACCAGACTATGGTATTTTGCTATGGCAGCCCAAACAGAATAATACTCCCAGAAACTTGATCTCTCTGCATCCTTTGCTAGCCGCCAGGGTTTCTTCTGGCCTTGCTTTCCTGCTTCACTGTTTCTAATTCAGGATTCAGGTGTCTGAGATGGCCAGAGCCTATATTTCCCTGCAAAGAGTGCCGAAACATAACCTGCTTCTGTAGAATAGAAGTAGGAGTAGGTTCTGCCTCCCACCAAAGTGCATAAGGAGAGGATTTCCCACACATAAGCAAAATGTGCAGGTGCCAGGCAGTCAGTGTGAACTGGCTAGTTCCATAAAGGAAATTTGATAATAGGATGTTAGAAGAGGTGGGGGATAAAAGCAAGAGAAATCAGAGGGGTGAAAAAGCTGGAGGAGATAAGGGATTCGGGATTTTAAGAAAAAATAAAACACCAGAAAACCTTCGTGAAGGGTTAGCCAGTTGTTTGCTGAACTTCATCTCATCTGACCACATAGGGGCTCCTATGTAGGTGCCAGGCTCTATGCTCCTGGTTGGCAGTCTGAGACCAAGTTAAAATAAAGGTCATTTTGATACCTGACCTCATTTTCTCAGGTCCTTACATTCCCTCTGCAGCAAAGAAAGCCATATCTCCCAAGGAAAGAAATCCACATAAAGTGGGATTGATAGGTAGACAGATACATACAGGGTCATCCATGCGTGCTCAGTTGCTAAGTCGTGTCTGGCTCTTTTGTGGCCCTGAGCACTGTAGCCGACCAGACTCCTCTGTCAGTGGGATTTCCCAGGCAAGAATACTTGAGATGATTGCCATTTCCTTCTCCAGTGATCTTTCCAACCCAAGGATCAAACCCCCATCCTGCATTGGGAGGCAGGTCCTTTACCACTGAGCCACCAGGGCAGCCCACATACAGGGTCACAGGTCACAAATGATGGTGTTTTCCCAAAATGAAATGAGATTCTGGGGAAACATTTAGTTCTAAATCTGGAGGACCTGAAGCAGACATTTCAAAAAGGGCTGTATATACTCTGTTACTAAAGCCACAGATATAGTTCCTCTTCTGGAACTGAGGATCCTCATCAAACAGGCTCATGTTTGCTTATTGGCTGTCTAGGCAATATCCTGGATTCTCTGGAGGAATAGAGATGAAACAATTTTATAGTTATAAGACAACTGGATAGAAATTTCAAGGTTCCTACTTAATTAAGTTGTTTGGAAAATAATTTTCTGAGTATTTGTTTCTCTTTTGAAAACAGTATCATTAAAGAAAAGTTGCAAGGCAGTAGCTTAGTAGTCAAAGATGTTGAAATGTCATTTTAATTACTCACATATTGTCTCTCTGTTTTGGGGTAACTCATGTCACAGAACTAACTTCTCTCATATCATCCATCAATTAAAATATGCCATATGAAAGAAAATATTTAGTCATGAGAAATGCATTGATATGAGCAAATGATTTAATATCAAATATTGCATTGAAAATGTGAATTTAAAAATATATATATTAAAAAACATTGTCTTTCAGTTATTTTAGATATTTGATAGCATTGCTATTGTCTTTGTTTATTAGAAAATGTAAAATTACTCCTTAGTCCATCAGTCTTTGAGATTTTACAGCAGCAATTAAACACCAGGCAGTTATTTTTGTCTACAATCTTTACTATAGATTATATTAAAAAAAAAAAACAACAGGGATGGGTCCTGGCCCAGAGTTGAGGCTCATCAGTGGGCAAAAATCTGAATCTTGGCAGGGTTTGGGCAAAGGTTCCCTGTCTCCACCTTCCTGACCTCAGGGCATGCCAGGTTAAGGTGCCCAGAACTGCCATTTGTCTTTGTGGTTATTGCTGTTCTTTGACTAATGTGATTGGCTGTGAGCACCTCACAGGTTTCACTTCTTTCTACTGCTGCTTCTTCATTTCTCAAACAGAAGAGAAATAGAGGAGACTATGGACTAGTTTGCAGTACACCTAACTTCTATTTGTAGAAGTTGGGTATTTTAAAACTCTGTTTCCTAGACTTCCTTGCAACTAGGATTCAGAGTGTTAATTAGACTCAGCCAATTAGATGAACTTGAGTAAGATTTGAAAGGGAGACTAAAGCACAGGCCAACCCCTATCCAATTGATGAGCAAGGTCTTAGGGCTAGGGGTGGGGCTTGCAGCAGGAGCTGGTTTACAGTGCACTTTGTCCAACTCCTGAGTGAAGGGAGTGGCAGCGGCACTGATGCAGCGTTGTGATGCCCAGTCTGCAATTGTCAGGCAAGGCAGAAGCAGGTTTAGTGGCTTCAGAGGAAGTAACTTCCTTGTGGGTGAGCTCTGTAATGTTCAGGGAATCTTTCATGGAAGCCTAGCCTGTACCCCATTCCTTCCACCTATTGTGTAAGTATGCACTGCTAGGTATTAAGGCATTTACTGAGTAAAATCTTTGGAGTTATTTTTGTTCTCTGCAGTGAAACCTAATTCTTCCAGACAGGTCAGAAGAAGACCTGGCTTCTGCTCATTTTCAATGCCCCAGGCCTGGTGTTGGGAGCATCAGGTGTGATGTTTATTTATATGTGGGACAGAGAAGACTCAAAGCATGACAGGCACATTGTAACACAAGCTGGTAAACATGTCCTTCGTGTAAAGACGTGGTAAGAAGTAAACTACAAAAATGTCTGGTCATGTGTTTTAGGGCCTAATTTAGCTTTTTTTGTATTCAGAAATCTCTTCAGCAGCCTTAGAATTTTGCAAATTTCCTTAAGCCATGCTGGAGTTGTATGTTGACCTACATGCTCCTGGAGTAAGGCTAAAAGGACTGTCCTTCTTTCAGTGATGCATAACATTCCCTCACTTACTCAAAACCCACAAAGAAGACTTGTTTTCATTAAATTCCAAGACTGGATTTTAAAGGCTACCAGAGGGACTGGAAGTGAGGCCTAAGTCATTCAAAAATCTGTTTTTCATTGGCTAACCTCAGTGCTGGCCCAGAGATGTTTAGAAAAAAAGAAGAAACAAACAGAAGGCCAAGGGGACCTGCAGAGTACCTGAGACCCTGGGGACACCCTTGGACCAGTCAGATGGTCAAGAAAGGTCAGGCTGGTGGAGAAGGCTTTTCTCCATCCCTGTGGTTTCCACTTGCCAGTATTTCTAGACTGGTTCTCTCTTCGAAAATGATTCACATCAAGGTAACTTTTCCCTAGAGACAATTTTCATTTTATGGAATATTTTTTTTCTTCCTTCCCAGATAGAACATCTGCCAACCTATAAATTGGAAGTCCAGGTTGTATAAGGAAGTTTGGAAAATAGCATAATATATTCTACCTGGAAAGTTATGTTCCCATTAGATTCTTATCTTAGTCTGTTTGTGCTTCAATGACAAGTTACTTTTCACAGTTCTGGAGACTGGAGTCAGAACAGCTGGGTTCTGGTGAAGTCTTTCTTCTAGGTTGCAGACAGCTCTTATTACATCCTCACCTGATGGAAGGGGTCTATCTCTCCTACAAGGGCACAAATTCCATTCACAAGGGCTCTACCCTTGTTACCTAATCAACACCAAAAGGCCCCATCTCTTAACACTGTTACGCCAGGGAGTAGATGTCAACCCATGAATTCTTAGGGGCACAAGCAAATCAGTGTTGGTAGCTAACACTTATGAAATGCTCCTCCTTTGTTTGTACCCAAGTAGGAAAAGCTCTGGCAATTGGTTTCTCTTTTATTTTCTTCTCTTTCCATAATGTCTGACATCCATTTCAAAGATGGCTATCTAAATAAATACATTGCCAGCCCCAGAAATAAAGATCCAAGCTTCCCCTTCCACCCACCTGCTCACCAGGTCCCTTTGTTTAGACATCTTTGGTTGTTTAAAAGATTAAAGTGAAGTTGCTTAGTCACGTCTGACTCTTTGCAACCCCAAGGACTGTAGCCTACCAGGCTCCTTCATCCATAGCATTCTCCAGGCAAGAGTACCAGAGTGGGTTTCCATTTCCTTTTCCAGGGGATCTTCCCAACCCCAGGATCAAACTCAGGTCTCCAACACTGCAGACAGATGTTTTACCATCTGAGCCACCAGAAAACTGATTTTTTGCCCACTGTTTTCTTTTCTTCCTTACACTTTAATTCCTACCCTTATGTTTTAAATTCAACAATAAAGGGTGAACCCTGAAACCCTAGGTCCGACCTTGATCCCAGTAAGACAGAACATTATACCAGCACACACCCAAGACTTCCCTGTGTGGCCTCAGGTATGCGACGGACCCTCCAGGACATGTGAGTAATAAACCAGGTTTCCTTCAGAGTTTCCTGATGGTTTTTGCTTATGTCTTGCAATCATAAGAACCACAAAGATCAGCCCAAACACAACACTGGTCCTTAATAACCAGAGCCCACATGAGTGTCCCCAGCCATTTCTGGACAATAACATTATATAGTTGAGACTGGCACAGGACTGGCACAGGAGTATCTATGTCGTTCTCTCCCCTTTTGCGCTAACAGGAAGGAATCACTCATGGGCAAAGAGCCTGTGCTGCCCAGAGTGTATGAGCAGGGGCCAGGTTCACCCAACTGCTGGTTTCTCGTCAACCCTCCCCCATCCCCTTTCCCCATTCTCCCGCACACTGTCCTTCCCTTTTCCTAAAAGCAGCTGGGAGATTATCCTCATCTGCTGGGCAGATCCTCCCTAAAGATGTTCTGAAGTGGGCTTCAATATTTGAAGATTTTTCTGGGCCTGGGCACTTACATCTAAGGACATGATGTGATTTTCAGTTAAGTTTCTTTGTAAAACTAATGTGAGGTAAATCTTTAGGCTTCTGAGTTCCATTTCCTGGTACTGATAAGGCCAAAATTCCTTCAATGTAGCCTTTTTTTGAGGCAGGAAAAAAGAAGGGAAAATGTTAAAAAAAAAAAAAAGAGAGAGAGAGTATGCATTTGTGTTACAACACGCTAAATCACACTAGGATGCTTTTAAATTGAAAGGGTAATACAAACACCAAGGCTTGCCAAACTGCAAGCCCTTGTAAGCGCAAGGAAGAGAGATTTACTAGGTCCTATATTTATTGTGTGAATAAGAAAAACCAAATTTGCACTGAAGTGTAACCCCACTCACTGCTTGGTATTTTACATATGTTTTTTAGCTCATTCCAATTAGCTATGTTACCTAACCTCTTGCTCTTATGTGAAAATAGACAGTGAATTAGAGACGCTTCTTGAAATTGGTGGTAACCAGACTTGACAGATGCTGAATGAAGAACCAGCTGCTCAGCCCAAGTGAAATATAGAATCAGCTCCTGCTGCTGATCTCTTGATCTAATTTGTACACATGTCTTTATTCATGATCTTATGGAAAAAATATGTTAACAACTGCATTTCGGATAGGTGTTGAGAAAAATCCCCAAATCTGTGGAAGTTTCTCTTTTTTGATGCTTCTGTTTTCTTAATTTTATTGAAGTATAGTTGAATAGAATGTTGTGTTAAATTTTGCTATACAGCAAAGTGACTGAGCTATACATATATATATATACACACACATTCTTTTTCATGTTTTTTTTCCACTATGGCTTATCACAGGTCTTTGAATATACTTCCCTGTAGGAGATTTTTGTTTATCCATCCTGTATATAATAGTTGGCATTTGCTAATCCTAAACTCCCAAAACATCCCTTCTCACCACTTGGTAGCACAAGTCTGTAGTGGAAGTTTCTCTCAATCTGCAGTGTTTGCATTGGCAAGTACCACACTCCAGGGCCACCCCTACCCTAACCCACACTTTGTGGAGCTGGAAACTATTTGACTAAAAAGGGAACGTTTTTGCCACCTACAATTAAGTTCTCTTTTCACTCACTGGTCTGCTATCCTGCCTTGAGTGCACATGCCTGATTTCTCAGCTCTTGAGAGAATTACAAGGACATCTTCCTTTGTAATTCTAGCTCAAGACTTCCGTACTTCTCACAAGAAGATAAATTTATCCTCCATGAAGAAGCACTGAGGAATCTGTTCATTAAGAGAAACAGAGTAAAAATGAATGAGGTAATGATACTAGGGAGATCCTGAAGAAAAACAAATTAAACAATTTGTTTTCTTAATTTGGCAAATTAGAGAAAGATTGGGGAAGAAGATAAAAGGCACGTTTTGTAAACTCCTCCTGCCCCTGTGCCCAGTAAGATTCCTGGCTGACAAGGATTACTCACTGTTCAGCATAAACATAACCACTCAACCAGCAGCTTGGCTTTAACTGTTTTCATTTATGTAAATAATGAATTTTGCTTTCAGTTCAGTTTGGTCGCTTAGCCATGTCTGACTCTTTGCAACCCAATGAACCGCAGCAAGCCAGGCCTCCCTGTCCATCACCAACTCCCAGAGTCCACCCAAACTCATGTCCATTGAGTCAGTGATGACATCCAACCATCTCATTCTCTGTTGTCCCCTTCTCCTCCTGCCCTCTACCTTTCCCAGCATCAGGGTCTTCTCAAATGAGTCAGTTCTCCACATCAGGTGGCCAAGGTTGGAGTTTTAGCTTCAACATCAGTCCTTCGAATGAACACCCAGGACTGATCTCATTTAGGATGGACTGGTTGGATCTCCTGGCAGTCCAAGGGACTCTCAAGAGTCTTCTCTAACACCACAGTTCAAGAGTATCAATTCTTCAGTACTCAGCTTTCTTCAGTACTCGACTTTCTTCACAGTCCAACTTTCACATCCATACATGACCACTGGAAAAACCATAGCCTTGACTAGATGGACCTTTGTTGGCAAAGTAACATCTCTGTTTTTTAATATGCTGTCTAAGTTGGTCATAACTTTCCTTCCAAGGAGTAAGCGTCTTTTAATTTCATGGCTGTGGTTGACATCTGCAGTGATTTTGGAGCCCAGAAAAATAAAGTCAGCCACTGTTTCTACTGTTTCCCCATCTATTTGCCATGGAGTGATGGGACTGGATGCCATGGTCTTAGTTTGCTGAATGTTGAGCTTTAAGCCAACTTTCTTACTCTCTCCTTTCACTTTCATCAAGAGGCTCTTTAATTCCTCTTCACTTTCTGCCATAAAAGTGGTGTCATCTGCATATCAGAGGTTATTGATATTTCTCCCGGCAGTCTTGACACCAGCTTGTGCTTCATCCAGCCCAGCATTTCTCATGATGTACTCTGCATATAAAATAAATAAGCAAGGTGATGATAGACAGCGTTGACATACTCCTTTTCCTATTTGGAACCGTCTGTTGTTCCATGTCCTGTTCTGACTGTTGCTTCCTGACCTACATATAGGTTTCTCAAGAGGCAGGTCAGGCGGCCTTGTATTCCTGTCTCTTTAATTTTCCACAGTTTATTGTGATCCAGACAGTCAAAAGCTTTGGCATCGTCAATAAAGCAGAAATAGATATTTTTCTGGAATTCTCTTCCTTTTTTGATGATCCAGCAGATGTTGACAATTTGATCTCTGGTTCCTCTGCCTTTTCTAAAACCAGATTAAGCATATGGAAGTTCACAGTTCACATATTGCTGAAGCCTGACTTGGAGAATTTTGAACATTAATTTAGCAGCATGTGAGATGAGTGCAATTGTGTGATGGTTTGAGCATTCTTTGGTGTTGCCTTTCTTTGGGATTGGAATGAAAACTGACTTTTTCCAGTCTTGTGGCCACTGCTGAGTTTTCCAAATTTGCTGGCATATTGAGTGCAGCACTTTCACAGCATCATATTTTATGTTTTGAAAAAGCCCAGCTGGAATTCCATCACCTCCACTGGCTTTGTTCGTAGTGATGCTTCCTAAGGCCCACTTGACTTCACATTCCAGGATGTATGGCTCTAGGTGAGTGATCACACCATCATGATTATCTGGGTCATGAAGATCTTTTTTGTACAGTTCTTCTGTGTATTCTAGCCACCTCTTCTTAATATCTTCTGCTTCTGTTACATCCATACCATTTCTGTCCCTTATTGAGCCCATCTTTGCATGAAATATTCCCTTGATATCTGTAATTTTCTTGAAAAGATCTCTAGTCTTTCCCATTCTATTGTTTTCCTCTATTTCTTTGCATTGATTACTGAAGAAGGCTCTCTTATCTTTCCTTGCTATTCTTCAGAACTTTGCATTCAAATGGATATATCTTTCCTTTTCTCCTTTACTTTTGCTTCTCTTCTTTTCACAGGTATTTTTAAGGCCTCCTGAGACAGCCATTTTGCTTTTCTGTATTTCTTTTTCTTGGTGATGGTTTTGATACCTACTCCTGTACAATGTCATGAGGCTCCATCCATAGTTCATCGGGAACTCTGTCTATCAGATCTAATACCTTAAATCTATTTCTCACTTCCACTTTAGAATCATAAGGGATTTGATTTAGGTCATACCAGATGGTCAACACTGAAATCAGATTGATTAGATTCTTTGCAGCCAAAGATGGAGAAGTTCTATACAGTCAACAAAACAAGACCAGGAGCTGACTGTGGCTCAGATCATGAACTCCTTATTGCCAAATTCAGATTTAAATTGAAGAAAGTAGAAAAACCCACTAGACCATTCAGCAATGACCTAAATCAAATCCCTTATGATTATACAGTGGAAGTGAGAAATAGATTTAAGGGACTAGATTTGATAGATAGAGTGCCTGATGAACTATGGAATGAGATTAGTGACATTGTACAGGAGATAGGAATCAAGACCATCCCCATGGAAAAAAAATGCAAAAGAGCAATATGTTGTCTGAGGAGGCTTTACAAATAGCTGTGAAAAGAAGAGAAGTGAAAAGCAAAGAAGAAAAGGAAAGATATAAGCATCTGAATGCAGAATTCCAAAGAATAGCAATAAGAGATAAGAAAGCCTTCTTCAGCGATCAATGCAAAGAAATAGAGGAAAACAACAGAATGGGAAAGACTAGAGACCTCTTCAAGAAAATTAGAGATACCAAAGGAACATTTCATGCAAAGATGGGCTCAATAAAGGACAGAAATGGTATGGATCTCACAGAAGCAGAAGATATTAAGAAGAGGTGGCAAGAATACACAGAACAACTATACAAAAAAGATCTTCATGACCAAGATAACCACGATGGTGTGATCACTCACCTAGAGCCGGATCCTGGAATGTGAAGTCAAGTGGGCCTTAGAAAGCATCACTACGAACAAAGCTAGTGGAGGTGATGGAATTCCACTTGAGCTTTACAAATCCTGAAAGATGATGCTGTGAAAGTGCTGCACTCAATATGCCAGCAAATTTGGAAAACTCAGCTGTGGCTGCAGGACTGAAAAAAGTCAGTTTTCATTCCAATCCTAAAGAAAGGCAATGCCAAAGAATGCTCAAACTACTGCACAACTGCACTCATCTCAGTTGTTAGTGAAGTAATGCTCAAAATTCTCCAAGCCAGGCTTCAGCAATACATGAACCATGAACTTCCAGATGTTCATGCTTATTTTAGAAAAGGCAGAGGAACCAGAGATCAAATTGCCAACACCTGCTGGATCATCAAAAAAGCAAGAGAGTTCTAGAAAAATATCTATTTCTGCTTTATTGACTATGTCAAAGCTTTTGACTGTACTGTGGAAAATTCTTCAACAGATTGGAATACCAGACCACCTGACCTGCCTTCTGAGAAATCAGTATGCAGATCAAGAAGCAACAGTTAGAAGTGGACATGGAACAACAGCCCTGTTCCAAATTGGGAAAGGAGTACATCAAGGCTGTATGTTGTCATCCTGCTTATTTAAGTTCTATGCAGAGTACATCATGAGAAATGATGGATTGGATGAAGCACAAACTGGAATCAAGATTGCCGGGAGAAATATCAATAACCTCAGATATGCAGATGACACCACCCTTATGGCAGAAAGTGAAGAGGAACTAAAAAGCCTCTTGATGAAAGTGAAAGTGGAGAGTGAAAAAGTTGGCTTACAGCTCAACATTCAGAAAACTAAGATCATGGCATCCAGTCTCATCACTTCATGGGAAATAGATGGGGAAACAGTGGAAACAGTGTCAGACTTTATTTGGGGGGGCTCCAAAATCACTGCTGATGGTGACTGCAGCCATGAAATTAAAAGACGCTTACTCCTTGGAAGGAAAGTTATGACCAACCTAGACAGCATATTCAAAAGCAGAGACATTACTTTGCCAACAAAGGTCCGTCTAGTCAAGGCTATGGTTTTTCCAGTGGTCGTGTATGGATGTGAGAGTTGAACTGTGAAGAAAACTGTGGTGTTAGAGAAGACTCTTGAGAGTCCCTTGGACTGCAAGGAGATCCAACCAGTCCATTCTGAAGGAGATCAGCCCTGGGATTTCTTTGGAAGGAATGATGCTAAAGCAATCTCCAGTACTTTGGCCACCTCATGCAAAGAGTTGACTCATTTGAAGACTCCAATGCTAGGAGTGATTGGTGGCAGGAGGAGAAGGGGACAACAGAGGATGAGATGGCTGGATGGCACCACTGACTCAATGGACGTGAATCTGAGTGAACTCCAGGAGGTGGTGATGGACAGGGAGGCCTGGCGTGCTGTGATTCATGGGGTCACAAAGAGTCGGACAGGACTGAGTGACTGAACTGAACTGAACCGAATGGTCTAGTGGTTTTCCCCAGTTTCTTCAATTTAAGTCTGAATTTGGCAATAAGGAGTTCATGAACTGAGCCACAGTCAGGTCCCAGTCTTGTTTTTGCTGACTGTATAGAGCTTCTCCATCTTTGGCTGCAAAAAATATAATCTTCTGATTTCGGCCTTGGCCATCTGGTGATGTCTATGTGTTTTTCTTTGATTTTCATAAATTTTTGAAATTTTTGAAAAATCAATTTTTCTTTGATTTCCACAAATTTTGGAACTCACCAAAGTAGAAAAGGTGACCCTGAATTAATCATATGTAATAAATATAACCATGTTAAAATAATTTTCAAATAATATGTGAAATTTTGCATTTTTTAAAGTCCTAAAATTTTTCCGTCATTGATTTCTCAAATCTGCACTCAGATTTTTACATCAAGGCAGCCATGGCATAGAAGGTTGCATATCTTGGTGTGTTTGGTTTGTAATTTCATCTAAGATTAAAGACTAAAACAATATGAGAAAGATGTTTTAGGAGAAAAAGGAGAATCACTTCTTCACTGATCTGTGCTAATGATAGTGGTGCTTATTTAAATCACTAAAGTAAAAAGAAGTACATGTGCACAATGCAGGTGAAGGCTGTGGTTCCAGTTAATAAAGGTATAAAGCAGACTCAGAGAGAATTAGAAGACCCTGCAGGCCTCAGGTCTTAGGAGGAAGGAAAGGCAGTCCATGTGTGTGAATGCTTAGTAGCCCATAAGGACCCTAAGGACTGTAGCCCATCAGATTCCATGAGATTCTCCAGGCAAAAATGCTGGAAAGAAAGAAAGAAAGTGAAGTCAATCAGTCGTGTCCAACTCTTTGCAACCCCATGGACTGTAGTCCACCCGGCTCCTACATCCATGAGATTTTCCAGGCAAGAGTACTGGAGTGGGTTTCCATTCTCTTCTCCAGGAGATCTTCCCAACCCAGCATGTCCTCTGTCTCCTTGCATGACAGGTGGATTCTTTACATTGAGCCACCTGGAAAACCAAAGCAGTGCATACAAACCTATAATTAGTTCTATTCTCATAGCTTAGTCTCTATTTTTAAATTCTTTGGGTAGCACAAATAGTTTTAGTCTTATGTTTAGATAAGTTACAAGCTAAGATAAAGTAATCTGACATTAAAGAATTTGACATTAAAAAGAGTAGAACAATTTCTTCCCAAATAAAAGAGCTTTTACTCCATTCTAATTTTTAGAAGAGAAGCTTTCTTCCTCTTAAGTCCTTGTAAAATCATCTCTCTAGAGCTCAGGTCAAGTTAACACCAATGATCATGGGCACTATTGGCAAAAATCATTGGAGTACATTCTGTGCCAGGTAATAGGAAAGAATTAACACAGATAAATCCCTGCACTTGTAAAACCTCACAAAATTCATTCCCTCCTAGTCCTCTTGCTGGACCACAAGCCGGTCAAATTAGTGAGGTGCAGATGCTACATTTTCAGCAGTTCAAATTGCCAAATCTTTCAGATATTCGGGAGTGGAAGAGCCTGGAATATATAGTGTTTATGGGGGAGGTTTGACTGAAGCAAGTGAACAGGAGCATGCCATCCCAGAAGGGCATGATGGTCTAGAAAAATGGGTGGAAATCAAGAAGGGGAAGTTGCCTGAGCCCTGTCTTGGGACTTTGGCATGTGGGGATTTTATCCCACCTAGCAGGTTCCCAAGACAATGAATGGAACAATTTGACTCAGATAATACTTCAGAAAAGACTAAACAGTCTTTTAAAATTCAGGTTTATACAATTTCTAGTAACGAGTTTTAGAGGAACTTGTCAGTGTGGTGGATTGTGTGGTGTGGTTTCGTACATTTGCTTATCTTCCTTAGGAACTGCCATGAACAAGCCATGGTGGGAAGCTGAACAGCCTAGAATGCACTTAGTGCTGTGCTTAGTCACTCAGTCATGTCCAACTCTTTACAACCCCATAGACTGCAGCCTACCAGGTTCCTCTGTCCACGGGGATTTTCCAGGCAAGAATACTGGAGTGAATTGCCATGCTCTGCTCCAGGGGATCTTCCTAACTCAGGGATTGAACCCAGGTCTCCCTCATTGCGGGCGGATTCTTTACCATATGAGCCTCGAGGGAAGCCCAGGAACTGGAGTGGGCAGCCTATCCCTCCTCCAGGGGATCTTGCCAACCCAGGAATCAAATTGGGGTCTTCTGCATTGCAGCAGATTCTGTAACAGCTGAGCTACCAGGGAAGCCCAGAATGCATTTAAGGCCAATCCTTGTCCAACCTTCTGCTTGAAATCAGCAAACAACCCCACGGAAGGCCAACAATGTAGGTTTATTGTAATGCCTTTAAATGAATCTGAGGACTAAAGTTTGGAGACTTTTCAGTGGGGTTAACCTGAGATGTACTAGGCTGGCATTTTCTACTCACCCCCGAGAATGTCTTTACCTCAATTTTCCCCAAAGTTCATTGTTGGTGTCTAGTCACTGCTTGCTAGAGATACCAAGGGAACATTTCATGCAAAGATGGGCACAATAAAGGTCAGAAATGGTATGAACCTAATAGAAGGAGAAGGTATTAAGAAAAGGTAGCAAGAATACATGGAAGAGCTATACAAAAAAGATCTTAATGACCCAGATAACCACAATGGTGTGTTTACTCCCCTAGAGTCAGACATCTTGGAATGCAAAGTCAAGTGGGCCTTAGAAAGCATCATTACGAACAAAAAGAGTGGAAGTGATGGAATTCCAGTTCAGTTATTTCAAATCCTCAAAGATGATGCTGTGAAAGTGCTGCACTCAACATGCCAGCAAATTTGGAAAACTCAGCTGTGGCTACAGGACTGGAAAAGGTCAGTTTTCATTCCAATCTCAAAGAAAGGCAATGCCAAAGAATGTTCAATCTACTACACAAATGCACTCATCTCACACACTGGCAAAGTAATGCTCAAAATTCTCCAAGCCAGTCTTCAACAGTACATGAACTGTGAACTTCCTGATGTTCAAGCTGGTTTTAGAAAAGGCAAAGGAACCAGAGATCAAATTGCCAACATCCATTGGATCATAGAAAAAGCAAGAGAGTTCCAGAAAAACATCGACTTCTGCTTTATTGACTATGCCACAGCCTTTTTGTGGATCACAACAAACTGGAAAATTCTTAAAGCAAAGGGAATACCAGACCACCTCACCAATCTCTTGAGAAATCTGTATGCAGGTCAGGAAGCAACAGTTAGAACCAGACATGGAACAACAAACTGGTTCCAAATTGGGAAAGGAGTATGTCAAGGCTGCATATTGTCACCCTGCCTACTTAACTTACATGCAGAGTACATCATGCAAAATGCTGGGCTGGATGAAGCACAGCTAGAATCAAGATTTCCAGGAGAAATATAGTAACCTCGAATATTCAGATGACACCACCCTTTGGCAGAAGGCGAAGAACTGAAAAGCCTCTTGATGAAAGTGAAAGAGGAGAGTGAATAAGCTGGCTTAAAACTCAGCTTTCAAAACACCAAGATCATGGCATTTGGTCCCATCACTTCATGGCAAATAGATGGGGAAACAAATGGTAACAGTGAGAGAGTTCATTTTGGGAGGCTCCAAAATCACTGTAGATGGTGACTGGAGCCATGAAATTAAAAGACACTTGTTCCTTAGAAGAAAAGCTATCACCAACTTAGACAGCATATTAAAAAGCAAAGCCATTACTTTGATGACAAAGGTCTATCTAGTTAAAGCTATGGCTTTTCCAGTAGTCATGTATGGATGTGCGAGTTGGATCATAAAGAAAGCTGAGGGCCAAAAAATTGATGCTTTAGAACTGTGGTGTTGGAGAAGACTCTAGAGAGTCCCTTGGACTGCAAGAATATCCAAGAAGCCCATCCTAAAGGAAATCAGTACTGAATATTCATTGGAAGGACTGATGCTGAAGCTCCAATACTTTGGCTACCTGATGAGAAGACCTGACTCATTAGAAAAGACCCTGATGTTGGGAAAGATTGAAGGCAGGAGGAGAAAGGAACAACAGAGGATGAGATGGTTGGATGGCATAACTGAGTCGATGGACATGAGTTTGAGCAAGCTCTGGGATGGACAGGGAGACCTGCCATGCTGCAGTCCACGGAGTCACAAAGACTCGTACACGACTTAAGGAGTGAACTGAACTGAAGTCACTGCTTGCCATACACAATATTTATCCTAGTGACTCTAAGGAGAAATCCTTCAACTATGCATAATTTTGCACAGTCATTTTACTGGCATTAGTAGAGTGAATATTCCTGGCTTGGGTACTTTTAAGCACTAGTTGCAGTAACTAATCCAAAAGACCTTTATAAATTTGACTTGAAGAAAAGCAAACAGCAGGTTTACAATGGTTCACCTTACAGGTGCTGCTGACACTTGTGTGGGGTTTCATTAGTAACTCTCAGTGCATATTTGGATTGCTTCTCAAATGTGGACACACTGGAAAGGTCCCAGACACTTGTGCCTGAATGAATACTTTGCTGTATTCTACAAATCCAAGGAGACTCTATTGACTTGCAGCTTCCAGCAAGATATAAACAAAATTTAAATACATATTTTCTTGTATAGGTTGTTGTGATTATTGGGATACAATATCATTGAATACCAATTGGTATTAAGCTAACATCCAAATAGCCAACAATTTTTGGTTATTTCCTATGTGTTTACTCTGTGCAAGATGCCTTTATACACAACTGGAAATATTATTCTCATTTTATCAGAGAAGAATCTTAGGCTTGAAGTATTCTCAGAACTACACAGCTTGCAATTTGCTTTGAAAATTTCTTTGGAAAGGAAAGGACATAATAAAAAGAATTGGCTTTAAAAAAAAAAACTGTTTAAGAAACTTTTATTTACCAGCTATCCCTTCTCCCTGTGTATATACATACAATTCACACAACCAGATAAGCTCAGCAGAAGCCCACCAGCTTATCTTCTCAGAAGAAGAATATTGGGTGTCACTTGACTAAGAACTCCTGAAACAGTTGAGCAAATGAATGGAGCACACTTCTAAAGACAGGGACATTAAGTGACTATTTATACACTGAATTTTGAGATTTTCAGCCTGTTCTCTACATTATACCCAGAAATCTGTAGGACGGTTTAATAATTCCAGGCAGGAGACAGAAAACTTCTGCAGGGATTCTGAAAACCTACAAACAATGAGATCTGGAGCTCCCCAGTGAAGTTGTCCATCTTATTCACACTAAGTAAAGGCCACCATCCATGCATGAATATCCCAAACATTTTCTTGTTGTCACATCTTAAATATGAGCAGACAGCAAGAATGAATAGGTATCTGACTGCTTACATCTGTAAATATATGACTTCTTACATCAAAGATAAATGTGCAAACCTACCAATAGGGAAAAATCCTACTTAAAGAAAAGAGAAACCACACAGGGGAATAAAACACCAGTAATAACAAAAAACTGGTATTACTAGAATCATTGAACTATTAGAAATAAAAGGAAAGATGCTGCATCCATGAAACAAGAACAAGATGCTGATTTTTAAAAGGCACAAATCCTTGTAATTCTTGTAAATTAAAATTAAAAATTCAGAAAACTCAAAAAATGTGTTAGAAAATAAGATGAGGAAATATCCCTGAATGTAGAACAAAAAGTCATATATATGGATAATAGGAGAGAAAAAATAAGAAAATTATAGGATCAATTCAGGAGGACCAATGATTAAGTAAAAGGAGTTTCAGAAAGCAACCAGGGTGGGGGCGGTCCCAAGATGGCAGAAGAATTGGACAGGAAGACTAGTTTATCCCCCACAAATTTATCAAAAGATCATTTGAATATGGAGCAACTTCCACAAAAAAACTTCTTAACACTAGCAGAGGACACCAGACACCCAGAAAGGAAATGCAATCTCTTCAAAAGGAGGTAGGACAAAATATAAAAGATGAAAATAAAGAAAGGATTTAGGGAAGGAAACTCGTCCTAGGAAAGGAGTCATGACGGAGAAGCTTCCACACAATAGAAACCCTCTCACAGATGTGTCAGTGGGGAGCTTTGGAATCTCAGGGGGCACCATAACTAGGAAAACACAAAACAAGACAAAACAAAAAACCTACAGAATATGCATCTAACTGCAACTGCTAGTGCAGGAGCAGCTCAGATGCTTGCAATGGCCAGAAGCAAGTGGGGGCTGGGCAGGGAGGCATGGGCTGCATCATCGGTCCTTAGAGTAAAGACCAAGCTTGAATGCCCTGAGAACAATATGAGGGGGCTAAATGTGACATAGCCAAACTGTGGGATCACCAGAAGGACCAAAAAAAAAAAGAATAAAGGACCTTTCCCTTGAAAGGCCCTAATGCCACATGGTGATCCCTGGAGTGCTCACAGAACAAAGGACTGTGCCTTAGTGAATATCAAAGGAGAGCAAGCCCACTGCCATTTAGGGCCCTCCTTCCCTGGAGGCAGAGGCAGGTGTGCAACTATCAGTCGGGAAGCAAGGGGTTGCTGCAATCTTGGCCCTAAAGACCACATTTTCCACCAAACTGTGATCAGGCTGCCAGTTGCTAACCACATCTTCCTGGGATCCTGGATGGCTCACATCCACCAGGAGTGTCACAGCCTGAGATCAGCTCCCCAGAGGAGACACACAGCACACCTGGGACTGTGCCCTTGTGGTGCATCCAGGAAACAGAGCAGCCAGGACTGGGGAGGTGCATAAGACACACGGCCCACCTGGGACATTGTTCTTGCCAAGTACCTGGTCACCTGAGCATGTTGAACCCGGGAAGGGCACAAAACACACAGCCCAACAGGCTCTGTGCCTTTGCAGAGTATTCGAGAACCTGAGTGGCTGAGAGACCTTGGAAGTGCACGAGACACAGGGTCCACTTGGGACAGTGTACTTGCAAAACACCCTGGAGCAGTGTGGACCTAGGAAGTACAAGCTGCCTTGGGCTGAGGCAAACCCAGTGTGGTCCATCCACTGTGAGCATTCACATGTGACAGCAGTATTTGCTTGCAGTGTCCCTCCTTTTCCAGAGCACAACAGAACAAGTGAGCCTGAATAAGTGGCCACCTTCACCCCCTCATGTCAGGGTGGAGATTAGACACTGGAGACTTGCAAACAGAGGAAGTCAAAATAAACAAAGTAGGGGCAACTGCCCTCGGAGTGACAGGTGAAACAGATTAAAACACTGCAGTTAATGCTGAGACTGCATATTTGAGGGGCAACTATAGACCTTGAGAACAAGCACAAGCCTAAACAAGGGACTATCTGACACTGAAGTGACCCCACATGCCCACAGCAGCTCCAGAGAAATTTCTAGATATATTTTTACTATTATCACTTTTTTAATTTTTTAAACAAATTTACTTCTAACTCCCTTAACTTTCTTTTTTATATCAATTGCTTTTCTTAAAAAAACTATTTTATAAAACCAAATTCTATATATATTTCTTTTAATTTTTGTGATTTACTTTGTGTTGTATTTTTTATACTGTGTTTTTGAGAGTCTAAACTCTATTCTAGGTGTTTTCTTATTGCTTTTTGATATTTGCTATCACTTTTTGACCTTTAAGAACTGAATCTTCAGAATCCATTTTCACTTGGGGATTTGATTAATGGCTTAATTGCTCTCTTCATTTTTGACTCTCCCCTTTCTCCTCCTGTCACCTTTATCTCTCTCCTCCTTCTTCTATTATCTATATAACTCTGTGAATTTCTCTGTGTGTTCCTGACTGTGGAGAGTTGTTTCCCCGTTAACCTAGGGGTTTTATCTTCTGCTCTGTATAGATGGAGAAGTCTTAAGGCTACTATAAGGAGTACCAAAACCCAGAGGCAGGAGGCACAACTCCAGAACCCTAGAACTTCAGAGAACTCCTGACTGCAGGGAATATTAACAGACAAGAGCCCACTCAAAAGTCTTCTTACCTACAATGAAACCAAGGTACACCCAAGAGCCATCAGGTTCTAGTGGAAGACATACCATGCTAATTCTCCAGCAAAGCAGAAACACAACTCTGAACATTAAAAGATGGGCTGACCAAAGCCATACCAAACCCATAGACACCCAAAAACTCACTACTGGACACTTCATTGCACTCCAGAGAGAAGAGATCCAGCTCCAACCTCCAGAATACAGACACAAGTTTCCCTAACCAGTAAACCTTGAAAAGCCACTGGTCCAACCCCACCCATGTGGAGCAGATACCACAATTAAGAGGAACCACAACCTTGCAACAAGCTAAACAAAAGTAAAAGACAGAGAAATAGCCAGCAGGTGAAGGAACATGGTAAAAATCCAGCAAACCAAACAAAAGAAGAGGAAATAGGGAATCTACCTGAAAAAGAATTCAGAATAATGATAGTAAAGATGATCCAAATCCTTGAAAACAAAATGGAGTTGCAGATAAATAGACTAGAGACAAGGACTGAGAAGATGCAAGAAATGTTCAACAAAGACCTACAAGAAATAAAGAAGAGTCAATCAATAATGAACAATGCAATAACTGAGATTAAAAACATTCTGGAGAGAACCAATATTAGAATAACTGAGACAGAAAAGAGGATAAGTGAAGTGGAAGACAGAATGGTGGAAATAAATGAAGCAGAGAGGAAAAAAACAATGAAAACAACTGAGGACAACCTCAGAGAACTCCAGGGCAATATTAAATGCTCCAACATTCCAATCATAGGTGTCCCAGAAGAAGACAAAAAGAAAGGGCGTGAGAAAATACTTGAAAAGATAATAGTCGAAGACATCCCTAAAATGGGGAAGGAAACAGCCACCCAAGTCCAAGAAACCCAGAGTCCCAAACAGGGTAAATCTAAGGTGAAGCACCACCAGGCACATATTAATCAAGCTAACAAAAACTAAATAAAAAGAGCAAACTTTAAAAGCAGCAAAGGAAAAGCAACAAATAACGCACAAGGGGATCCCTATAAGGATAACAACTGATCATTCAGTAGAAACTCTTCAGGCCAGAAGGGAATGGGAGGACATACAAAGAGTGATGAAAGAGAAAAACCTACAACCAAGATTACTCTACCCAGCAAGGATCTCGTTCAGATATGAAAGAGAAATCAAAAGCTTTACAGACAAAAGCTGAGAGAATTCAGCACCCACAAACTGCTCTTCAACAAATGCAAAAGGATTTTCTTTAGACAGGAAACACAGAAAAACTTTGCAAAAATGAACCCAAAAGAACAAAGGAAATGGTAACATGTTCACACTTATTAATAATTACCTTAAACTTAAAAGGGTTAAATGCTGCAACCAAAAGACAAAGACTGGCTGAACGGATACAAAAACAAAACCCCTATATATGCTGTCTACAAGAGATCCACCTCAAACCTATGGACATATACAAGCTGAAAGTGAGGGGCTGGGAACAAAATATTTCATGCAAATGGAGACCAAAAGATAGCAGGAGTAACAATACGCATATCAGACAAAATAAACTTTGAAATAAAGAACATGATAAGAGACAAAGAAGGCCACTATATAATGATCAAGGGATCGATACAAGAAGCAGATATAACAATCATAAATATATATGCACCCAACATAGAAGCATCTCAATACTTAAGGCAAATTCTAACAAGTACAAAAGGGGAAATTAACAGTAACATAATAATAGTGGGGGAATTTAGTACCCCCAACTCACACCTGTGGATAGAATAAGCAAACAGAAAATTAGCAAAGAAGCTCAAGCTTTAAATGATACAATGGACTAGTTAGACCTAACCGATATCTACAGGGCATTTCACCACAAAACAATGGATTTCACCTTTTCCTCAAGTGCACAAGGAACATTCTCCAGAATGCATTACGTATTATGCCACATCTAGCCTTGGTCCATCTAATCAAAGCTATGGATTTCCCAGTAGTCATGTATGGATGTGAGAGTTGGACTATAAAGAAAGCTGTATGCCAAAGAACTGATGCTTTTGAACTGTGAGGTTGGAGAAGACTCTTGAGAGTCCCTTGGACTGCAAGGAGATCAAACCAGTCAATCCTAAAGGAAATCAACCCTGAATATTCATTGGAAGGACTGATGCCAAAGCTGAAGCTCCAATACTTTGGCCACCTGATGCAAAGAAATGACTCTTTGGAAAAGATCCTGATGCTCGGAAAGACTGAAGGCAGGAGGAAAAGGGGACAACAGAGGATGAGATTGTTGGATGGAATCACTGATTCAATGGACATGAGTCTGAACAAGCTCCAGGAGTTGGTGATGGACAGGGGAGCCTGGTGTGCTGTAGTCCATGGGGTCTCAAAGAGTTGTACACAGCTGAGAGAATGAACTGATAACTGACTGAGCTAGGGTAAATTTTTTAAAATTGAAATATTTTCAAGCATCTTTTCTGATCACAATGTGGTAAGATTACATATCAACTACAGAGGGAAAAAAACTATAAAAAACAAGAAACATATGGAAGCTAAACAATACACTTCTGAATAACCAGCAGATCACAGAAGTCAAAAAATGCATAGAAGCAAATGATAATAAAACACAACAACACAATACCTATAAATTCAGTAAAAGCAGTACTAAGAGAAGAGAGAGGTTCCTGGGAATACAATCCTACCTCAAGAAACAAGAGAAACATCAGATAAACCTAACTTTACACCTAAACCATTTAGAAAAAAAGCAGAAAACAACCAAAGTTAGTAGAAGGCAAGAAATCACAAAAATCAAAGCAGAAATAAATGAAAAAGAAATGAAGGAGACTATAGCAAAGATCAACAAAACTAAAAACTGATTCTTCAAGAAGATAAACAAAATAGACAAGCCATTAGCCAGACTCATCAGGAAAAAACAAAGGAAAAATTAAATCAATAAAATTTGAGGTGAAAATGGAGAAATTACAACAGACAGCACAGAAATGCAAATGATGATAAGAGAGTGGCCTATGAGCAACTATAGGCCAATAAAATGGACAACTTAGATAAAACAGACAAATTCTTAGAAAAGTATAACCTTACAAAACTGAATCAGGAAGAAATAGAAAATCTGACAAGTTCAATCACAAGCACAGAAATTGAAACTGAATTCAAAAATCTTTCAACAAACAAAAGCCCATTATCAGATGATTTCACAAGTGAATTCTAATAAAAATTTAGAAAAGAGCTAGTATCTATCCTACTCAAACTCTTCCAGAAAATTGCAGAGGAGGGTAAACTCCCAAATTCATTCTATGAGATTACCATCACCCTAATACCAAAACCAGACAAAGATGCCACACACACACACAAAAACTACAGGCCGGTATCACTGATGAACATAGACATAAAAATCCTCAACAAAATTCTCCCAAACAGAATCCAACAATATATTTTAAAAGACCATACATCATGATCAAGTGGGCTTTATTTCAGCGATGTAAGAATTCTTCAATATTCTCAAATCAATCAATGTGATACACCATATTAACAAATTGAAAGATGAAAGCCATATGATTATCCCAATGGGTGCAGAGAAAACCTTTGACAAAACTCAGAACCCGTTTATGATAAAAAACACTCAGAAAGCAGGCATAGAAGGAACGTACCTCAACATAATAAAAGCCATATATGACAAACCCACAGAAAACATTATTCTCAATGGCAAAAAATTGAAAACATTTTCTTTAAATCAAGAATAAGACAAGGGTGCCCACTCTCACCACTACTATTCAACATAATTTTGGAAGTCCTAGCCACAGCAATCAGAGAAGAAAAAGAAAGAAAAGGAATTCAGATTGGAAAAGAAGAACAAAAACTCTCACTGCTTTCAAATGACATGATCCTCTATATAGAAAACCCGAATAACACCACCATAAAATTACTAGAACTAATCAATAAAAATACTAAAGTTTCAGGATATAAAATTAACACACACAAATACATTGCATTTCTATACACTAACAATGAAAAAATAGAAAGAAATTAAGGAAACAATGTCATTCACCATTGCAACAGAAATTATAAAATACTTAAGAATAAATCTACCTAAAGAAACAAAAGACTTATATATCAGTTCAGTTCAGTCACTCAGTCATGTCCGACTGTTTGCGACCCCATGAATCGCAGCACACCAGGCCTCCCTGTCCATCACCATCTCCCAGAGTTCACTCAGACTCATGTCCATCGAGTCAGTGATGTATCCAGGCATCTCATCCTCTGTCATCCCCTTCTCCTCCTGCCCTCAATCCCCCCCAGCATCAGAGTCTTTTCCAATGAGTCAACTCTTCACATGAGGTGGCTAAAGTACTGGAGTTCAGCTTTAGCATCATTCCTTCCAAAGAAATCCCAGGGCTGATCTCTTTCAGAATGGACTGGTTGGATCTCCTTGCAGTCCAAGGGACTCTCAAGAGTCTTCTCCAACACCACAGTTCAAAAGCACCAATTCTTTGGCGCTCAGCTTTCTTCACAGTCCAACTCTCACATCCATACATGACCACAGGAAAAACCATAGCCTTGACTAGACGGACCTTTGATGGCAAAGTAATGTCTCTGCTTTTCAATATGCTATCTAGGTTGGTCATTACTTTTCTTCCAAGGAGTAAGCGTCTTTTAATTTCATGGCTGCAGTCACCATCTGCAGTGATTTTGGAGCCCCAAAAAATAAAGTCTGACACTGTTTCCACTGTTTCCCTATCTATTTCCCATGAATTGATGGGACCAGATGCCATGATCTTCAGTTTCTGAATGTTGAGCTTTAAGCCAATTTTTTCACTCTCTACTTTCACTTTCATCAAGAGGCTTTTTAGTTCCTCTTCACTTTCTGCCATTAAGGGTGGTGTCATTTGCATATCTGAGGTGATTGATATTTCTCCCGGTAATCTTGATTCCAGCTAGTGTTTCTTCCAGCTCAGCATTTCTCATGATGTACTCTGCATATAAGTTAAATAAGCAGGGTGACAATATACAGCCTTGACGTACTCCTTTTCCTATTTGGAACCAGTCTGTTGTTCCATGACCAGTCATATAGAAAAGTATAAAACACTGTTGAAAGAAATTGGAGTGACACAAGTAGATGGAGAAATACCATGTTCATGGATTGTAAGAATGAATATAGTGAAAATGAGTATACTACCCAAAGCAATCTACAGATTTAATGCAATCCCTATCAAGCTACCGATGGTATTTTTCACAGAATTAGAACCAAAAAAAAAATCACAATTTGTATGGAAACACAATAAACCTCGAATAGCCCAAGCAGTCTTGAGAAAGAAGAATGGAATTTGAGGAATCAACCTTCCTGACTTCAGACTATACTACAAAGCTACAGTCATCAAGAGAGTATGATACTGGCACAAAGACAGAAATATAGATCAATGGAACAAAATAGAAAGCCCAGAGATAAATCCACACATCTATGGACATCTTATCTTTGACAAAGGAGGCAATAACATTCAATAGAGAAAAGACAATCTATTAAACAAGTGATACTGGGAAAACAGGTCAACCATGTGTAAAGTAATGAAACTAGAACACTTTCTAACACTATACACAAAAATAAGCTCAAAATGGATTAAAGAGCTAAATGTAATACCAGAAACTATAAAAGTCTTAGAGGAAAACGTAGGTAGAACACTGACATAAATCACAGCAAGAGCCTCTATGACCCACCTCCCAAATAATGGAAATAAAAACAAAAATAAACAAATGGGACCTAATTAAATTTAAAAGCTGTTTTACAATGAAGGAAACTATAAGCACGGTGAAAAGTAGCCTTCAGAATGGGAGAAATAATAGCAAATGAAACAACCAAAAAAGAATTAATCTCCAAAATATACAAGCAGCACATATGGCTCAATACCAGAAAAATGAATAACCCAATCAAAAAGGGGGAAAAAGAACTAAACAGATATTTCCCCTAAGAAGACATACAGATGGCTAATAAACACATGAAAAGATGCTAAGCATCACTTATTACTAGAGAAATACAAATCTAAACCACAATGAGGTATCATCTCATGCTGGTCAGAATGACTACCATCAAAAAGTCTACAAACAATAAGTGGTGGAGGGGGTGTGGAGAAATTGAACCTTTTACACTGTTGGTTAGAGTGTAAACTAGTACAGCCACTATGGAGAAAAGAGTGGAGACACCTTTAAAAAGTGGAAATAGAACTGCCTTACAACCCAGCAATCCCACTTATGGGCATACACACTGAGGAAACCAGAATTGAAAGAGATACATTACCCCAATGTTCATTGCAGCACTGTTTACAGTAGCTAGGACATGGAAGCAACCTAGATGTCCATCGGCAGATGACTGGATAAGGAAGTTTTGCTACATACATACAACGGAATATTACTCAGCTATAAAAAGGAACACATTTGAGTCAGTTCTAATGAAGTGGATGAACCTGGAGACTATTATACAGAGTGTAGTAAGTCAGAAAGAGAAACACCAATACTGTATATTACTGCATATATATGGGATTTTGGAGAAGGTAATGTCAAGCCATTCCAGTACTCTTGCCTGGAAAACCCCATGGATGGAGGAGCCTGGTAGGCTGCAGTCCATGGGGTCACAGAGAGTTGGACACGGCTGAGCGACTTCACTTTCACTTTTCACTGTCATGCATTGGAGAAGGAAATGGCAATCCTCTCCAGTACTCTTGCCTGGCGAATCCCAGGGACAGCAGAGCCTGGCAGGCTACTGTCTGTGGGGTCGCACAGTGTCGGACACAACTGAAGTGACTTAGCAACAGCAGCAGCAGCAGCATATGGGATTTAGAAAGATGGTATTGGCATTCCTATATGCAAGGCAGCAAAAGAGAGACAGATATAAAGAATAGACTTTTGGACTCTTGGGAGTAGGTGAGGGTGGGATGATTTGAAAGATATCATTGAAACATATATATTGCCATATGTAAAATAGATGACCAGTGCAAGTTCAATGCATGAAGCTGGGCACTCAAAGTCAGTGTTCTGGGACAACCCAGAAGAATGAGGTAGGGAGGGAGGTGAGTGGGGGTTCAGTTTAGGGGGACACATGTGCACCTATGGATGATTCATGTTAATGTATGACCCAAAAAAACACAATATTGCAAAGTAATGATCCTCTAATAAAAACAAAATAAGTTCTTTTTTTAAGAAAAAGAAAGCAACAAGCATTAAAAGAGAGTAGAAGGTGATTTTTCAGATCTCAGAAATTTCTCAGAATTAAAGGACATGAATTTAAACTCAAAAGGTTGGTAAAAAACCTAATACAATAGATTTTTTTTTAAGTCAAGTCTAACCTCGCGTGGGGAAATTGACAAGATGGCAGCATGCGCTTGCCCCATGCTCTCATGTCTTCACCCCACGTTCTGTAAACAGTGAGCTTGCACTTGTGTAGCAGCTGAGATCGCTTATGGCACCGCACATGCGTGTCAGGAGGTACTCGCTTGGCCACAGGCTACTTTTGTTCTGTAAGTATATATAAGCTTCACTTGGAAAAGCCCTGAAGGGTTGTGTGGTTATGTTGTATTATGTTATGTCTGCTGCTACAGCTGCTGCACCAGCCAGGATAGAATAAACACATCTGCAGTTCCTATGGCTCCTTGCATTTTCTTCCAGCCTCTTAGGTTGTGTCTTGTCTACAGCGGGTTCAGTGAACAGCGCACACTGTGAGATACAGCGAGATAATTGGCACTGTAAGCAGGATCAGCAACACACCTTGAAAAATGTCACAATTCTGGTGATTCTAAGAGGAAAAAAAATATGTCAGATAAAAGGATTAAAAATGAAAAGGGCTTTTTAATTCATAATACAAATCTGAAAGTTGAAAACAACACAGCAAAACTTTTGAAGTTCAGAAGGAAAATTACTTCCAAATTTAAAAAATTCTTTTTTTAAAAAAAGAAAATGATCTATTAAGCATGAGAATTGAATAAAGGTAGCAACTTTTCCCTTTTCTCAGGAAGCAACTAGAAAAAAAACCTGTACCAACACAAGAGAAGATTCAGTAATGATGCCCAGGCCTCTAGGATGTAGTGAAGTCCCTTGAGCACAGAGCCCAGGTCATTCTCAGGATCCTGAGAGGGAAGGGCAGGCACAGCTGGGACACCCACAAGATACAAAAGTGGACCTGAAATCTCTTGGAAATCTTCCTATAGGATCATGGAATTGTATTTTAATGAGATTTAGACATTGGGGAAGGTTTAGGTCTGGAATAAAAGGTAAATTCATAAGAAACTAAGCAACTAAAAAGAAGACAGTTAACTTTAGGGACAAATTTTATGCAAACAAAAGCAACTGCATGTCAGTTGGCTCACCTATGTATACAATTTACATGACAATAATGAGGTAAACAATAAATACTAATTTAAACTGAAATATGTTAAAATTATATTAAGATCATTGGAGTTGAGGAAATGGAGTGTGTGTGTGTGTGTGTGTGTGTGTGTGTGTGTTGGCAACAGCAGGAGTGAGTTAAAACTTTATCTTCTCATCATGCATCTGTTCACTTATGTGGGCTCAGTCATGTCCAACTCTATGTGACCTTATGGACTGTAGCCCTCCGGGCTCTTCTGTCCATGGGATTCTCCAGGCAAGAATGTTGGAGTGGGTTCCAATTTCTTCTTCCAGGGGATCTTCCCTAACCATGGATTGGACCCACATCTCTTGCATCTCCTGCACCACAGGGGGATTCTTTAATGCTTAGCCACCAGGGAAGCCCTATCTTCTCATGCTGTGCTGTAGTGGGCTTAGTCACTCAGTGCTGTCCAACTCTTTGTGTCCCCATCAACTGTAGCCCACCAGGCTCCTCTGTCCATGGGATTGGCCAGGCAAGAGTACTGGAGTGGGAGCCTCCTCCAGGGGAATTTCCCAAGCTAGGGATAAAACCCAGGTCTTCTGTATTGCAGGCAGATTCTTT
This sequence comes from Capra hircus, assembly GCF_001704415.2. Lineage (NCBI taxonomy): Eukaryota > Metazoa > Chordata > Mammalia > Artiodactyla > Bovidae > Capra > Capra hircus. Next base: position 2,984,099 of record NC_030828.1, read on the forward strand.
GCCATCTGAACCACCAGGGAAGCCTGTGGGTACTGGAGTGGGTAGCCTATCCTTTCTCCAGGGGATCTTCCTGACCCAGGAATCAAACTGGGGTCTTCTGCATTGCGGGGATTCACTAGCTGTGCTACCAGGGAAGCCCATCTTCTCATAGATAAGGTCAAAAACTGAAAAATTAAGAAGTGACAATATAGCCATGTTATACAGAGTTATGAAAATAAAACCAAAAGAAACATTTAAAAAGGTAAGGGCTCTGTAGAATAGGATATTGAGAATGTAGTAGACAGTATTTTTAAAATAATAAACCTTGTAAAAGTATTTCTTTTAAACTATATGGATACATACATTGATGAAAGAAAAGCTAACACAGGTGTCCAACATAAAGATGAAGTTACTTTTCCCATAAGCTGTTCACCTGGTGTCCAGGTAAGAGATTTGAGAGCTTTCCTCCTACATTTCACACTATCCTAAATCCTAACTCCTACCCACTCCATGGCTAAAGAAGTGATAATAGTCACAAACAAATAGTAAAAAACAAATTTTTTTTTATTATCCTTACCCCTCAAAAAATTGGGATAGCCTCAATTATCATATCTCCCAAGATTTGCCTTCTTCCTATACATCATCTTATTGATTTTTATTTAAATTTTATTGAGGAGTATTTAGACAGCATAATCATATATCATGACTTCATCAAAAGTGTTGAGCTGGACATAAAGCAGCCACCTTCTATGATGGCTTACTATGTTTGTCAGTTGGGATTGGTTAAACTCACAGTCCTTTAACACTATCCCACAATCTCAGTAGTTTTAACACAAAAACGTCAATCTTCCTCTCAAAATCTACTCTAAGGAAACAGAGAAACTATTATTCAACACAGTTTTGGAAGTCCTCCGCCACCACTGGCAGAGAAGAAAGAGAAATAAAAGGAAACCAGATTGGAAAACAAGAAGTAAAACTCTCACTACATGCAGACAGCATTATAATATACATAGAAACCCTAAAGATACCACCAGAAAATTATAACAGCTAATAAATGAATTTAGCAAAGTCACAACATACAAAATTAGTAGGCTATGATTCAAATGTTGGGGCACTTAATGTTGTCCCAGAGGTCTCTGAGGCTGTCCTCTTTTCTTCTTTATTCTGCTCTGCTTCTGTTATTTCCATTATATCTTCTAATTTACTCACGTGTTTTGTTTTTTTTTTTTGCCTCAATTACTATACTGTTGGTTCCCTGTAGTGTATTTTTAATCTGTTTTTGCATTGTTCATTATTCCTTAATTCTTCCAGATCCTTGTAAAACATTTATTGCATCTTCTCGATCTATTCCTCCAGTCTATTAACCTGTGCTTCCATTTTGTTTTCAAGATTTTGGATCATTTTTACTATCGTTATTCTGAATTCTCTTTCAGGTAGATTCCCTATCTCCTCCTCCTGGGTTTGACCTGGTTGGTTTTTACCACATTCCTTCACCAGCTGCATATTTCTCTGTCTTTTCATTTTGTTTAGTTTGCTATGTTTGAGGTCTCCTTTCTGCAGGTTGGAAGGTCATAGTTACTCTTAATTGTGGAGTCTGCCCACTATGGGTTGATTTAGACTGATGCCTTGTGAAGGTTTCCTAGTTGGGGGACTTGTGCCTTTGTTTTGGAGGATGGAGCTGGATCTTACCTCTCTGAAGGGCAGTTCATGTCTGGTAGAGTTTTTATGTGTCTATTGGTTGGTATGGCTTTAGGCAGCCTGTTCGTTAATGTGCAAGGTTGTGTCCCTGTTTTGTTGAAGGATATGTGTGGGGTATCCTGCACCAGAATTTGCTGGCTTTTGGGTGGAACTTGGTCTCAGGGTCAGCATGGAGGCCTTTGGGCAGACTCTTGTTTGTTAATGCTCCAAGCAGTCAGAAGTTCTCTGATGGTCCAAAGTCTGGAATTGAATCTACTGCCTCTGGGGTTCAGGTCTGATCACTTACAGTAGCATCAATACTTCTCAGGCCACACAGCACAGAAGACAAAACCCTTAGGTTAATGGCGAAATATTCTCAATAGTCAGGAATGCTCAAAGGATTTACAGACTTATACTGAGGGAGAAACTAGAAGAGGGAGAAGAAGGAAAGGAGAAGAAAAGAGCAGAGGGAGAAAGAAGGAAAAGGTGAAAAGAGAGTGGCAAAAGAGAAAAGAGCAATCAAGCCAATAATCAAACCCTAAGTGAAAATGGGAACTAAAAATTAGACTCTCAGATATATAAAATTAATTATAAAAGATCAAAAAGCAAAAATTAAAAACCTAGAATAAAAATTGGATTCTCAAAAGTACCATATCAAAACCAAAATATCAAACAAAATATTTAAAAATATTGAATTTATTTTTAAAATTTGGTGGTTTTTATTTTTTTAATGTAAAAGGAGGCTATAAAAATAAAAATCATTGAAAGAGACACATGTACCCCAATGTTCATCACAGCACTGTTTATAATAGCCAGGACAGGGAAAGAACCTAGATGTACATCAGCAGATGAATGGATAAGAAAGCTGTGGTCCATATACACAATGGAGTATTACTCAGCCATTAAAAAGAATACATTTGAATCAGTTCTAATGAGATGGATGAAACTGGAGCCGATTATATAGAGTGAAGTAAGCCAGAAAGAAAAACCACCAATACAGTATTCTAACACATATATATGGAATTTAGAAAGATGGCAATGATGACCCTGTATGCGAGACAGCAAAAGAGACACAGATGTGTGGAGTAGACTTTTGGACTCTGAGGGAGAGGGAGAGGGAGGGATGATTTGGGAGAATGGCATTGAAACATGTATACTATCATGTAAGAAACGAATCACCAGTCTATGTCCGATGCAGGATATAGGATGCTTGGGGCTGGTGCACGGGGATGACCCAGAGAGATGTTATGGGGAGGGAGGTGGGAGGGAGGTTCATGTTTGGGAACGCATGTACACCCGTGGTGAATTCATGTCAATGTATGGCAAAACCAATACAGTATTGTAAAGTAAAATAAAAATAAAAATTTAAATAAATAAATAATAAAAAAATAAAAATTAAAGGAATAATAAAGAGCCGTATTAAGAAAATATGAGAAATAAAAAGATGGGGAGAAAAATAATAATTAAAAAATAGGAGGTGGAAAATATATATAGGGTCATAGTGAGGGGAATGTCCATGTGATTCCTCTATTTTCCTGCTTCAGTTGATTAGCCTGCTCAGAAGGTCCTCCAATATATCTAGAAAGATCTGTGGACCTGCTGTGGGCAGTGTGGAGTGAGTTCGACACAGATATTCCCTTGCTCCACATTGAGGCTTTTTACTCTCAAATTTCACAGTTGCCACCAAAGCGCACAGCCTCAGGTTAATTGTGAAATTTTAATTTGCTGCATCTGCCACTTCTTGGGGAGTCCCCGTTCTTTGCTCTGCTCATACTTCCACTCTGATTTTTGGCCCGCATCTGCTTACCAGTCCCTCTCCAAGGTCTGATCTCAAGGGGGCAAGAGTGGCTGCCCACCCAGACTCACTGGCTCAGCTGTACTGTGGGGAGTAAGGGCCCTGCAGATGCCACTGTGATGTGTGGGGAGTGCTCGCCATGGCTGAGCCACACGAGGTCCCCACAGCCTGAGGTGAGTTGTGCATTTGCCGGCGGAGTTAGGTCTGGTTTGTGGGATCCTTGGCAGAGCCAAGCCACTTGGGCTTCCAGCTGGGCCACCCGAGGGTCGCCACAGTGTTAGGCAGATTGTGAGCTTCCCTGGGGAAGTTGGTCTCAGGTTGTGACACGTTTGGCAGATCTAAGCCACTCAGTATCCCTGGAAGACATGGGTAATGGCCCACAGCTATTCACAGCTTGATGATGGATGGGTAGATGTGATCTCTGGGGCTAAGATTGTACTGGCCCCTTGCCTTCTACCTCCAGCAGTTGCATGCCTGCTTCTCTGCCTCTGGGACCTTAGACCACAGCTGGCTTGCCCTGCTTCACTATTCACTAGGGTGTGGTCGATTGTTCTCTGAGCAAGCTTGGAGTCAGAGTGCGACATTAGAGCCTTCCTGCAGGAATGACCTTTTGTTTATCTGGTGATTCCTGTCCGGCCTGTGCTATGTCACATTATTCCCCTCAGAGTATCTTTGCAGCATTCAACCCTGGTCCTTTGCCTGAGGACCAACCCCCACAGCTTAAGCCTCAACACCCAGCCTACACTCACTGCATGTGGACACAAGTGGGTGAGCCACTTCTCAGCTGGAAATTGCCATTCTGCATGATCTCTGTGATGAATCTTCTCCATTTTACCTTGTTGTGCTTCCCTCTGAGGTTTCTAGGCTTCCCCTGAACCCACCAGTGAGGGAGTTTCCTACTGTGTGGAAAATTCTCCTCCTTCAGAACCCCCTCCCAGAGACAGGTCGCCATCCTGAAATCCTTTGTCTACCTTTTTGTCTTTATGTTTTGTCCTATCCAATTCCAAGGAGATTGCTTTGCCTTTCTGGATGTCTGGGGTCCTCTGTCAGCTTCAGAAGATGTTCTGAGGGAACTGTTCAACATGTAGATGAGCTTTTGATCATCCACCCAAACAGTGTCGCTTCAAGATGGCAGAGGAATAGGACAGGGAGGCCACCTTCTCCCTCATAAATACATCAAAAGGTCATCTTCTAGCAGAGGATTCCAGACATCCAGAAAGGCAAGCCAATCTCCTTGGAATGAGGTAGGACAAAAGATAAAGACAAAAAGGGAGACAAAGGATTACAGGACAGGGGCCTGTCCCAGGGAGTGAGTTCTGAAGGAGAATTTTCCATGCAATAGGAAATCCCCTCACAGGTGGGTTTGTGGGGAGCTTAGGAACCTCAGAGAGAAGTACAACGAAGCAAACAGGTGGTGCTAGTGGTAAAGAATCTGCATCCAATGCAGGAGACGAAAGAGACCTGGGTTCGACCCCTGGGTCAGGAAGATGCCCTGGAGAAGGGCATGGGTTTCCACCCACTCCAGTATTCTTGACTGGAGAATCCCTTGGACAGAGGAACCCGGTGGGTTACAGTCCGTAGGAGCACGAAGAGTTGGACATGATTGAAGCAGTTTAACATGCATGTGATTCCTATATCTGGACACCTTTAGGTTTCCTTCTTTAGGTTTGGGAAATTTTCAGCCACGATTTCTTCAAATACATTTTCAATCTCCTTTTCTCTTTCTTCTTCTGGAATCCCTATAATGTATAGATTAGACTGCTTTATATTATCCTGTAAGTCTTATATTGCTTTCATTTTTGTTCATTTGGTTTTCCGTCTGCTTTTTTGATTGGGTAACTTCCATTAGCCTATCTTCCAGGTCATTTATTTTTTCTTCTGCATTATTCATTCTGCTGTTCATTGTTTACAGTTCAACTGTAGTCTCAGCAAATTAAATCTCTAATTTTTCTTGGCTCCTCATAGTTTCTAGCTCCTTTTTATAATAATCTGCATTTCCATAGTAGCTTTTTTAATTCCTTCAGCATTTTATCTCCTTGTTGAACTTGGTGTTTATTAGACAGAAGAGAACTGTTTTGTTATTTGTTCCTTCAGGGGAATTTTCTTTAACTGAGAATGATTCCCCTGCTTTTTCATTTTGCCTATATTTCTCTTAGTTTGTGAGTTTAGGAGAAACGATTATCTACTATAGTTTTCAAGGGCTATTTATAAGCAAGAGTGTGCCTGTGTAGCTGATGTGGGTTTAATACATATTTTGGTGTAAAGGCTGTTTTCGGTGTGGATGTGTGTCATCTCTTTCCTCGGCGTGTTCTGGCTGATATCTCCTTGATAGAGAGTGTGCAGGTGCACAGCTCGTATAGGCTCCCAGGATGTGGGGGCAGCAGTTGGCTCCTGGTCACAGGTCCTTCCACAGCAGCTGCAGCAGGCTGCACACCCCCCGGAGGAGGGGGCAGTGGTTTGCAAGGCCCTCAGCAGCAGTGGTGACAGAAGCAGCAGCAATCCATGCCCACTGCTGGGGTCTGATGTGGCAGCCATGACTTGCACCCACTACTGGAGCTCATGCAGGCAGTGCCCTGCTGCCTGTGAGCACACAGAGAAAGAAGTTCTAATGGTGAGCCTGAGCCTCTCCTTGGGCATGCCCCAACAATGGTTCCTTGCCCCTCTGGTGGGCCCAAGCTTCTTCCTAGATTCCCCCAGTTGTGCCATACTATATCCTCATCCCCTCAAGCTGTCTTCAGGCAGCCAATCCCAGTCCTCTCTGTGACTTCTGGAGCCCGAGCCTCAGTACCCAGCCCCAACTTGTCCCAGCAGGCAGACAGAAAAGTCTTAGGCTGGGAAGTGCTGGCTACCACCAACCCTTTATGCAGATCTCTCTCTACTTTGCCCTCCACATACCTGTTGCTGCATTCCTCTCTGAGGCTCCAAAGTGCCCCTTTTGTCCCCACCAGTGAGGGGACTTCTCAATGTGTAGAAGCATTTCCTTTTTCACGGCTTCCTCCCAGAGGCACTGCTCCTGTCCTAATTACTTTCTCTCTCTTTTTTTTGTCTTTGCCCTACCTCATTATGCAGAGACTTCCTTGACCTTTTGGAAGTCTGAGGTCTTCTGCAGCATTCAGTAGATGTTCTGTGAGAGTTCCACGTATAGATATATTTCTGATCTATGAATGGAAGAAGGTGAGCTTCACATCCTATTTCTCCACCATCTTGATCCCATTACCCTCAACTATTTCTTTAAAATGTTAACTCTGTAGAAAAATAATACAGATGGCATTGTCTGCAAGAATGATGCCATGGGGAAATTATCTGTTATGTAATCTTGCAATTTTCTTATTTTATTTCCCAGAGTGTCATATCATTTTTAAAGAAAGCATAAAACAAGTCTGGAAACATTTTAATGTAATCACTTTTTTTTTAAAGATCTTTATTGAAATTAGGGGAAATATTTCATATTGGTTGGATCAGAAGATGAAGTCAAAGCTATATATAGCAACACTCTAAATTGTCCCAATAATGATGAAATTCATCATATTAAGAAATTCTTAAATCATATATCTCTAGATGACAGAATCCTAGATGAATTTTCTCAAATAGATTATCAATACATTTATAAGGACAAAAAGAAAATACAGCATTTTCATCCAGCTAGTCATTTAACTGTAAGAATTTCACAATATTTTTTTACAAGAATCTGGACAATCCTATTTTGCTAAAGATTATATGACAGTATTCCTTCAATTTTTATGATGTTTGTGCATCATGATCTAGTGATACAATTCTTTAGTGGAAAAATTCTGAAGTCAGGTATCTATGCAAAGGTAACAGGGATGAAATAAATAATACAGAAGTAATGAAGAGATTTTGTATTGATCACTGAAGTTGGTGTTATTAATCTAAAAGTGAAAATGTTTGCAACTATTGTGGAAAGATGATTATTCTTTCTTAAATTATGAACCAGTTTCAAAAGCATTTCATTTTGATAATACAAGCACAAGAAAATCATAAGTAATGATAACCTAGAACCTATTAGAGATGTATCTAAAATCTGTAATCAGTATTTTCAGGTTTATGCGTGACAGTTGATGAGGAGTTGGTTGCTTTCAAAAACCGTGTACGGACCGGACCTCACTAGCGCGCAGCTTGCTCGGTTCCTGCGCAACCATGTCTGACAAACTATGTATGGCTGAGATTGAGAAGTTCGAAAAATTGAAACTGAAGAAAACAGAAACTGAAGAGAAAAATCCACTGCCTTCAAAAGAAACAACTGAACAGGAGAAACAAGCAGGCGAGTCGTACTGACGCTTGCGCCGCAAATATGCACTGTAGATTCCTCAAGCATTGCCTTATTTTACTTCTTTTAGCTGTTTAGCTTTGTAAGATGCAAAGAGGTTGGATCGAGTTTAAATGAATGGAGGACTACTGACAACATAAGCCTCTCCTACCTTTCTCATCTATCTGCCTGTCTGGCTGACAAGGAAGGAGAAGAATTTGCATGTTGGTGAAGAAGGAAGCTGGGTGGGACGACAGTGAAATCTAGAGTGAAAAACAAGCTGGTCCAAGGTGTTCTGTGAGCTGTAAAGTCCAGTTTAATCAGAGTTCCATTTTTTCGGTGTTGTTCAAATGATTTTAATTATTGGAATGCACAATTTTTAATATGCAAATAAAAAGTTTTAAAACCTGGAAAACAAACAAACAAACAAGCAGACAACACTGTACATTTGGTGTATATACAATCTCCAAGACCAAGAAAAATAAATCAAAAATTTCATTTTGCAAAATATAAAATTATATTAAAAATTTTAACAAAGCTTTTTTTTTACTATCACTTTAACTTCATGTAAATAATTCAAATAATGATATAAAACTTTCATTGAAATGAAAAATAGAAAGATTTCATTGGACCCAGATGGTAAATGCCAGTGATTCTTTTTGTATGGTATAGTAAGGGTTAATCAAGTTAAAAGCATTTGTCAGTAGCAGATTGATATGATGGCTATTCTACAGCAATACTTTATAGAACAGGTCCCATTCTGAATACCTGATAAAATGTTTTTGACTGTAAGTACTAAAATCAACAAGAAAAGGCTGATTTTTAGTATTCTATTTTTGGTTACCATAAGGCATCTTTTGGACATAATGTTAAAACACTTCCACACACCTTGTGAAAAAATTGAATAATTAAATGCTCTGTATGTATCTATCCAAGTTATTTTATGGTTAGAAGAAACAAAGACATACAATCTGTTGAATACATAAACACTGATATACAGTAATAGACTTACACAAACAATCATGTAGTAGCAAATTTTTAACATAATATTGAACTCTTTAATTGCTTTAAGCACTGCGTGTCGTATAAGACATGCATTCTGAAAGATGATGCTGTGAAAGTGCTGCACTCAATATGCCAGCAAGTTTGCAAAACTCAGCAGTGGCCACAGGACTGGAAAAGGTCAGTTTTCATTCCAATCCTGAAGAAAGGCAAAGCCAAAGAATGATCAAACTAACGCACAATTGCACTCATCTCACATGCTAGTAAAGTAATGCTTAAAATTCTCCAAGCCAGGCTTCAGCAATACATGAACCGTGAACTCCCTGATGTTCAAGCTGGTTTTAGAAAAGGCAGAGGAACCAGAGATGAAATTGCCAACATCCACTGGATCATGGAAAAAGCAAGAGAGTTCCAGGAAAACATCTACTTCTGTTTTATTGACTATGCCAAAGCCTTTGACTGTGTGGATCACAATAAACTGTGGAAAATTCTGAAAGAGATGGGAATACCAGACCACCTAACCTGCCTCTTGAGAAACATGTATGCAGGTCAGGAAGCAACAGTTAGAACTGGACATGGAACAAAAGACTGGTTCCAAATAGGAAAAGGAGTATGTCAAGGCTGTATATTGTCGCCCTGCTTATTTAACTTCTATGCAGAGTACATCATGAGAAATGTTGGGCTGGAATAAGCACAAGCTGGAATCAAGATTGCCAGGACAAATATCAATAACCTCAGATATGCAGATGGCACCACCCTTATGGCAGAAAGTGAAGATTAACTAAAAAGCCTCTTGCTGAAAGTGAAAGAGGAGAGTGAAAAAGTTGGCTTAAAGCTCAACATTCAGAAAATGAAGATCATGGCATCCAGTCCCATCACTTCATGGGAAATAGATGGGGAAACAGTGGAAACAGTGTCAGACTTTATTTTGGGGGGCTCCAAAATCACTGCAGATGGTGACTGCAGCCATGAAATTAAAAGACGCTTCTTGGAAGAAAAGTTATGACCAACCTAGATAGCATATTCAAAAGCAGAGATATTACTTTGCCGACTAAGGTCCATCCAGTCAAGGCTAAGGTTTTTCCTGTGGTCATGTATGGATGTGAGAGTTGGACTGTGAAGAAAGCTGAGCGCCGAAGAATTGATGCTTTTGAACTGTGGTGTTGGAGAAGACTCTTGAGAGTCCCTTGGACTGCAAGGAGATCCAAGCAGTCCATTCTGAAGCAGATCAACCCTGGATTTTCTTTGGAAGGAATGATGCTAAAGCTGACCTCCAGTACTTTGGCCACCTCATGAGAAGAGTTGACTCACTGGAAAAAACTCTGATGCTGGGAGAGAGTTGGGGCAGGAGGAGAAGGGGACGACAGAGGATGAGATGGCTGGATGGCATCATGGACTCGATGGACGTCTGTCTGAGTGAACTCCGGGAGATCGTGATGAACAGGTAGGCCTGGCATGCTGCGATTCATGGGGTCGCAAAAAGTCAGACACGACTGAGCGACTGAACCGAACTGAAGTGATGTCACTTAGCACTATTCAGTTCAGGTGAGTCACTCTGTAGTGTCCGACTCTTTGCAACCCCATGGACTGCAGTATGCCAGGCCTCCCTGTCCATCCTCAACTCCCAGAGTTTACTCAAACCCATGTTCATTGAGTCAGTGATGCCATCCAACCACCTTTTCCTTTGTCGTCCCCTTCTCCTCCCACCTTCAATCTTTCCCAGCATCAGGGTCTTTTCCAATGAGTCAGCTCTTCACATCAGGTGGCCAAATTATTGGAGTTTCAGCTTCAACATCAGTCCTTCTAATGAACATTCAGGACTGATTTCCTTTAGGATGGACTAATTGGATCTCCTTGCAGTCCAAGGGACTCTCAAGAGTCTTCTCCAACATCACAGTTCAAAAGAATCAATTCTTTGGTGCTCAGCTTTCTTTATAGTCCAACTTTTACATCCATACATGACTACTGGAAAAACTATAACCTTGACCTTTGTTGGCAAAATAATGTCTCTGCTTTTTAATATGCTGTCTAGGTTGGTTATAGCTTTTCTTCCAAGGAGAAAGCACTATTAGCATGCTTATTTTTTAGATGAAAAATCAGAACTTGTGTGAAGTGAGGTAACTTGGACAAGGCTGACCCTTTTATCCCTTAATTGCTACCCAGAAGAGTAGGATGTCAAGGGAGAGGGAGCTGTGGTCCCTTAGTCATCATGCTTCTTCTATAAACAACATGCAACTTCTAACCAAGCTTCTCCTATAATGGGAAATCAGTGGAGGAAACAACCCCAGCCCTTCTTTCTACCCTGTATAGAACATTGCTACACAGGAGGAGGAACTGATTTGTTTGGTTAGAACCTGAGAGTGACTGGGCCATGTGTCGTGCATCATGTGTCATGGTGGGTCACACGATCACAAGTTGAGGTCAGGGCTCACACAGAGTGTGTACTCTTGTCCTGCCTCCTGCTTTTGAAATGCATTCAGTAGCACTAAGAGAAGTGGGCTCTAGAGGTGCTGGGCTTGCTGGTCTGCTCTCTGTCCACGTGGCTGCAATGCAAGCTTGCATGCAGGCAGCAGAATCTAGACTAGCTTGGTACTAAGTATTCAGGATGAAGAGGAAACAAACCAAATCCATTCCATAATATCAAACACAACTTCTTATCTGACACTTGTGAATACACTGTAGGCCATTCCTCAAATTACAGTGATGAGGTTCCTGTATGACACACGCTTAGAGGATATAGCACAAAATGATCAGATAAGAAGGAACAATGAGAACACATGGAAACCTTCTAAAAAGACCATGAATATCAAATGCAAAACTTTAAAATTTCCAAAGAAACTAAAAGAAAGCATCTTTCTGATCTTGGAGCAAGAACTCCTAACATGCAAATAGAAAAAGTCTCTGTAAGATTAACACATTTGGCTGTTTTAAAAAGAAGAGGTCTTGTTTATAAAAAAGACACTGAAAAAAGTGAAAAGCTACAAATTCTGAGAACATGTGGTCAACATACAACTATTAATATCAGTAGATTATTAGATTATCAGCGTCACAGTAATCCAAGTCTATGCCCCAACCACTAATGCTGAAGGATCTAGACAGTTCTATGAAGACTTACAAGACCTCATAGAACTAACACCAAAAAAGATGTCCTTTTCACCATAGGGGGCTGGAATGCAAAAGTAGGAAGTCACAAAATACCTGGAGTAACAGGCAAATTTGGCCTTGGAGTACAGAATGAAGGAAACAGGCTATCAGAGTTTTGCCAAGAGAACACACTGGGAATAGCAAACATCCTCTTCCAACAACACAAGAAATGACTCTACACATGGATATCACGAGATGGTCAATACCAAAATCAGATTGATTAGATTCTTTGCAGCCAAAAATGGAGAAGCTGTATACAGTCAGCAAAGATAAGACCTGGAGCCGACTGTGGCACAGATCATCAGTTCCTTATTGTAAAATTCAGACTTAAATTGAAGAAAGGAGGGAAAACCACTAGGTCACTCAGGTATGACTTAAATCAAATCCCTTATTGCCAGGAGCCGCCATGGGAGATCCCGCCCATGGCAAAGGTCATGAGGAAGAGGCCTGATGGACAAAGGCGAGATCAGGCCTCGAGGGGCCCCCCTTCTCGAGCATCTACCCCAAAACCAGAATCTGTCTGTCTTACTATTTTGTGCCTTTCACCAGCTCTCCTGACATTAACAGAGGGCTATCCCTGACCACCTTTCTCTGGAAAAATCAACTTATGGCTCTAGCTAATAAGTCTCCTGGACATGGGAGAAATATTTTAAATCAAACCCCCTCTGTTAGCATTCTAGCTTGCTTGGCAGGTTTATCCAGACTCTTGCAGCTACACATATGATTGTTCACAGCCTCCCAACTGTGAGAGGCATCGGAAGCCTAAAAATATAGAGCCTTTCAAAGAGTTAAAAACTATTAGAGTAATGCTGGTGTAGGATTTCACTGTTGAGCCAATGCTTGCTGCTAAGTTCCCATAACTCTTATCCACTGTGCACCTGGAAGTGCATTAGTTAACATAGTTGAAACATAAGAAAAACAAGTGTAGCCTTGAAATTAACCACATCAGACTTTTGAGCTAATTGGTTCTTTCTTGTAACTCACTCCACCTTTGCTCCGTGAGAAATGTAACTCTGTTTAGCATTTTCTGAGGCTGACATAGATTAAAAATGTTTTCAAAAAAAATTTTCAAGGGAAAATAAGTTTTCTGGTTGAGCAGCCTTTATCAAAAGAGGGTCATAAAATGTTCACAGGCCTCCAAGGCCAGGAGATAATGTACACAACATTGTTTATGGGAAAGGTAGGCAGAAAAAATCCTAGTTTTGATAAAGACAAAACAGATGTAATGTTTGGGCTGACTCTGTATGACTTTGCATCTTTCATTTCCCTCTATGTACAAGTCAAGGTATAAAAGTCCCTTTTGAAAATAAACTTAGGGGCCTCGCTCACCAAAGCTTGATCACCCCATGTCTTTCTTTTTTTCTTTCTCTCTCTCCTCTATTTTCTTATCTACAACATTCTTTCTTTATCTCTCTCTAAATCATTCTCATCGCTAATGCTGTTTCTCCTGAGGGTTCCCCTAGATCCTGCGGAGGCTGGACCCCGGTATCGTATGATTATACAGTGGATGTGATGAATCAAGGGATCTAATCAAGGGATTAGATCTAGGAGACAGAGTGCCGAAGAACTATGGACAGAGGTTCATAACATTGTACAGGAGGTGGTGACCAAAAACACCCCAAAGAAAAAGATATGCAAGAAGGTGGTTGTCTGTGGAGACCTTACAAATAGCCAGAAACGAACAGAAGCAAAAGACAAAGAAGAAAGGGAAAGAAATAACCAACTAAATGCAGAGTTCCAGAGAATAGCAAGGAGAGATAAGATAACCTTATTAAGTGAACAATGGAAAGATAGAGGAAAACAATAGAATGGGAAAGACTAGAGATCTCCCCAAGAAAATTAGAAATACCAAGAGAACATTTCATATACACTTCAGTTCAGTTCAGTCGCTCAGTCTTGTCCAACTCTTTGCAACCCCATGAATCGAAGCACGCCAGGCCTCTCTGTCCATCAACAACTCCTGGAGTTCACTCAGATTCACGTCCATTGAGTCAGTGATGCCATCCAGCCATCTCATCCTCTGTCACCCCCTTCTCATCCTGCCCCCAATCCCTCCCAACATCAGAGTCTTTTCCAGTGAGTCGACTCTTTGCATGAGGTGGCCAAAGTTTCAGCTTTAGCATCAGTCCTTCCAAAGAACACCCAGGACAAATCTCCTTTAGAATAGACTGGTTGGATCTCCTTGCAGTCCAAGGGACTCTCAAGAGTCTTCTCCAACACCACAGTTCAAAAGCATCAATTCTTTGGCGCTCAGCCTACTTCACAGTCCAACTCTCACATCCATACATGACTACTGGAAAAACCATAGCCTTGACTAGATGGACCATAGTCGGCAAAGTAATGTCTCTGCTTTTGAATATGCTATCTGGTTTGGTCATAACTTTTCTTCCAAGCAGTAAGTGTCTTTTAATTTCGTGGCTGCAGTCACCATCTGCAGTGATTTTGGAGCCCCCCGCAAAATAAAGTCTGACACTATTTCCACTGTTTCCCCATCTGTTTCCAATGAAGGGATGGGACCGGATGCCATGATCTTTGTTTTCTGAATGTTGAGCTTTAAGCCAACTTTTTCACTCTCCTCTTCCACTTTCATCAAAAGGCTTTTTAGCTCCTCTTCACTTCCTGCCATAAGGGTGGTGTCATCTGCATATCTGAGATGACTGATATTTCTCCTGGCAATCTTGATTCCAGCTTGTGCTTCATCCAGCCCAGCATTTCTCATGATGTACTCTGCATAGAAGTTAAATAAGCAGGGTGACAACATACAGCCTTGACGTACTCCTTTTCCTATTTGGAACCAGCCTGTTGTTCCATGTCCAGTTCTAACTGTTGTTTCCTGACCTGCATACAGATTTCTCAAGAGGCAGGTCAGATGGTCTGGCATTCCCATCTCTTTCAGAATTTTCCACAGTTTATTGTGATCCACACAGTCAAAGGCTTTGGCATAGTCAATAAAGCAGAAATAGGTGTTTTTCTGGAACTCTCTTGCTTTTTTCATGATCCACCAGATGTAGACAATTTTATATCTGGTTCCTCTGCCTTTTCTAAAACCAGCTTGAACATCAGAAAGTTCACGGTTCATGTATGGCTGAAGCCTGGCTTGGAGAATTCTGAGCATTACTTTACTAGCATGTAAGATGAGTGCAATTGTGCAGCATTTTGAGCATTCTTTGGCATTGCCTTTCTTTGGGATTGGAATGAAAACTGACCTTTTCCAGTCCTGTGGCCACTGATGAGTTTTCCCAATTTGCTGGCATATTGAGTGCAGCCCTTTCACAGCATCATCTTTCAGGATTTGAAAGAGCTCAACTGGAATTCCATCACCTCCACTATCTTTGAAGGTAGTGATGCTTTCTAAGGCCCACTTGACTTCAGATTCCAGGATGTCTGGCTCTAGATGAGTGATCACACCATTGTGATTATCCGGGTCATGAAGATGTTTTTTGTACAGTTCTTCTGTGTATTCTTGCCACCTCTTCTTAATATCTTCTGCTTCTGTTAGGTCCAAATCATTTCTGTCCTCTATCGAGCCCATCTTTGCATGAAATGTTCCCTTGGTATCTCTAGTTTTCTTGAAGTAATCTCTAGTCTTTCCCATTCTGTTCTTTTCCTCTATTTCATTGCACTGATCGCTGAAGATGGCTTTCTTATCTCTTTTTGCTATTCTTTGGAACTCTGCATTCAGATGCTTATATCTTTTCTTTTCTCCTTTGCTTTTTGCTTCTCTTCTTTTCACAGCTATTTGTAAGGCCTCCCCAGACAGCCATTTTGCTTTTTTGCATTTCTTTTCCATGGGGATGGTCTTGATCCCTGTCTCCTGTACAATGTCACGAACCTCAGTCCATAGTTCATCAGGCACTCTATCTATCAGATCTAGGCCCTTAAATCTATTTCTCACTTCCACTGTATAATCATAAGGGATTTGATTTAGGTCATACCTGAGTGGTCTAGCGGTTTTCCCTACTTCCTTCAATTTAAGTCTGAATTTGGTAATAAGGAGTTCATGATCAGAGCCACAGTCAGCTCCTGGTCTTGTTTTTGCTGACTGTATAGAGCTTCTCCATCTTTGACTGCAAAGAATAGAATCAATATGATTTCGGTGTTGACCATCTGGTGATGTCCATGTGTAGAGTCTTCTCTTGTGTTGTTGGAAGAGGGTGTTTCCTATGACCAGTGCATTTTCTTGGCAAAACTCTATTAGTCTTTGCCCTGCATCATTCTGCATTCCAAGGCCAAATTTGCCTGTTAATCCAGGTGTTTCTTGACTTCCTACTTTTGCATTCCAGTCCCCTAGAATGAAAAGGACATCTTTTTTGGGTGTTAGTTCTAAAAGGTCTTGTAGGTCTTCATAGAACCATTCAATTTCAGCTTCTTCAGTGTTACTGGCTGGGGCGCAGACTTGTATTACTGTGATGTTGAATGGTTTGCCTTGGAGACGAACAGAGATCATTCTGTCGTTGTTGAGACTGCATCCAAGTACTGCATTTCGGACTCTTTTGTTGACCATGATGGCTACTCCATTTCTTCTGAGGTATTCCTGCCCTCAGTACTAGATATAGTGGTCATCTGATTTAAATTCACCCATTCCAGTCCATTTTAGTTCGTTGATTCCTAGAATGTCAACATTCACTCTTGCCATCTTTTGTTTGACCACTTCCAATTTGCCTTGATTCATGGACCTGACATTCCAGGTTCCTATGCAATATTGCTCTTTACAGCATCGGACCTTGCTTCTATCACCAGTCACATCCACAGCTGGGTATTGTTTTTGCTTTGGCTCCATCCCTTCATTCTTTCTGGAGTTATTTCTCCACTGATCTCCAGTAGCATATTGGGCACCTACTGACCTGGGGAGTTCCTCTTTCAGTATCCTATCATTTTGCCTTTTCCCACTGTTCATGGGGTTCTGAAGGCAAGAATACTGAAGTGGTTTGCCATTCCCTTCTCCAGTGAACCACATTCTGTCACACCTCTACACCATGACCCGCCCGTCTTGGGTTGCCTCGCAGGCATGGCTTAGTTTCATTGAGTTAGACAAGACTGTGGTCCTAGTGTGATTAGATTGACTAGTTTTCTGTGAGTGTGGTTTCAGTGTGTCTGCCCTCTGATGCCCTCTTGCAACACCTACCATCTTTCTTGGGTTTCTCTTACCTTGGGCGTGGGGTATCTCTTCACTTTAATTTGACTAAAATCAAGTTTCTTTTCAGTTACGAGTATTGTTGTATTAAGGAGATAAGATCCAATCAGAGAAGCTTACCAATTTACTTTTTAATTCAAGATGGAGCAAAAAGTGAGATCAATTACTACTGAAGCACTGAAAGCTATAAGCAAGAAGAAAAGGTTAAAAGATGACGAAACCCTTGAGATTCAAAGAGATGAAATATTCTGTAATTAATAGTACAACCAGATTCACTTTACACAAAACAATTGGAAATTGTTCTAGTATGAACTTGGGTCTTCCCAGCTGGTTCAGTGAGTAAGGAAACCACCTGTAATGTAGGAGACAAAGGAGACTGGAGTTCAGTCCCTGGGTCAGGAAGATCCCCTGGAGGAGGGCATGGCAGCCCACTCCCGTATTCTTGCCTGGAGAATCCCATGGACAAAGGAGCCTGGTGGGCTACAGTCCACTAGGGTTGCAGAGAGTCAGACATGACTGAAGAGACTGAGCATGTACACACACACTAGTAGGAACCTAAGCTGAATATCGATTTTCACATTAATTTCCCCATTAGCTATTATTTTTTCCAGCATCATACAGCTATATACTATGAGGAAATGTTTAGTGAGCTCATCCTGAGTATAGCTCACACTGTATTTGTCCCAGAAAACGTGTGTGCATGTGCGTGCTCAGTCACTCAGCTAGTGTCCAACTCTTTGTGACCCATGAACTATTTCCCTCCAGGATCCTCTGTCCCTTGGACTTTCCAGGCAAGAATACTCATGTGGATTACCATTTCTTACTCCAGGGGATCTTCCTGACTCTGGGATTGAACCCACATCCCCTGCATCCCCTCTCCTGCATTGGGATGCATATTCTTTACCGTCGGGCCACCTGGGAGGCCTCATTTTAATTCTATTGCCAAACTTCTTGACTGGAAGTTCAGGAAGTGTGGATAACATTTTAATTTTAAGTCAGATTGTGAAAAGTTCACCTAACTGGACATGATGGGTCTAACTTCTTTAGAAATCTAAACTGTGTGAACTATAAAACAGAAAAAGTTAGAGACAGAATGATAGTTATGCTAAAATCACTCTCTAAATGAAACTCTAAATTTGTCTTCCTAATAATTTGCATCAAATGAAGAGCTGTTTCTTAAATTGATATGTTACAAATTTCTTATACACTGAGCTTTTATTATAAATGTTTGCTACAGGAAAAAAACAAGAAAGAAAGTCACTATGGGGAGAACTTGCATAATCTTATTTTTTCCTTTCTTTTATGAAATTTGAATTTCTATATTATCTTAAAGAATAAATTTTTAAAATTTAGGGTGGAGAACTAAACAAAATCACCTTTTAAAGCAATAAAATAAAATCATCTCTAATTCAATAAAATTAGAATATTGAAAGATGAAAATTGAAGATTTGTCCTATGTGACCTTTCATGATATTTAGGCGACTGGCTTTTCAGATCAAGCAATCAACATATAATTAAAACTACATTTTTGTGAATGTCAAAACAGTCATCTGCATTTCCAGTGTTATAATTGTTATAATGTTATAATTGTGTGAAATTAAAAGAAAAGGAGGGATTGTATATCTATAAGATCTATGAGATCACAGATATATAATAAAATTATCTCAAGGACTACACAGTCAAGAAAAAGATTTGCAATCTAGTGTATATGGGTCAGCTGGATGGTGCCTCCCATCTGCAGATACAGGTGTTCCTCAGAGTCTGTGGAGGACTAGTCCCAGGACAGGCCCCCACCTCCACTCCTGTTGGATTCTCAAGCCTGCTTGTACTCGTGATCCTCATGTTACATGGATGGCATGGTGCAGTCTGCCCTGCACACCTGCAAATTCAAACAACAGCCAGCGGAAGCGCAGGGCCCACTTTCCCTCAGCACCTCCTGGGCCTGAAAGCACTGGGTCACCCACATAGCAGCAGAGAACTTAAATCAGAAACAAGGGAACATTGAGCTAGAGTGAAGCTTCTCAGAGGACCATCAGAGGGCCTGTTACACCTTCCCCAGAGTCCTGTGCAGAGGCTGGCAGGGTTGGCCCTGAAATTTGCAAGTCTAACAGGCACCAGATAGTGCCTAGTGGAGGCAGGTCACCACAGGGTTTCTTATGGGTCTTGTGGCAACCTTGAAAGGCAGAGGGTGTATTTGTCTCCTGGCCAAGCTAATAAGATGAAGTAGGTTTCTTTGGGCTGTTTATAAATTGGAGATTTCTGAAGTTCAAAGTTGTTTGGCTGTGACACAGATGCTCGGGAGATGTAGTAAGTTCCTGGCAAGCTGAGCAGGCCAGTGTCACTCCTCCAGACTCAGGGGAACTGGTGGACACATGAGTGTGTGTGTATATATATCTTTATTCTTTGTATATATATATATGCATGTATGGATTGCTGATGCTGCCCACAGTGCCAGTTGTCTTGCTGTTCACACTGTTTGCCTGATAGCTCAGTTGGTAAAGAATCCACCTGCAATGCAGGAGACCCAGGTTCAATTCCTGGGTCGGGAAGATCCCCTGGAGAAGAGGTAGGCTACCCACTCCAGAACTCTTGGGTTTCCCTTGTAGCTCAGCTGGTAAAGAATACTCCTGCAATGCGGGATACCTGGGTTCGATCCCTGGGTTGGGAAGATCCCTTCGAGAAGGGAAAGGCTACCCACTTCAGTGTTCTGGCCTGGAGAATTCCATGGGCTGTATAGTCCATGGGATCGCAAAGAGTTGGACATGACTGAGCGAATTTCACTTTCACTTTCACTTTCCTACTGTTTGCACTATTCGTTGAAACCAGGATAGGCAAAGCATAAGCTAAGAGGCTTGAAGGAGACTCTAGGAACTGTAGGAACCACAGACATGTTTATTCTTTTCTGGCAACAGCCATAGCATAACCTAATAGAACACAACCTCTCTCCTGGCTGGCACAACAGCCGCAACAGCATTCTCTCCTGGCTGATGCAGCAGCTGCAACAGTAGACACGCTGTATTCCCTCCTCTCGTGGCTGACCCGACGGCCACGACACAGCAGTCATTCCTGCTGCTTTACGAGTGGAACTCACGCATTTGAAACACACAAAACCCATGACCAGGTAAGTACCTCGTGACATGTTTGTGCAGTGCTATAAGTGACCTCAGCTGTTACATAGTCATTATTTACAAAACGTGGGGTCAGAGAGCTGAGCACTCCATCTTGGCTAACTTGCTCTCCCCACATTCCACCTCTTCAGGGTCTCTCACCTCACATTCTGTGCAGTCCACCTTCTATGATATTTCCTCGGAGAGTGACACTGACACTTGGATTTGCATCTTGTAACAGCAATAGCTATAACCACAAGCAGTTGCATCCCCAACAGAGAGCAGAAACCTATGCTAGGTATCTCCTGGAACGCATGTTGCAGCCCTTGCCCTCACGGGGCTAGAAGAACCCCCGCTGCACGTGGAGTGCCTTTATCTTCCAAGGCCAAGTCCAGTCCACTGTCTGTCCTTGTGAGATTGCAGGAAAGCCTCCACAGGGGCAACTCCACTCCGGCGGAGTTTTATTAAGGACCCACAAACGCCCCCACAGGCGCCAGGACCACCCCTTTAAGGAAGGGCTCTTTTGCAGTGTTCGTAGTCCACCCACATGACTATACTTCTAAATCTGAAGTCACAGCCTTTACAGTACACCGTCTAAACCTACATCATAAGACACAGCCTTTATAGTATATCTTCACAGAAATCAGCCTACATTTGCATCCATGTAACCCAGGTGGGACCCCTGCCAGTGTGGGCCTCCTTCGAGGTCTTCATACTTTCAAAACGATGTCTCACATGCCCTCCTCTTCTTCTCTCAATAAAAACCTGTAAACCCCCACAGGTCCCAGGCCCACCACTGTGCCAGTCACAAAAGCCAAGCTGCCAAGTTTCCCCTTGCTTTTGCCAAAACTGCTTACATGAGTCGACCAACTCCACCTGAGGATATGGTCGATATGTCGTGAACTCAGTCACACTGGGGGCCCCTTGAGGATGCGCCCCTGGGTCATAGGCTGCTCATGCTTGTCTTTCTGCTGTACAACAGGCCTCGCTGCCAAGCGGGGACCTGCAGTCTCATAACGTTCATCATCACCATCACTTACCGCCTTGCTGTCAGAGATGCTGGGTTCTTCAAA
Source organism: Capra hircus (assembly GCF_001704415.2). Taxonomy (NCBI): domain Eukaryota; kingdom Metazoa; phylum Chordata; class Mammalia; order Artiodactyla; family Bovidae; genus Capra; species Capra hircus. Next base: position 3,005,277 of record NC_030828.1, read on the forward strand.
GCCACGGGGTCCTTGCTCTAATGCCGGTATTCATTGCTCTGGTTCTTCCAAGTGTCTTTGCACATTGTGCACTGGCCTGGCATCACAGAGGGCACCATCCATATTCGCGTCCAGGGCAGTCAGGAAGATCCACCCCTCAGCGCCAGCAGCAGTCTGTGCCACCTTGTTTGGCAAACAGGAACTCTCTGCCTGTAATGCCTTCCATGCTATCTGGTGAACCTTCCACCGCCTCCCAGTCTTCTGCTGGAGCCCACATCAAGAGGACCACAGCCACACGATACCACATGCTATGTGGTGGCCACTGGCTTCCTCCATCCAGTGGAGCCTCAGGCTCCCCTCCCTGCCAGGTACCCTGCGGACTACACCAGTTGTATTGCTGATCCTATCCACTGCACTAATCGTCTTGCTCTTCACACTGTTCGCTCTGTTCACTGAACCCAGGGTAGGCAAGGTGCCAGCTAAGAGGCTGGAGGGAGACTCGAGGAGCCTTAGGAACTGCAGACACATTTATTCTCTTCTGGCAACAACCATAGCTTAACCTAACACAACACAGTCTCTCTCCTGGCTGACGCAGCAGCCCCAGCAGTGGACACTGTATTTCCTCCTCTCCTGACGGACCCAGTGGACATAGGCACGACACAGCAGGAATTCCCGCCACTTTATGGGTGGAGCTAACGTATCCGTACACACGTAAAACCCGTGACCAAGTGAGTACCTCCTGACACGCATGTGCCGTGCTACAAGTGAGCTCAGCTGTGACGTAACCGTTACTTACAAAACGTGGGGCAAGAGAGTCTGAACACGCCATCTTGACTAATTTGCTCTCTCCCCACAATATATTTCCCCCAAATCCTTACTGCCTTGAGGCAAGATTACTCCCTTAACCGTAATGTAGGGGCACTCATTCAGACGTTCCACAGCAGATGACAGAATCCTTCCTATCAGTCTTAGTGACACATCAAGAATTACAAAGAAGGGTATCTCCCTTTCCTATTTAGGCTGGCCTCTGTCCACCTATTCTCTGCTTTCTAACTACATCTGAACCAATAAATTCATTAATTCACTGATTCAATTTAGACCAGCATTCTCTCAGCTCTTGGATATAGGTCACTTTAGTGAAAAAGCTATAGGATTTTCCCTCATCCATCAGTGGAGCTAAAAATGCTGCTGTCCTAAACCTATTTTAAGGATTTGGGTACCAGGCACAGCAACCAGCTTAAAAAAGAATCTTCAGTGATGATTTTCATTGTTTTTCACCTCTTTGCAACTGAATGGGGCATTGCATCTGAGGCCCAGAAGTGCTTCTCTGCTGTATTGGAATATGAGAATAAAGCAGCAGTCACAGGAAGCTGTTCCTCGAAACTTACTCTGGATCCACTGTGGCTTTATAAAGTAATAGGAGGCAGAGAGTGGCTGGAAAAGATCCCAGAGAGACTGTGTCTGATAGCATTTGCTTTTTGACTTTCCACACTGGGTGTTACCAGGAAAGGAGAGAGACCGCCCAGGTCAGTGCTGATGCGAGCCCCCTTGTCCCTCCCAGGTTTCCAGACCTTGTGGTCTTAGGCAGCAAGCCTCTGCCTCTTCCCCACTTGGACGTGGTGGTGGTGGTATGGTCACTAAGTCATATCTGACTCCTGCGACCTCATGGACTGTAGCCCACCAGCCCCCACTTGGATGATTGCACTTTATTTAGGGTGTATAGAAAAGACCTTGATGACGGGAAAGATTGAAAGTGGGAGGAGACGGGAACGACAGAGGATGAGGTGGTTGGATGGCATCACCGACTCAATGAACAAGAGTTTGGGCAAGCTCCAGGAGATGGTGAAGGACAGGAAAGTTTGGCGTGCTGAAGTCCATGGGGTCACAAAGAGTCAGACACAACTGAGCCACTCAACAACAGCAACACAGCACAGGGGACGGGAAACCTTTGCTCAGCAAACAAAGAAGTTTTCTGTGACCCTGGGGACCCAGAGAGTCCCCTTGTGTTGTTGAGCAATTCTCCTTATCTGTGTTGTTGTTCTTTAACTCAGCAGTGTTAATTTATTCTCACCTGTGTCACACTGAAAGCTGCAGGCTTAATGTTCCCATCGGAAACTTCTGGCCCCGTGCTTGGTGTGCCTGCCAAATGGCAGCCCTTTAGGTAGAGCTTCTACAGAAAAGTCATGCGAGGAGGGCTCTGCTTCCCAAGATGTCAACAGCACAACTTAAAGAGGCCACAGGGCCAGCTGGAGATCAGCTCATGAGAATCCACTTTCCTCCCCCAGGGGGCACCTGAGCCATTGCTGGAGGCAGATGTGTTTGCACACTTGGGGCCACTGCCTCTCACAGTCATCTCTTCTCTGGGGAACCACCCTATTCCAAAGAGGAGCCACGTCCCACCAGACCTGGGCCATTGACTGACAGGGGTGCAAAAGCCAGCCCCTTCTCTGGTGGGGTCCTTCATACCATTCCTGCTAGGCTGGAACAGAAACCAGTCTGCTTTGGAACTCCTCTTCAGCTGAAAACATTCCCATAAATCAGCTAAACCTGAACCCCTGACTCTGGCTCTGCTTGTAGGGACAACCAGCCTTAGACAAGATCAAGAAAATCTTTTAAGGAATATCATATGGATATGTTACTCGTAACACATTTTTGTTCCATTTTGCTTTGTGGTCCTTTTATTTACTAACTTTTTTTATTGAAATATAGTTGATGTACAATATTGTGTAAGTTACAGGTGTACAATATTGTGATTCACAATTTTTAAGTGTATACTCCATTTACACGCAACTATAAAACATTGGTTATAGTCCCCGTCTTGTACAATATTCTTGTAGCTTATTTTATACATAGTATTTTATACCTCTTAATCTCTGACCCCTGTATTGCCCTTTCCCTTCCCTCTCCCTGCTGGTAACCCCGAGTATGTTCTCTCTGTGAGTCTGCTCCTTTTTTGTAGCATTCACTAGTTTGTTCTGTTTTTTCAGATTCCACACATAAGTGATGTCACACAGTACCTGTCTTTCTCTGACTTATTTCAGTTAACATGCTACCCTACATGTCCATCCATGCTGCTGCAAATGGCAGAATTCCATTCTTTTTATAGCTGAGTACCATCCCATTGTATTTAACTTATATGCAGAGTAAATCATATGAAATGCTAGGCTGGATGAAGCACAAGCTGGAATCAAGATTGTAGGGAGAAATAGCAATAACCCCAGATATGCAGATGACACCACCCTTATGGCAGAAAGTGATGAGGAACTAAAGAGCCTCTTGATGAAGGTGAAAGAGGAGAGTGAAAAAGCTGGCTTAAAACTCAACATTCAGAAAACTAAGATCATGGCATCCAGTCCCATCACTTCATGGCAAACAGATGGGGAAACAATGGAAACAGTGGCAGACTTTATTTTCTTGGGCTCCAAAACCACTGCAGATGGTGACTGCAGCCATGAAATTAAAAGACGCTTGCTTCTTGGAAAAAAAACTATGATCAATCTAGACAGCATGTTAAAAAGCAGAGATATCACTTTGGCCATAAAGGTCCATAGAGTGAAAGCTATGGTTTTTTCACTAGTCATGTATGGATGTGAGAGTTGGACCATAAAGAAGGCTGAGCATCGAAGAATTGATGCTTTTGAACAGTGTAATTGGAGAAGATTCTTGAGAGTCCCTTGGACTGTAAGGAAATCAAACCAGTGAATCCTGAAGGAAATCAATCTTAAATATTCATTGAAAGGACTGATGGTGAAACACCAATGCTTTGGCCTGATGTGAAGAGCTGAGTCATTAGAAGAGACCCTGATTCTGGGAAAGACTGAAGGCAGAAGGAGAAGGGGATGACAGAGGACGAGATAGTTGGGTGACATCGCCAACTCGATGGACATGAGTTTGCAAAGAGTATGACTGAGTGACTGAGAAACAAAGTACCCCACTATGCATGCATACAACAGCTCCTTTATGCATCCTTCTACTGACAGATATTTAGGTTGCTTCCATATCTCGACTTTTGTAAACAGTGCTGTTATGAACATTGGGATGCATGTATCTTTTCACATTACTGTTTTTGGATTTTTTATTTGTATTCAAGTGTGGAATTGGGTTATATGCTAGTTCTATTATATTGCTAGTTTTTTCAGAAACTTCCATACTGTTGTTAACAGTGGCTGCACCAATTTAGTTTGCTTTATTTCTATTTTTAATTGGAGGATAATTGCTTTACAATATTGTGTTGCTTTCTGCATACATCAACATGAATCATACTTATGGTATACAACCATCCCTGCCCTCTGGAACTTCCCTCCCCTCTTTCCCCTCTAGGTGGTCACAGAGCACTGGGTTGAGCTCCCTGTTCCACACAAGTTCCCACTTGCTATCTTTTTTACATATGGTAATGTCTGTTTCCATGCTATTCTGTTAATTCATTCCACCCTCTCCTTTTCCCATTGTGTCCACAAGTCTGTTCTGTATATCTGTGTCTCGATTGCTGCCCTGCAAATAGGTTCATCAGCACCATCTTTCTAGATTCCACATGCATGCGTTAATATACATTTGTTGTTCTCTTTCTGATTTACTTCACTCTGTATAGTAGGCTCTAGGTTCATCCACCTCATAGTACTGACTCAATTATGTTCCTTTTTTATAGCTGAGTGATGTTCCATTGTATATATATATACCACAATTCTGTACACATTCATCTGTCAATGGATATATAGGCTGCTTCCATGAGCAGTGTACATTGTGACCTGTCTTTCGATTCATGTCAACTAATTCTGAAATTCAGGCAACTGTAAAATAAAGTTGGTGATTTTCAACAGAGCTGCACCATTGTTTAAAAAGTTATATTCCTAATCCTTAATGTTCACTGGGGAACAGAAGTTAATATAGTTTTCTGTTAAATTAGAGCTGGTAAAATGAGTTTCTTTTTAAGAATAATCATCCACACTAGTTATGTGCAAGATGAAATAGAATTTAGGTTCACACTATAATTACAAGACAGTAACATTTAAAAAATTTAAATCCAGGAGAAAATTCTGCCTCGAGCTATTCATTGTTAGCAAAATCAGAGATTGTGCCTTTGAACTTTGTTTTCTGGTTTAAACGTTTTCATTTTTGTCATTGAAGATCCAATGTTAACATTTGTCCTGAGGAAGAATTTAAGTAGTTTACTCATTCTGCAGTTGCAAATAGCAGTGAGAGGAATCTGATATCAGTCAGCCAGAAGCCCTTGAGGATGCAAGACTGTTTGGGTGTCCAGGCCTTGTTGGGGTGCACAGTTGACCCGCCTCCGCACGGCCAGGCCTGGAAGAGTGATCAGAAGGAGGAGAGAATGAGCACAGTGAAACACCCACATGCCACTCACTGAGGGTGTCATCTGAGCCACAGACTCCCTACAGCACATCCACCTTGTCATCTCTTCTCCCAGAAAAGTGAAAGTGAAAGTCGATCAGTCGTGTCCAACTCTTTGTGACCTCATGGACTATACAGTCCATGGAATTCTCCAGGCCAGAATACTGGAGTGGGTAGCCTTTCCCTTCTCCAAGGGATCTTCCCAACCCAGGGATAGAGCCCAGGTCTCCCTCATTGCAGGCAGATTGTTTACCAGCTGAGCCACAAGGGAAGCCCAAGAATACTGACATGGGTAGTCTATCCCTTCTCTAGGGGATCTTCCACACCTAGAAATCGAACCAGGGTCTCCTGCATTGCAGGCGGATTCTTTACCAACCAACTGAGCTATCAGGGAATCCCTTTTCTCCCAGGGAGGTGGTTTTTTCTACTCTTTTGTTCAAGTCAAAAGTGACTTGCCCAGGTAGGTGTGGGGAAAGATGACCTTTATTTTTTAATTTTTTTTCACTATGCTTTTGTTTATTTATTTATTTATTTTTACTTTACAATATTGTATTGGTTTTGCAGGAAAGATGACCTTTCAATTCTGTTACCACTAGACTCCCAATATTGTATTGAGATGCAAGGTTTCTATGCCTCTGAACTGGTTTACTCTTTATATACATTGATTCTTTAATCACTTTCATAAAAACATCTTCTAGATAAAAATTTCATTCATTAATCACTGAAAACATGGAACACATAAGGTACACAGTATGATGAATATTAAGAAAACTTTTTTATTAATGACATATTTTTAGATCATACGAAACCTAAATAGAGTTATTGGTTCAACAGAAGGAAATCTTTTTTCAAAAAACTAAAGTTCACATAAAGAAAAACCACAAATTAAAAAAAAAATTATTTAAGTATAATTGACTTACAATGTTCTGTTAATTTCTGTTGTACAGCGAAGTTATTCAGTTATAGATAGATATTCTTTTCACATTCCTTTCCATTACGGTTTGTCGCAAGATACTGAATATGCCTTCCCATTCTATAAGTTGAGCCTTGCTGTTTATGCATCCTATATATAATAGTTTGCCTCTGCTAATCCCAAATTCCCAATTCTTCCCTCTTCAACCTCCCTTCCTCCTTGGCAACCACAAGTCTATTCTCTATGTATGTGAGTCTGTTTCTAGAAAAATAGCTAAATTTTTAATATGTTTCTTTTGCTGACAGAGGGACTACAGAGATTTTTAAATAATCATAACTAAAATTAACCATTAGTATATATTGTTTAATGAGACAATGTATGTAAAAATGTAATCCATTTTCATGGTTGCTCAGATGACAACCACAGTAAAAACATATATGCTTCGCTACTGAAATAAGAATTGCACCACATAACAGTTCAAATGGAGGCCAATAAGGTACAACAGTGAATGCAGGCAACCTATTAGCAGCTTAAAATACTTAAAATAAAAAACATAGAAATAATTAAATTATTTTGATTTATTTAATGTCAAAGTATGAAAGCAAGAGCCTCTGATATTCTAAAGATTTACATGTTACATTCAAGAGTGAAACCACCATAAGACAGAGAGCTTCTGTAACCTGTCCTCTGCAGTAAAAACACTACATTGCCATTCAGAAAGCTTACATTACAAACAAAGGAGTGATCTTTCCTCTGTCACACTACAGCGCCACAACACAAGGCATTCCCCCAGTCTTGCAGCCACTCAAACCTTGCCTCAAGGCCCAGCTCATGCACCATCTCTGTCCCATCACTGATTCTATTGAGGCTGATACAGATTCTCCTCCTGTTCTCCACTGAGCCTTCCATGAGATACATTTCTTATGTTACTGTTTGCATGTCTATCTCCTCTAGGAGATTCTGGATTCCTAAGGTCAGCAAAGGTATTTTTTCATGTGCCTAGAATCCAGGAGCACACCCAGTGGTCCTAGATGCTACTCAGTGCCAGTTGTGTGAATGAGGAACCCATCTGAAGCACATCTCAACATCTTTTGCAGAGAGGAATGGTGTTGTTTTTGACTCTTCATGCTTCTGCTGGACTAAACAAAGACCTTGTTCATTCCAATAAAGTACTTAATTAAGAAGAGTTGTTTATATGTCAATAAATATTCAAAAGGGAGACTTTTGGAGATAATTTGAAAGTCAAGTGATCTGGCTGTGATAAATGAGAGCTGATGGTAGAGAAGTTATTAGACACTCATCTGAAAGTGCTTATTAGTCCCGTAGCCATCGTTCTGCCATGTAAAGAAAGGCTGGTAAGGCCCCTGAGAAGCTCAGCCAGTCAGGGGGCAGGCGAGGAAGGAAATCTGGCTCCTCTACTTCTAACCAATCTGCTCGTTACCAGGATTTCTGGAGTCTATTAGGAGGCATAGATATACCCATGCCTGGGACACAGAGCTGTGAAATAAAAATATCCTGCGTTATTTGGGGCTGACCCCAGGACCAACATCAGCCAAAAGCCCCCTTCAATCAAGGCATCTTCTATCAACTGCTATTCTCAACCAAACTGTAGAGCAAATACCAATTTGGGAACCAATTAAGGGGAAAACATATGTCTGTGACCTAGCATATTGGGTTTGTGCCTTACATTCATTCTACTGTGATCTTGCTACATCTCCACAAAGGAGCATAGGAGAGTGAGGTAGGGAAAGTTAGTACCTATTAGATTGCAAGTGCTTTAATGTAATCTCTCATTGTGAGATGAGGATTATTAGTATTCTGTACAAGACACAGCTTGAGTTTGGGAAGGCTATAAGTTCTCCAAGGTTGAAGTGTTTCCTAGAAAGTCATTTTGAGTCTATGTGTTTTTGGATTTATCAAAGGTTCTTACATATAATTCTAGTAACATTTTTCTAGAGTAAGAGAAAAGTTAGAGAAATTTGGTTCTTTCCTTTTATATCCATGCATTATTTATACTTTTCTCATACACTTTCAAATAAGGTCCTCAAATGACTTTCTTCTATTTCTAAGGATTTCATTATTGTCAGCCATCATTTACAATGTTTATTTTCATCATGATACTTATTTTTACATTTATAAGCATAAGGATACAAATCTATTGCTTTACTTACTTTAGTTTGTAACTAAAAATGATATAAATTAAATACCAACACCTCTTCTGGTTATTAAGTGATTCCTTATGGGTTATTTACATCAGCTGACAGAAGTGATATCAGTATCAATCCCACAATATTAACTATGAATTCAAGGTAAAAAAAAAAAAAATCTCTGACCACTGAATTTTCCCCCCACACCATTGATGGTGTCAGTATTCGAAATAAGACTAAAATCAGGATTGTGGATCAAATTGCTTTTTTAACTATGCAAACTCTTGATTTGTTCTGGTTCTCAAGATTTTGTAATAAAATAAAAAGATTTTATTTCCAAATGTCCTCACTCAAGAAATGTTTTTCTTAGTATATATTTCTATTTCTTGATAGCAGATACAGGATATTAAAAGGAATGTGTGTTCCCCGAACTTCTAATTGATCTGAATTATCTTTCTTTTCTTGATTTTTTTTTCTTTTGAGACAATAATGCTGTCTCTTTTGTGGAGAGACCAAACCTCATCTATCTTCCTATTACGTCATAGCTGCCTTGATATTAGCTTTCTTGAATCTTAAGTTTGGTTCTTCGTAGCTTATAATACTTTCATTTTTGATAATCAATTATACAGACTAAATGCCACTCAGAATCTCTGCTATAGAACTTTGCTATTTTTGTATTTTTAATTAAATATTCTCACCCTTCCTGCCCTCCCCACCTCATTCATGCCTCAGAGTCATTTCATGGTAGAATATTACATTTTTTATGGCCACCCTGAGTCAAACTTTGTTAACGTGACTGAGGTTGTCAGGTCTCCGTACAACAGTTCTTCTTCCCCATGCTCACCTTCTTAGAGGGAGGGCCATGGGACTGGACCGCAGCCAGTGGTAGTGTAATAGAGCAGGATAAGCACAGCCCTTAACAGGTAGCCATTGCTGTGCCTCCTTACTCTGCACCCTGTTCCTAGGCAACGGTCTTGCTCAGCCATTGTTTGGTGCTTCAGGGGGCCCTTCCCACAAGCAACCAACTGTCAGTGAGTGACCATTAGTTGCCCTGTTCAGCTATTGGTCAGTGCCACAGTGGGTCCTGCTCACTGGTAAGTGTCAATGAGGGACCTGGGGAAGTGCTTCAGTCAAGGGTCGGTGTTGTGGTGGTCATCAGGTGGAGAGTGAGGTAAGAGGCAGGTTCAGGTCTTCTTCTGGAGGTCCTCCAGCTTACTTAGCTTCAGGCAAGTGATTGAGCTGGAGGGCCCAAGGAACAGACTGGGAACTACGTCCTACAGGGCTTCAGCACTGGCACAAAGGCCCTCCACTAGTCTTGCCCTAGGCTTTGAGGCAGGGGTGAACCTCTCTCCATCCCTGTCTCTGTGACCTAATAGCAGTAGCTGTCTGTCTGGATTACAGTCTGTGAGACCTGGTCTCCCCCTTTGGGTGGCCTGAGGAGACTGAGGGCCAGTTGGATTGGGTGTCTGGCTCTCTCAGGGATGACAGTTGGCTGGACAGGATGTGGGAATCTGGCCCTGAAGGAGATGCCAGCTGGGATCTGCCTCCCCGTAGCCAGGACTGGGACCTTGAAGGGTGAAAGCTCTGACTTGGGACCTTGCCCTTCTTACCAAGACAGAGAATAACATTCATCTGGTAGAGATTTACAGGAGCATCCTTACTTAACCATGACCTGACCTCAAGAACAAAGGATCTGACACCAAGAAGTCTGCAACAACTAACACCACCTATCTCTCACCTTTTACTTTTTTAAAAGGACTTGCTAAAAGCCTTCAGTGACTTTGGGGTTCTTAGGGCATGAGCCACCCATCTCCATGTGTGAATCTGTAATAAACTTTTCTCTGTTCCAAGCTCAATTTTTTTTTAATTCTTAAAATACAAATTCTTTAAATTGTATTTTTTCCCCCAAAACTCTAATGCTTAGTATTGCTGAGCCTCACTGTGTGCCAGGCACATGGACTTGCAATCAGTATACCAGTGGTACATATGTGTCTGAGAGGAATCATTAAAAGGAGAGGGGCCTGAACTTATGCCTCATCTGTCCGCCTTCCTGTTATTTAAACCTCAGCTAGTAGAGCTGGCATCTAGCTGCCAGTTGAGGATGAGACAACCTTGGAAGGACCCCGAGTCCTTGAGAATTGGGACTGTTATATTTTAACTACTTCCAAATCTTTTTAATGTGATAAAAATTAAGCCTATCTTACTCAAACCACTGTTATTTTTTTTCTTTTTGCCATCAACCAAACTCAATTTTTAGTAGTTTTATTGAAATATATTTAACATACCATATATTCTCACAAAAAAAAATTTTTTTCCTGACTAGAAGGTTTTGAATTTTATAGCAAACCATATTGTACAGACCGGAAGCCCAGGGGCTGCCACCGCCCCACCCAGCCCCACATGCGGCAGCATCTTCAAGCCTTTGGCGATCCCCAGGGGGCCCTCCCCTCTGGTCTTTGGTCCCTAGTCACTCCCATCACCAGCTCCAACTCCCTATTACCTGAGGTGTATGGATACATTCCTTCTCCCCTATGTAATACAACCTGACTCCCCAGGGAGAGCTGAGCTGAGAAGCAGGATCCTGCCCTGGCCCCCTCCCCCTGACTTCCCAAACCACGTCCCCTCAGGGGAGGAAGGGGCAGGGGAGGGCCAAGAGTCTGTTGACTAAGTTCCCATGGTAACTTAGAGGAGCCATGTCCAGTCTTAGCCCTGGATTTGGGAGGTGTCTATTGGCTGCTAATTTCATGGCAACCAGGAGTCGCAGTTGCTTGAGCAAATGGGATTCAAGTTTCCATGAAGACGACAGAGTGGGAACAGCCAAGCTGGAAGAGTCCCATCTTCGATGAAGAAGGAAATGGCAACCCACTCCAGTATTCTTGCCTAGAGAATCCCATGGACAGAGGAGCCAGGTGGGTTGCTGTCCATGGGGTCCCACAGAGTTGGACACAACTGAAGCGACTTATGCATTGGAGAAGAAAATGGCAACCCACTCCAGTATTCTTGCCTGGAGAATCCCAGGGACGGAGGAGCCTGGTGGGCTACCATCTATGGGGTCACACAGAGTCAGACACGACTGACAGAAGCGACTTAGCAGCAGCAGTGGCATCTTCCTCATCACTGGCTAGCACTCCAGACCCACCCCCACTTTAGGTCATGAAGGGTGGAGCAGGTCAACATATTAAAGCAAGAGAGAGGCTAGGGGTCCAGTCCAAACTGGGCGCCCACCTGTCCAGTCTCAGTCCAAGCTGGTCACATCCCCTCAAGCTCATAATCTCCCAGGCCTGAGGTTCCCCCTGTTCAAGTGTAACACTTCAGTGCAAAAGAATGTTTAAGTACAGAGTGTGGAGGGAGGTAGGGGGATGGATGTACCCCTCACCACTCTCCAGGGCACGCTAAACAGCAGGCAGGCCACCAGCCCCACTCTTCACAAGAGGAAATGGCAGCCCACTCCAGTATTCTTACTGGGGAATCCAATGGATAGAGGAGATGAGCAGGCTACAGTCCATGGGGGTCACAATAGAGTAGGACACCCCTGAGCAACTGAGCACGGCCACAGTCAGTGACATTCACTGACTCAGGTTTGGGGGGAAAGGACTGAAATCTGGGGAGGGAGAAAGGAGAGGGCTGATGCTGAGAAGGTAATTCTCCCATTTAAAGTGTATAGTTCAATGGTATTCACAGATGTGTGCAACTGTCACTATGGTCAAACTTACAACATTTTTATGACCTCAGAAAAACATTCTGGAACTTCCCTGATGGTCCAGTGGTTTAGAATATGTCTGCTGATGCAGAGGAGATGGGTTTGTTTCCTGGTTCAGGAAGATCCCACATGCTGCAGAGCAACTAAGCCCTGCACCACAGGTACTGAGGTCACGTGTTGCAGTTACTGAAGCCTGCATACCTAGAGCCTACGCTCCACAACAAGAGAAGCCATCACTCTCTGCAACTAGAGAAAGGCCACATATAGCAGTGAAGAACCAGCGCAGCCAAAATTAATTAATTCAAATTTTGAAATTCTGAATCCTTTAGCTATTACCCTGCTATGTACCCACCCTACACCACACCAGTCCCGAGGAAAGAATAATCCACTTTCCTAGATGCTCATATGAATGGAATCATATAGTTGTTGTCTTTTGTGACTGGTTTCTTTGACTTACTATACTGTTTTCATTGTTTATCCAGGTTGTATTGTGTGTTAGTACTTTGTTCCTTTTCATGGGCAAATATTGTTCCATTGTATGGATATATAATGTTTTGTTTATTCATTAATCTGTTGGTGCATATTTGGATTATTTCACCTTTTGTCTATTAAGAAGAAGGTTACTACAAATATTCATGTACACACAGCGTAAACATATGTTTTCATTTCTTTTGCACATATATCTGTGAGTTAAACTGCTATGTCAAATTGTAACTCTGTTTAATCACTTGAGGAAGTGTCAGAGCAAAGTAGATGCACCATTTTGCATTCTCATCTGTACAGGTTGAGGGGTTCAAATTCTCCACATCCTTACCAACAGTTGTTCTTATTTGACTTTTTAATTTTATTCATATTAGTTCATGCAAAAATAGGCCCAATAAAGGACAGAAATGGTATGGACCTAACAAAAGCAGAAGATATTAAGAAGAGGTGGCAAGAATACACAAAAGAACTATACAAAAAAGACCTTCACAACCCAGATAATCACGATGGTATGATTACTCACCTACACCAGACACCCTGGAATGTGAAGTCAAGTGGGCCTTAGAAAGCATCACTATGAACAAAGCTAGTGGAGGTGATGGAATTCCAGTTGAGCTATTCCAAATCCTCAATGATGCTGTTAATGACACTCATTATGCCAGCAAATTTAGAAAACTCAGCAGTGGCCACAGGACTGGAAAAGGTCAGATTTCATTCCAATCCCAAAGAAAGGCAATGCAAACTAATGCTGAAACTACCACACAATTGAACTCATCTCACATGCCAGTAAAGTAATACTCAAAATTCTCCAGGTCAGGCTTCAACAATACGTGACCTGTGAATTTCCAGATGTTCAAATTGGTTTTAGAAACGGCAAAGAAAATGGAGGTCAAATTGCCAACATCAGTCAGACCAACAAAAAAAAAGAGAGTTCCAGAAAAATATCTATTTTTGCTTTATTGACTATGCCAAAGCCTTTGACTGTGTGGATCACAATAAACTGGAAAATTCTGAAAGAAATGGGAATACCAGACCACGTAACCTGCCTCTTGAGAAATCTGTATGCAGGTCATGAAGCAACAGTTAGAACTGGACATGGAACAACAGACTGGTTCCAAATAGGAAAAGGAGTATGTCAAGGTTGTATATTGACATCCTGCTTATTTAACTTATATGCAGAGTACATCATAAGAAATGATAGGCTGGATGAAGCACAAACTGGAATCAAGATTGCTGGGAGAAATATCAATCACCTCAGATATGCAGATGGCACCCCCCTTATGGCATATAGCAATGAAGAACTAAAGAGCCTCTTGATGAAAGTGAAAGAGGAGAGTGAAAAAGTTGGCTTAAAGCTCAACATTCAGAAAACGAAGATCATGGCATCTGGTCCCATCATTTCATGGCAAATAGATGGGGAAACAGTGGAAACAGTGTCAGACTTCAGTTTTTTGGGCTCCAAAATCACTGCAGATGGTGATTGGAACCATGAAATTAAAAGACGCTTACTCCTTGGGAGAAAAGTTATGACCAACTTAGACAGAATATTAAAATGCAGAGACATTGCCAACAAAGGTCCGTCTAGTCAAACTATGGTTTTTACAGTATTCGTGTATGGATGTGAGAGTTGGGCTATAAAGAAAGCTGAGTGCCGAAGAATTGATGCTTTTGAACTGTGGTGTTGGAGAAAACTTTTGAGAGTCCCTTGGACTGCAAGGAGATCCAACCAGTCCATCCTAAAGGAAATCAGTCCTGAATATTCATTGGAAGGACTGATGCTGAAGCTGAAGCTCCTATACTTTGGCCACCTGATGCAAAGAACTGACTCACTGGAAAAGTCCCTGATGCAGGGAAAGATTGAAATTGGGAGGAGAAGGGGATGTCAGAGGATGAGATGTTTGGATGGCATCACTGACTTAGTGGACAGGAGTTTGAGTAAACTCTGGGAGCTGGTGATGGAAAGGGAGGGCTGGTGTGCTGCATGGGGTTACAGAGTCGGACACGACTGAGCAACTGAACTGACTGACTAATTGATACTATTAGGTATGAAGTGGTGATTTTGGGTTTGCATTTTCCTGATGACCAATGATTTGAAAAGTTTTCTCATCTATGTTTTGGAAGCATTTCTGAAGATTTGTTATTATTTCTTTCAGTTCAGTTCAGTCGCTCAGTCAAGTCTGACTCTTTGCGACCCCATGAATCACAGCACGCCAGGCCTCCTTGTCCATCACCAAATCCCAGAGTTCACTCAGACTTATGTCCATCGAGTCCATGATGCCATCCAGCCATCTCATCCTCGGTCGTCCCCTTCTCCTCCTGCCCCCAATCCCTCCCAGCATCACAGTCTTTTCCAATGAGTCAACTCTTCACATGAGGTGGCCAAAGTACTGGAGTTTCAGCTTTAGCTTCATTCCCTCCAAAGAAATCCCAGGGCTGATCTCCTTCAGAATGGACTGGTTGGATCTCCTTGCAGTCCAAGGGACTCTCAAGAGTCTTCTCCAACAGCACAGTTCAAAAGCATCAATTCTTCAGTGCTCAGCCTTCTTCACAGTCCAACTCTCACATCCA
The DNA here is from genome assembly GCF_001704415.2 of Capra hircus. NCBI lineage: Eukaryota > Metazoa > Chordata > Mammalia > Artiodactyla > Bovidae > Capra > Capra hircus. The sequence goes on from NC_030828.1 coordinate 3,020,416, forward strand.
TACATGACCACTGGAAAAACCATAGCCTTGACTAGAAGGACCTTAGTCGGCAAAGTAATGTCTCTGCTCTTGAATATACTATCTAGGTTGGTCATAACTTTTCTTCCAAGGAGTAAGCATCTTTAATTTCATGGCTGCAATCACCATCTGCAGTGATTTTGGAGCCCCAAAAAATAAAGTCTGACACTGTTTCCACTGTTTCCCCATCTATTTCCCATGAAGTGATGGGACTGGATGCCATGATCTTCGTTTTCTGAATGTTGAGCTTTAAGCCAACTTTTTCACTCTCCTCTTTCACTTTCATCAAGAGGCTTTTTAGTTCCTCTTCACTTTCTGCCATAAGGGTGGTGTCATCTGCATATCTGAGGTGATTGATATTTCTCCCAGCAATCTTGATACCAGCTTGTGTTTCTTCCACTCCAGTGTTTCTCATGATGTACTCTGCATAGAAGTTAAATAAGTAGGGTGACAACATACAGCCTTGACATACTCCTTTTCCTATTTGAAACCAGTCTGTTGTTCCATGTCCAGTTCTAACTGTTGCTTCCTGACCTGCATATAGGTTTCTCAAGAGGCAGGTCAGGTGGTCTGGTATTCCCATCTCTTGAAGAATTTTCCACAGTTTATTGTGGAAAATTTTATTGAGGCTGTCTGGGGAGGCTTTACAAATAGCTGTGAAAAGAAGAGAGGCGAAAAGCAAAGGACAAAAGGAAAGATATAAGCATCTGAATGCAGAGTTCCAAAGAATAGCAAAGGAGAGATAAGAAAGCCTTCTTCAGAGATCAATGCAAAGAAATAGAGGAAAAGAACAGAATGGGAAAGACTAGAGATCTCTTCAGGAAAATTAGAGCAAAGGTCAGGGGCAGAAGCTGGGAGGACCCCATGCCCGAAGGGCGGTGGCCAAGAAGAGCTACCCCGCTTCCAAGGCCAGGGGCAGCGGCCGAGACGAGCTACCCTGGTTCAGAGGTCATTGCTGCTGCACGGAGGAGCCAACCACGCTTGAGGCCAGGGGCAGCGGCAGGGAGGAGCAACCTCACGTAAAACTAACAGTGAAGTCATCTGGGTGTGGAACTCTCTTTGTGAGTCATTTCAAAAGTTACTCACTCAATTTCCTCATTTATTACAGGTCTATCTAGAAGGTCTATTTCTTCTTGAATCTGTTTCAGTAGTTTATGTCTTTCTAAGAGTTTGAAAGTTATCTAATTTTTCACCTAAGTTTTCTAATTTTTTGGTGTCAGTTGTTTATGTTTTTTAATAGTCTTCTATTTTTATAAGATTGGTAGAAATGTCTCTATTTAATTTCTAATTTTAATAATTTAACTAGTTTTTCTTATTTTCTTAGTAAACGTGACTGGAGCTTTTTTTTTTTTTCAATTTTGTTAATCTTTTGAAGAAGATTTTCATTTCATTGACTTTTGTTTTCGGGCTCAATTCTTACTATTTGAGATAGTCAGGTTTATTTAAGTTATTCATAATCTCAAGACATAATAGTAATTTTTGTGCTAAATAGATAAGGCATGGAAAGAGGATATCACCTATCAAAGATTCAAGTCTCTGAAATTTACTTTTTCTCCCTTTAGTTCATATTCATTTATGATTGAAGAGATAATACTTTTTTTCTTTGAAGTACTATACATAAAGCTTGTAAATAATCCAACACAGTAGATCCTCCAGAAGTACTTTTCTTCCCCTTCTAATAAGAAGTTTATTCTTTTGAGAGTGAAGAATAATCAGTCTGGTGAGTCTGGCAGTTTTTTATGCTCATTTTGGTTAGTAAGATCATATCATTTCTAAAACAGTAATGTTAAACAATTTTAGTTGGTTTATTTAAAAATATGAAATTTGAATTTTTATTCTGATCTTGCTATTAGACTTCTGAAGAAAATGAGCTAAGAAGGCATAAATGAGACCGTTGGCTAAAGTTATGACCAGAAATAGGTTTGATGGGAAAAGAAATCTATTGCGAACTTAAGGTAGTATACTGGAAAATTTTATTGTGTTCAGTCCATATGATAAAGAGAAGAATAATTATTTGAGGAGAAAAGCCTTTTGGGGGGGACCAAAGACTAGAATGTGATCGCATGTAAAAAGCTGGGTTCCAAATCATTTGCTTCAGATTCATCTAAACCATCAAAGCAGGGGTCTACGATTTTTTTCCCGTAAAGGCCAGAAAGTAAATAGTTTGGATTTTATAGGCCATACAGTGGATATAAAGAATAGTAAAAATGAGAAAGAGATGTCCAAAAAGCTTAGGGGTCTCTCTTGGGAGTCTCTCTTTGGAACAGCCAGTCCCAGCAGGTCTCCAGTCACCACCAGTCCATCCCCTTCCCTTCAACCCATGCACTGTGCATCTTATCACCAGAATAAAACCAGTGACTAACAATAGCAAATAAGCACAGACATCTTTAATAAACACATTGAAAGCAATTACCAATAAAGAGGCACCTCCCAGAGAGGGCAGACATAGCCCAGAAAAGAAAAGCCCTTTTTATTTTGTCACTGGGTGCCCAGCATCTAGGTTATTATCTGCTTCCTCACTCTAAAATAAATCATTCTTGCTAAAACCCCAGAAACATACTCAGACCTCTTATTTAATCTTAATATTTATAGAAAGAAACTGGTTGTAAAAGAGAACTGAACAAGATACATGATACAAAGAAAACTGTATAAAGCTAACTTACAAAACATCTTACAAAATGCCATCAGTCTTAGAAAGATAATCACTGGCATAAAGAATACCACAATGAACAAAACAAAAAACTAGCATGAAAAATAATACTTTGGAGATCCAAGGAAATAGAGCAAGATTTAAGAAATCTCTCAGCGAGATTTAAGAAAACAGAGCAGCCCACACTAATACAAAGATCAATACACAGACAGAAATTGAAAATTTTTTTAAAATCTGTAATATCATCAAAGAAATATTAAATAATAAGGATAAACCTAAAAAATATACAAAGTTTCTACATTTAAAGCCAAAAACTATTGCTACGAGAAATTTAAGATCCAAAGCAGTGGATCTCAACCAGTTTTCCATCGTGAGGGACATCTGGCTATATCTGGAAACACGTTTAGTTGCTACAACTGAGGAGGCAGATTTTGACACCAGAATCTTGTGAGTAGTGGCCTCAGGTATGTGGCTAAACAATGTACAATGCATAGGACAGTTCTCCACAACAAAGTATGTGATCTAAAGTATCAATGTGCCAAGGCTGAGAAACCTACACTGTTAGGATGCCAATTCTCCACAAACTGCTGCATAAATTCATTGTAGCCCTAGTCAAGTTATCAGAATGAATATACATATTCATTAACAGAATGAATATACATATATATGAGTATATATAGAGAATGAATACATATATGTAGAGAGAATTAATATACACATTCATATATATGAATACAAATAAAGGAATGAACATATATATGCATATATGGGGGAAACTGATTCTAAAATTTATGTGGCACTGTCAAAGCAAAGCCACAACAACTTTGAAAAAGAATAACACATTGGATGAACTAATAGCATTTGCCTTTGAGCCTCACTAAAAAATTATAGTGGGCAAGACAGTGTAGTATTGACCTCAAAGTAGCCAAATAGGTCAATGGAACAGAACAGAAAGTCTAGACATGTACCTGCATGATATATATATTATAAATTGATTTCAACAAGGATACCAAGGTAATTTAGTGGGGAAAAGTTTTTAACAAATGGTGCTAGAAAAACTGGAAATATGCATGTGTAGAAAATGAACTTTCTTTTTTATTTCACAACATAAGCAAAATTAACTCAAAATATATTATAAGTCTAAACTTAATACCTAAATCTATAAACTTTATAGAAGAAAACATATGGAAAAATCTTTGTGACCAATAATTAGGTGAAGACTTTTGAAAATAATATCATATAGATGACCCATAGAAGAAAAAAATAGATAAATTTGATTTTATAAAAATTTAAAATCTGTGCTTTCTGAAAAGCTGTTAAGAGAATTAAAAGAGAAGCCATGGACAGGGAGAAAAAAGTTACAAAACATGTCTGATGAAAGATTTGTATCTAAAATATATAACTATATAAAGAACTCTCAATCCACAATAAGAAAACCAGTTAAAATTAACAGAAGATTTAAATAGACCTTTTATTAATGAAGACAAAGCGATGGCAAATAACACATAGAAAGATGTTTAACATCAACAGAAAGCAAATTAAAATCCAAGAAAATACCACTATATAACTATTGAATAGATAAAGTTAGAAAGACTGACCATACCAAGTGTTGAAAAGATGTGGAGAAACCAGAACCCTCAAACACAGCAGGTGAAAAGTAAAATTATAAAATCACTTTGAAAAACTGACGGTTTTATAAAAAAAGTTAAACCTACACCACGATAAAATACAGCTATTTCACTCAATATTTACCCAAGAAAAATGAAAGCTTATGTCTGTCAAAAGGTGAATGGATAAAACTGTGGGTACTGTACAGTGGAATATTGCTCAGCAATGAAGTACAACAAGACATGTGAATCAAAATAATTATAGTGAGTGAAAGAAGTTAGAGGAAAAGAATGTACTCTGATTTCATTTATATAAAACAGAAACTAATCTTTAGTGTGTCATTTGTTGAAAGCACATTAGTTGTTGCTTGGGAACAGAAATCAGTGTCTTAAGTAGGATAGGGATTTACAAAGCAGTTCAAGTGAACTTTTGGAGGAATGAATATGTTCACTATTATGAGTGACCATGATGATGGTTTCACATACATCAAAATTTGTCAAATTACACATATTATATATGAACAGTTTTTATGTCATTTTTACTTCTAAAGAGATATTTAGAATATGAAATAGAATTATTAGAAAATAAAGTCAATCACACAAAACAGACAAAAAATGGAAGAGGAAAGAAAGATTATATATTAAAGATTGAACCATTAAATACAAAATCTGACTAGTGGGGCATATGAAAAAAAAGGCAGAGAAGAGCTTCTTTAAAAAAAATATAAGAAAAGTGTCTAAAGCTCAGAAATATAGATCTTTAGAGTTTCTCCCAGAATCTATTATAATATACAAAAAAGACACACTTAATAAACCTTTATGAAGCACTAGAAGAATGTCCTTCTACTCAAAGGATGTCCTCTACTTAAAGCTCCCTTAATCCAGGGGCAGTTGAGTAGGGGATTGAGGAGCTGGGAGTGAGTCTGTTTAAGTAAATAAGAATCAGCTGGCATCAAACTCATTATAAGCATCATTGAATGATAAATTACAATGATGAAGTGATTTCAAGGTTCCAGGGAAATATTTTCAATCCACGTCAATACCTAGCTAACTACAAATTAAACATAAAGGACAAGGAAAGAATTCAGGTAATCAAAGCCTCAGAAACCTTCTGTCTCATGCCTGCTCCTCAGGCATTAACTGATCATTGTTGTCTTTAGTCAGTAAGTCGTGTCTGACTGTTGCAACCCTATGGACTGTAGTACACCATGCTCCTCTGTCCATGGGATTTCCCAGGCAAGAATTCTGGAGTGGGTTGCCATTTCCTTCCCCAGTGGATCTTCCTGACCCAGGGATCGAACCAGGATCTCCTGCAGGCAAATTCTTCATTTACCACTAAGCCAACATTCTTATTAAACTTTGGCAAAAAGAATAAGAACAGGAAAGAGGAAGCCATGGGCTATTAAAAAATACTGAAACCAATTCAGGAATCATAGAATGAGTTTTGCAGCACATTAAAAAACCAAGCAGTTCTCACTTGTATGGGAAATCAGTCAATGCCAAGAATATTTACATAAAGAATATTGGGAAGGATAACAAACAATAAATTTAATGACTAAGGTTATAGTCGATATTATGTACATAGTCAAAAGCATATCATTCTTTCTTAAGAAAAAAAAGCAAATTAGAAATCCCAGAATGAGTATTTATGGGTGACTGAGAAGGGATTAAATCTAAGAATGTCCTAAAGCAAACAAACATCTGATCCAGTTTGGATCAACTAAAGTAGTGCAGGAAAAAGTAATTTATTTGATCTGGACCTTAGGAATATTCACTTCAAAGAGTCCTAGGAAGTCACTGGTCTTCTAAATTAGTCTGAGCAGACTGCTAAGCTCCACTTTGAATAATACTTATGTTCTTGATAATACAAAAGGTTTTGAACTTTTTGAATAATTTATCAGTAAAATCCTGAAGGCTGAAGTACAGTCACAGTGCTAAATGTAAAAGTTTTCAACCTCCATGAAGCAGTAAGAGTTGAGAAGACATCTCTCTTCTCACACATCCTCAATTGATCAAACTTCCCACGCAGAAAAACACTTCACTATAGGTGGTCTGTTTTTGCCTTCTTCTAATATGTATTTTTAGAGCTTTGTTCATAGCATCACTACAAACAAAGCTACTGGAGGTGATGGAGTTTCAGTTGAGCTATTTCAAATCCTGAAAGATGATGCTCTGAAAGTGCTGCACTCAATATGCCAGCAAATTTGGAAAACTCAGCAGTGGCCACAAGACTGGAAAAAGTCCGTTTTGATTCCAATCTCAAAGAAAGGCAATGCCAAAGAATGCTCAAACTACCACACAATTGCACTCATCTCACACGCTAGTAGAGTAATGCTCAAAATTCTCCAAGCCAGGCTTCAGCAATACATGAACCGTGAAATTCCAGATGTTCAAGCTGGTTTTAGAAAAGGCAGAGGAACCAGAGATCAAAGTGCCAACATCCGCTGGATCATCGAAAAAGCAAGAGAGTTCCAGAAAAACATCTATTTCTGCTTTATTGACTCTGTCAAAGCCTTTGACTATGTGGATCACAATAAACTGTGGAAAATTCCTCAAGAGATGAGAATACCAGACCACCTGACCTGCCTCTTGAGAAATCTATATGCAGGTCAGGAAGCAACAGTTAGAACTGGACATGGAACAACAGACTGGTTCCAAATAGGAAAAGGAGTATGTCAAGGCTGTATATTGTCACCCTGCTTATTTAACTTCTATGCAGAGTACACCATGAGAAACGCTGGGCTGGAAGAAGCACAAGCTGGAATCAAGATTGCTGGGAGAAATATCAATCACCTCAGATATGCAGATGACACCACCCTTATGGCAGAAAGTGAAGAGGATCTAAAAAGCCTCTGAATGAAAGTGAAAGTGGAGAGTGAAGAAGTTGGCTTAAAGCTCAACTTTCAGAAAATGAAGATCATGGCATCCGGTCCCATCACTTCATGGGAAATAGAGGGGGAAACAGTGGAAACAGTGTCAGACTTTATTTTGGGGCTCCAAAATCACTGCAGATGGTGACTGCAGCCATGAAATTAAAAGACGCTTACTCCTTGGAAGAAAAGTTATGACCAACCTAGACAGCATATTCAAAAGCAGAGACATTACTTTGCCAACAAAGGTCCTTCTAGTCAAGGCTATGGTTTTCCCAGTGGTCATGTTTGGATGTGAGAGTTGGACTGTGAAGAAGGCTGAGCACTGAAGAATTGATGCTTTTGAACTGTGGTGTTGGAGAAGACTCTAGAGAGTCCCTTGGACTGCAAGGAGATCCAACCAGTCCATTCTGAAGGAGATCAGCCCTGGGATTTCTTTGGAAGGAATGATGCTAAAGCTGAAACTCCAGTACTTTGGCCACCTTATGTGAAGAGTTGACTCATTTGAAAAGACTCTGATGCTGGGAGGGATTGGGGGCAGGAGGAGAAAGGGACGACAGAGGATGAGATGGCTGGATGGCATCACGGACTCGTTGGACGTGAATCTGAGTGAACTCCGGGAGCTGGTGATGGACAGGGAGGCTTGGCGTGCTGCGATTCATGGGGTCACAGAGTCGAACACGACTGAGCGACTGAGCTGAACTGAATATGTATTTTTATACATTCAATTGAAACACTAAACTTTGAACTGACCTTAACATCATTATGGCTCAATGATGCAGGATGTTCATTACTTTTCAACATTTAGATTACTCTGCTGTTGCAGCTGCTGTTAAGTCGTGTCTGACTCTGTGTGACCCCATAGACGGCAGCCCACCAGCTCCTTTGTCCCTGGGATTCTCCAGGCAAGAATACTGGAGTGAGTTGCCATTTCCTTCTCCAGTGCATGAAAGTGAAAAGTGAAAGTGAAATCTCACAGTTGTGTCCGACACTTCGTGACCCCCTGGATTGTAGCCCACCAGGCTCTTTTGTCCACAGGATTCTCCAGGTAAGAGTACTGGAGTGGGTTGCCATTGCCTTCTCCGTAGAATCACTCTATGAACATATTAAACAGTAAAATAGAACTTCATGATTGCAGACAGAATGTAAATGTTTTTGACCTTGATGATGTAAAAATATAGTTACAGTTAATAGAAGATGGGCCAAGATGAACAACTTTGCCCAAAATATAGCATTTCAAGCCCCCTTAGCAAGGCGGACGATTGTGTATAACTAACGCTTCAACATGCAAGAGGAACAGCTGATTCTTCTATTTCAGGTAAGGAACTGGATGTGCTAACATTAAGGTCTCACTTGCTCTGACAGCAATAGGTAATAGAAATCACTCTTTAATTTTCAAAGGAGAAATCCCCCCAAACCCAAACAAACAAAAGATAAGGCATGAGAAAAGGGAATGGGAAACACATAGAAAAATGTTGTGTGAGTACATTTACCTCAAGAATGTGGAGTCAAGCAGGACCCTGGGAAAAGCAGAAATGGAGATTTAAGTTACAAGACATTTTCTTGCAATCACTGGCTACCAGGGTTACTAACTGGTTTTCTATTTGGTTTCAAGATGCACAAACATACACCCACACCCGCAGCAGACATCCTTTAAAAGAAGCCATTTCTGTTGCTGCATATTTCTTACAGGTTTCCTTTGCATTGCTTGCCTGTGGATTCTAAGTGGAACCTAGTCACATAAAAGGCAAGGGTCATGGAGTGTGAGTGCCTCTAATGCCTGGAGTACCTCAATCAGAAACCATTGTGGCCTTACACCAATTAGGGGCTAAAGGTCACAAGTTCCAAAGAGTCAATCTTCTCTGAAGAACAGTTTTCCCATTCAGAAGAAAGCCAACAACCCTTCTCCTTTAGAAGCTGGTAAGAAGGAGGTCCTTATCTCCTTATCAGGGTCTTCTCTCATAGCTCAGTTCGTAAAGAATCCACCTGCAATGCAGGAGACCCTGGTTCGATTCCTGGGTCAGGAAGATCCATTGGAGAAGGGATGGGCTACCCACTCCAGTATTCTTGGGCTTCCCTGGTGGCTTAGATGGTAAAGAATCTGCCTGCAATGTGGGAGACCTGGGCTCTATCAGTGGGTTGGGAAGATCCCCTGGAGAAAGGAAAGGCTACACACTCCAGCATTCTAGCCTGGAGAATTCCATGGACCGTATAGTCCATGGGGTTACAAAGAGTCGTACATGAATGAGCGACCTTCACCTTCACAAAGGAGGTAGTTAATAACTGTGAAGTGATGTCAAATGTGTACATGGCCTGTGGTAGCCACTGGGACCAGGAGTGAATGGATTCTGAGTGGATTCTACATTCAGTGAGGCTTTCTTAGTCAATCCAAAGTGGATGCCGTTATTGGTCATTTAAACTTGGCATTCAAATGACTAGTGTTGCAGTCTAATGAAGTGAGAAAGGTACCCTGGTGAAGTTCCAATCTCAACAGAGTTAGTGTGAAATATTGCCATGCTGGGATCCCAGAGGAGATGAGGGAAGTTAAAAAGCTTGTCCATAGGATAAAAAAGGAAAACACAACATGTAAAAACTTATTGAAGGTTATGTTTTATTTTGTTTAGGCACACTGGACGCTAAGCCTCCCACCCTAACTGGATGCGGTGCACTTTCCTTTTATAGTGTGTACACGTGAGCCAGCAGCATTTCAGGTGCCTAGAAATGTGTTTGTCAATAAACGTTTTGTCTGGTTTGAGGTGTCTGAGGATTTTTATTCACTCATTCATTCATTCACTCACTCAGAGACATTGCTTATTACTTTCCTACTGGAGAGGAAACAAGGGAAATTGCCCTTTAGTTCTGAAAAACTAAAGATTAGGGATCAATACCACCTGTGCCAGAGTTTACTGGCAGTTAGTTTCCTGGCCTTAACACAAAAATAATCCTCTCTGAAAACACTTTTTTGAATACAGGAGCAACGTGGATCTCTGTGTGTCTAGTTTTCTTTTGACATTCAAAATAAATTATGATTTTTAAAAAATGTCACATGGTTCAGCTGGTCTCATACATAGTTTTGAACTTATTCTTACTTTAAGCATAACTGAAATGGGCATGTCAACTGAAAATACCTAGAATTAAAATAATGACATTATTTCAGCAATAGACAGACAAGGAAGAAAAAAAAAATCAGCCTTCATATTGAAGTCAGTTAGTCCTTTTTTAATAAATTTGAAGTCATTCATCAACAAGTTTCATATTGTATCTATCACTCAATTCTGCTGTTTTTTTATGTCAAATAATACCCCCCAAATTACATCAATGTGCTTAAGCAAAATTGGATTTTAGGTGATCTTTACAATGAAATGAACGTGGGAATTGATCATGACAGCAATTGCTTATTCCTACTAGAATAATCCTGTACTTACCTTGAACACACTCACTGACTCGTGAAGTGGAAATAAGAGACAAGAATGACAAAATTGTTTCTGGTGCTCACCCTAGGGAGAGACATGGTAGATGAGTCACTCTCCGGGAGGTCACTGTTTACCCAGGTGTTGGGAATTTCAGGAAAACATGGCACCTTTCAATGCAGTAGAAGAGGTAATAATCAATCCAAGGCACACTAGTTGTGTCCTGGGAAAATTTAATCCACCTAGGCAGTTCTTTGCCCCATAATTCCCCTGACCCATAGCTCATATAAAATGAGAGCCGGACTCTATTCCACAAGTAACAAAATATTTCACTGATCAGTTTTGTTTACATTAAAATGACCAGGAGCTAAAGTAAGAATTATGGGATTTCAAGCCAGGAGATTCAAAGTTGGACACATCCTGTTGTTGTTGTTGTTTTTTTTTAGAAGACACCATTGTGGGAAAAACACCAATGGGATTCTCTACGAGATGCTGAAAATGAACACCTACAGGTGCAGTGGGCCTGTCCCCTTAAAGCCAGTCCCCACGTACTGCCAAAGCCTCTGAGAGGATGATCTCCTTGGTGAAAAAGTTAATTCCATAGCTGGGCGGGGAGGAGTGGTGATGTCAATGACTGAACGTGTCCAAAGTTCTGAGTGCTGGCATTAGGAACTGCATATATACATGGCACAGAACATTATCATGACATACACCAAGGTCACTTAGAGGGAAACAAGTGGGTCACGATATAGACAATGAAACCCCTCCACAGTCCTGAGGCCAGTAGACAAGAACAACACTTGTAAAGATTCCTCGGTCTTATCCATCTTTCTCTGTAGGAATTTTATGTAGTAGGGCTCTGGAATTGTTTCAAGTATATTTGAATATGGGCAATAACAAACTCTTACGAGATTCTCCTAGAACCTTTGAGCCCCGTGAAGCATTTTTGGAAAGACAGGACTACTTAGAAAATTAACCTTTTATTATGTTCAGTTGTGAGAAAGAGATATCATTAGAGTCCAATTTCAGCTTTTCTCTCCTTACTCAAGAGGTCTGGATGAGGGCAACAACCGCCTCACATTATGTCAAGGGTCCGGGTTCAGGTTCATCCACACACCGCACTCACTGGCTCCAGGAACTACTGTGCAGTAATGAAAGGACACTGTAACAGAACAGAGAACCAACCTCGACTCTCCTGCAGCACACAGTTCTGCTTCTTAATATTTCTCACAACTTTTAAAAATGGAGAAGCTATAAAATAATTTTATTAGAAGAGTAATTTTCTTCTAAAATGAAGTAAAGCAAACACATACCCAAGGATCTCAAAAAGTTTTTTTTTTTTTTTTTACAGAATATATGTATGTACTTGTGTGTGTTTGTGTGTGTGTATGTGTAGTTACAAACACTATTTATAGTATAGCTATTATGTTTAACATCATTGCAGTGTCTACAAAGTTGTGGATCCCAGTCTTGGTGCCAAATGCATATAAAAAGCTCAAAAGCTATTATGACTATACCATGCAAATTTATATCCAGAAAACCTTGGGACATAGACTGCTGTTCTTCTGAGCCCCATGGAGTCTCTGCCTTTGACAGTTGGGTACCTCAACTATGCATCGAAAATGTTTTGAATCACTTTTCTCCCAGACAGAATTAATGTCACAGTTCTGAATATATAAACTGGACATTTAAATCAATCGCTGACACTTTTGTCCATGTTCATGCGTATTTTAGGTTCCCTCTTCTGCATGTGGACCTCACTCCTTGAATCACTGATACAGAAAAAGATACCTGAAGTATTGAAAGGGATAAGGTCTACACAATGTCCTTTTTTTTTTTTTTTTCTCTTTAACATGTTAACAATGATAAGGTCACTTACAAGGTTTTTCCCAATCTGTTTAACTTTAAGGATCCCCCATTATTATCCAAGAAAAAATTGTCAGAAAAAAGCCAAGGAACAAGAAAACACTTGTCTCCAGATAAAAGTAAAACCAGAGAGCAGTGGTTGGAAGAAGATACTGAAGAAAAAGATAAGAATGAAAGGGAAGAAAGGGTACAAAATTGGTCACTGCTTCTAGCGTGAGACTCTGTGGTGGGTTTGACCTGCTACAGACATGACAGATTAAAGGTCATCAGCCGCCAAAGAAAATCAAGTAGTGGTCAGCTCCCGGGGATGGCCTATGGCACAAACCCCCACGGGGGGATGGAGCCCCTGTCTGTGGGGAAACTGAGGCCAGCTCTGCGAATACCGGGCAAGGCTCTGGTCACTGGTTTTGGATAGAACAGAGAGGGTGAGGCATATGTGGCATTTTGGGATAAAGTATCAATTTAGCAGTTCTTTCCTGAATAGTTTGCTTTTTTGTTTCTCCAAATGCTTAACTTCACTGTGACATCTGTTTGCACAACTGTAGTCATTTCAGTTTATGGATGCCTGTGATAGAAATATTGTTTACAAAAAATATATCATCTCTTTTTTTTTTCTTTAGAAAGATCTCATCTAAATAGTAAGTTAAGGTTGCATCTATGAAACCGGTGCACCTTGTCTTGTTTCTACGAGCTTTAAAAAGTCCAAATACTGATGAGGCTGTGGGTTGGAAGGAACCAAAAGCGACTGTGTTCGTTGTCAGGTTGCTCTCCTTTGCCTCAAGAGAACGGTCATGGGTCCCTGGGTGATGCATGGTGTGGACTGGTCGTGTTCCTGCAGCATCCTAGTTACACTAGGAGTAGTTGGATGTGCTTGTGAAACATGTCAGATACAGAACTAAAAGCATGAGGATGTTTCTTGGTTTCTGAAACTGAATAGAAGTGTTTTCACTTCAATCTTAGTTCTAGAGAACAGAAAGTAGTTACATCACAGAAAGAAAAATAGGACATCGCATGCTGCCATGATAGCAAGCATAAACAAAATCTTGGTAAATATACATATATATATGCATATTATGCAAATATATTTGATATTAACATACAATGTTATAAGAGTGATTGATAACTTAAAAACAAGGGGGAAAATCATCCTAGGTGGTTTTACCTTAGAGTAACAAATAACCTGAGACGTCTAAGCTTTCCATTAGATGCCAGGCCTAGCAATCCATAAGAGATGTGGAGCACGTGTTCAGTGATTGAAATGTCAACTCAATGCTGCCAAAATGTGCCACCGGGTCCCACAAGATGGGTAAGCTGGATCTACTCCAAGTGAGCAAAGAAATGCACTGTGCAGCAGAGCTCTTACAATGAGACGCCAGCCATCCCCGACGGGCTTTCCAAAGACGGACACGCAGACATCAGCGTGGGCTCTGCCTATGTTTGAGAAGCAGGTGAGCACACACCAGAGGCTCACTGCACCCACAGAACCAGTACAGAGAAAGTCTGCCCCACGAAAGCAAAACCCATCGCCAAGAAAGCCAAAAAGCCTTTGCTTAATCAACTGAAAGAGTGGGTATGAAGTGTGACTCATTTTAAACTAGCAATACCACTGAATGAGTTTTTGAAGAATAAGTTTCTTCCTGAATTTTAAACGAAAACATCTAACTTATGATAATAAAAGACACATTTTGGGATGATATTGTGTTTCGCGCCCTCATTCTCAAGGCATAATATTTAGACAATGCTTGTCCCTTTCAGTTAAAAAAGAAAAAAACTATGACTTTCTTTAATATGCATCCTGTGATTGAATTGTCCATAGCTGCAAAATGTATATATGTATGTGTATTTGTCTGACATACACATGGGTACTTACACCTGTGTGTATAAACATATACACATACATCCTCATATACACGTGTATTTTATATATATGCTGAGAAAGTTCACATATATATACAATTGCGTATGTATATATGTGTGTATCTGCGTGTGTGTGTGTCTGTGTGTGTGTGTACAGGTATAAAAACTTGACAGGCAGAGTAATATTTCACTCAGTGTTAAATGAAGTCTTTGAAAAATCAAGTACAGTCACTCAGTTAACATAGTACAGCCAGTAAACTAAGTTGAAAAGAGAAAAAGTGAATGGAAACACGATCCGGGACCATCTGTCTATGGCATTCACATCGGTTAGATCGGGGATTTTGATTTTGAGCTGTGAAGACCTCCTCCGTAGATGGGTCTTCTTGTGCGGGACGCTTCTGTCCATGTGTCGCCCATGCCCTTCCCGAGGCATGCTCTGTTTCCTGTACTGGATTCCTGAGTTGTCAAAGGATCTTGCTGAATTCCGGGTATCACCAACGCCGCCTGCAACCTCGTTCATCTCATTGTGAACCTCCAGCGATGTTAACAGAATATTTCCGTGAGCATCCACCTGGTTGGAAGGAAATACACATGCTTAGATAGCTGGCGTAGCATGCCAATAAACCTAACTTCCACATGCAAACCCAGGACAGACTTGGGTCATTCTGTCGGGTCACATACACTATGAGAAAGTGCACATCTAGCCAACTCAGCATTTTGTTTTAGCATCAAGTGTCATTGTGTGGGCTTAACTGCAAGTTAGAAACTTGATTTCCTTGATTTAAAAAGTCTCGTAGAAAAATTAGATTAAAACAGGCAGTCCATTTCAAACTGAAATTTCACATTATGGATACAAGTCCTTATTGAAGACAAAATTAAAGTACTAATGTCTTTCAAGATGTTAACTTAAGTATTATCACCTTTTCCCACAACTATACACTTGGGTAGGAACTATACTCTCCTATTCTTCTTTAGAAATCACTTTGTCCCCTTTTTTTGATGATAACAAAAATTCCCAAATTACCATGAGGATACAAGTGAGTACTGTGATGAATGGACACTCCTGATGACTTTGATGGATCTCCTCACTCAATCCTGGTCCTGGCAGAAGACATCCTTTTTAACTGCTATACTTAAGACAGGCTAAAGTCCCTTCTCACACTGGAGCCAAACTTCAAAAAAAACATTTTATTCTGTGCTAAATATAGCTTCAGACCTTTCATGATGATACCACTGGTCCATTTTATTTGTTGGTCTGCCACGAAACTTTCATGGATCATGTCTGAG
This sequence comes from Capra hircus, assembly GCF_001704415.2. Lineage (NCBI taxonomy): Eukaryota > Metazoa > Chordata > Mammalia > Artiodactyla > Bovidae > Capra > Capra hircus. Next base: position 3,035,981 of record NC_030828.1, read on the forward strand.
GCTAGGCCTTAAGGGAGAGGTTCAGGAGGTGAGGAGGGGAGAGAAGAAGCCCAACACTAAGAGTAGGGTCTTGTACAGGAGTACAGGCATGATGGTCCAAACCCCAGAGTGACCCAGACGCAGGAAAGGCGATCAACATCCAGTGGCCATCAGACTCTGGCACAGAGGCACCAAAAGACTCAGAGATACCTCCATCATGGTTTGGGTGAAAGTGAAAGTCACTCAGTCGTGTCAGACTCTTTGCGACCCCATGGACTATAGAGTCCGTGGAATTCTCCAGGCCGGAATACTGGAGCGGGTAGCCTTTCTCTTCTCCAGGGGATCTTCCCGACCCAAGGATTGAACCCAGGTCTCCTGCATTGCAGGCAGATTCTTTACCAGCTGAGCCACATGGGAAGCCCAAGAATACTGGAGTGAGTAGCCTATCCCTTCTCCAGCAGATCCTCCCAACCCAGGAATCGAACCAGGGTCTCCTGCATTGCAGGTGGATTCTTTACCAACTGAGCTATCAGGGCAGCCCCAAATGATAAATAAATCCATGGAGTTCTCTAAGCCGGAATACTGGAGTGGGTAGCCTTTCCTTTCTCCAGGGGAATCTTCCCAACATAGGGAATGAACACAGGTCTCCTGCATTGTGGGCAGATTCTTTACTAACTGAGCTATCAGGGAAGCCCTACCATCCAATTATGCTTGAGGAAGGAGAGATGTAGTCATTAGGATGTCACCCCTTTCTCCCCAACCATTTGAATAAATTATGCAAAAGGGACTTTGCAAACAGAGAGAGGATATAGCCTGAATTATCCAGGTGTGCCCAATCTAATCATATGAGACCTTAAAAGCAGATAATTTTCTCCAGCTTGAAGCAGAAGAGAAAGCCAGGATGTGGCAGAAGTTGAAAGCCAGAGGAATTGGAAGCATAAAGAGTAGATTCACCCTTGATTGAGAGAACTACAGGGAAGGCCTGGAAAGAAAGGGGGCAGCTTCAAGGAGCAAAGACAGGCCCTGGCCTACAGCCAGCAAGACAACCTCAGTCCTACCACCACAAGGAACCACGGTATCCAATGAGCTGAGCCCCACTGTACTCAGACTTCTGACCAAACCAACTATGAGATAATATTTGGGTGTTAATGTTCTGTTTGTGGTAAATTGTTATGGCAACAATCAAAAGTACAGGAGAGAAGAGCGAAGATTTCAGAGGGGAGATGAATTTGAACTGGGCCTTAAAGAATGAGTACAAATTTCTCAGGCAAAGAGAAACACCAAGGCACAGCCTTGAAGAGTGGCTGAAATGTTTTGAAAAGGGCAAACTAGTTGAGTGGGACTGAAGTACTGGAGAGAATGGATGCCCACACTCCACTCCTGGCCCACACTCAGGGGAGACAGAGGAGGCGACTGTCATTCTCATCCCTGTCATCCTCATCTGCTTATCACCTTATCAATACGAGAAAGAACTCCTGGTGATGAATGGGAAGCAGATGAAAGCCAAGCTATTAAAAGAATTTCCCCTTTACCCTTTAGGTAATGAGAAATAAAAGTGGTTTCCAGGTGAAAAAGTGATATATTTCTGAAGCCCAACTGAAGCAGCAGAATAAAGAATGGAAGATGGGTTTGAAGGGAGAAAGTGAAGAGACAGACCCTAGCTGGTGTGCACTGCACTGGCCTCTGTTCCCTGAGGGCAGTCTGGGAGAGAAACGTCAGGAGCTAGTGACTGCTCCCCGCCGGCTACTGCAACCCATTCCTGTCTGCCCTCCAGGTGACGCTGGACGCTCAGCGCTGTCTCACCCCCGCCTGGTAACTTCTGCATCTTTGCAGTTAAGAAGGAGGGAAAGGAGTGGAGCAGTTCCTCATCACCCTGCTCCCACCTGGCCCTTCCTAGGCTCCCTGGAGAAACAGTCACATCGCGGACTCAGGGTACAGCAGCTGGCTCACATTAGCCTGGTTGGGCTCAATATCTCACAGCGTCTACTGTCCCCTGGAAGTGGAAGCAGTCAGTTTGGGGATGCTGGGAGACACAGATAGACCAAGATAATAGCAGGCACACTAGGGAGAAGGCTTTTTATGAAGACCTGTTCCTGGGGAAGGAACAGAGTGAAAGAAGAGTAATAGTTCTGTTTTCTTTTCTTTCTTTTTTTTTTTTAATTCAGGGGAGGGAAAAATTCGAATGGGGCTTGAACCTCAAAAGTACTGGGAATAATAGACCTTTGTAAGAACCTGTGTTCCATATCTGTTCTTTTCATCGTTTCTCCTGGAATGATTGTCAGTAAAATCCTTATAACAAAAAAGTCAATCTTCCCATTTTGAGGATCAATGAAGTGTCTGGTGGTTTGGAGCTCAGTCATGTGGGAAGGGGCAGCCTGGCAGGTAAATAAAAATGTGGCTGAAACAGGAGACAGCAAAGGAAAGGCCAGCAAGGGACTGGGCAATAGCACGTCCTCCACAGAGACCACCCAGGAGCTGTGGGTGTGCTGGGGCCACCAGAAGCCGTCACCCTCTCTAAGAAGGGGGTGATCTGGACCTGCTTCAGAAGCTGTGGGCAGTTGGCTCTTAAGGCAACACAGAGGTGAGTGTGATGTGTCAGATGAACTGGGCTTTACCCAGAGGCACAGAGGAGTAAGAGAAAGTCCTTGCCTCAAGGAGAAGAGCTTCAAATAATCAGCAAATGCACTTCAGAAGACATTGCATATTTATTACCCTTAAAGCACATTTTAAAAATAATGCCCATAATGCCATTTCTTTCTAGTTACTAATAATGCCATATGCAAAGCTCCTTTTATCAAAATTTAGGGATTATGATGCTTTTGCAGAACAAAATACCAATTAAAGAAAAGTCTTTTCTTAACGAAGAAGTATTTTGTGATATATTTATTAGGATGGACTTTGGTGGTTCTAATGACTCAGATTTTCACCTGGCTTTAAAAATATGTTTATCTGTTTTATTGGAGGAGGGCATGGCAGCCCACTCCATATTCTTGCCTGGAGAATCCCATGGACAAAGGAGCCTGGTGGGCTACAGTCTATAGGGTCGCAAAGAGTTGGACATAACTGAGTGACTGAACACACATCTATTTTATACATAGTAGTGTGAAGTAATAACCTATCAAGGAAAAGAACTTGGGAAAAATACATATACATATATGTAAAGCTGAATCACTATACTGTATATCTAAAACTTATACAATATTGTAAGTCAGCTATACTTCAATAAAAATTTTTTAAATGTAGTTTTAATTTTTTAAAAACAGGTATGCTTATGAACTGTTCTCCCTTCGTCTGACTCTAGGAGAGTGAGAAAACACGTGGGTTCAGTGGTACCAAACTGATGACAAATATCACTTTTATGGACACACATTCCTGAGCACTTACCACATCCAGCTCTGGCACAAACTTTGGTAGATGCAATGAATGGGATAGCGTCTAGGTCAGAAGGCCCAGCAAAATGTGGCCTGCCATCTCCTGAGCATAGAGCATATGCCCTGGAGGTTGGAAGAGCAGGGACAAGACCACCCGCATGGAGCAGAGAGTGACAGAGGCATGATGGGAAGAAACGGTAGACAGACCCAGGGTAACATCACAGAGAAGAGCATCTGGCTCAAGTCTTGAAGGAGGGTAAGATGTGGGCGAAGAAGAGGGATTCTGGGATAAGAGAAAGGCAGAGAGATAATAAGATATACGGTGATTCCAGGAAGCCCAAAGGGAGAGTGAAAAAACATAGAAGGTAAGGCCAACTGGATGTTGAGTTGATTTTTCAAGACTTAATGACAAATGGATGTGAGTCTGAGTGAACTCTGGGAGATGGTGATGGACAGGGAGGCCTGGCGTGCTGCGATTCATGGGGCCGCAAAGAGTCGGACATGACTGAGCGACTGAACTGAACTGAATGACAAATCTGTATGAATCAATATTCTGTCTTCCCTCCTCCCTTTGGCCAGTTTTGTGCATTTGGGAAAGAACTTCAGAAAAGTGAGTCTAAGTCTGCATCCTTGGATTCCAGTGAAGTAAACCCACCCTGAGAGAAGCCGAACTCAAGGTCATCAATGTTTACAAAGTTGGGGTGCCTGGGTGCTCTGATACCTGTGGCTGCCTTGAAGCCGTGAGAGAACTAATAATAACTGCATCACTCCATTTCAGAGTGAGTGAACAGCTACATTATTGTTTCATTATGTTGAAAGGAACTTGAATATATATATATATACTAGATATGGAGTTAATAAGACCTCAGAGTAAATTAATTAGGCTGTTTTTGACATAGTTTTACCTTTGCATAGATTTCATTTAAACATGAACCAGTGTGTAGAAAATTTACATCAAAACTACTAGAAGGTATTTTTTTATGCAAGAATTAAAAGGTTACTAAAATTCATTGAATCTCAGAAACCAAACATTTTAAACAAATATTTCCAGAAGAGATGCTAATCTTTTCCTATCATTTAGAATTTAAATCTTAAAACAGATGGGATTGTGAAAGTGCTCTGTATAGAATGATAGTGATGACTCGTAATTTCTAAAGCATTTCATGAATACCACTTATTTTGAAAATTTGTCTCATATCTACTATAATTAGATTTCAATGTAGTTTTTTCTTCCTGCTCTATAACCCAGAAACATTCAGAGATGAAAAACATCTCCTGTGGAATGTATCCTAGAGGGATTTTCAGTTTCTTCCAAGAATCTGTCATCAGATTGGCACACTGTTAATATCTTATTCTCTACTTAAAGCTTCAAAATAAGTAAAATACTCTAGTTTTAGGAAAATGAGGAACTATTTGTCATGTGAGGCATAAAATGTTGCTCTTTAGTAAGAGGAATGGTGTCAAGCCTGCAGCTCTGATTCCTTGGCAAGACTTTCTGCCACTTCATGAAATTCAAATACCATTTGATCAACTTGAAAAATATCACAAGGCTTGTAACAATTAACACATGCATTACAACTGAAGATGGTTGGTTTTTGTTTATAGAAACAAACCAGGAACAAAGAGAAGCACAAATAAATTAAGGTCAGAATTTTCATTGCACCACTGGTCTCAGGAGAAACTAAGTGACTATGTGAATACCAGCACTAAGTTAACATAAGGGAAATCTACACTCATGGTCTGACATTAAGTTCAATAGCATCATGGTCAAGTTGGTGGCCTGCAGAGCCCCTGAAGACACTGTCTGAAATCTCTTACAGGACACAAGGAAAGACAATGACAGTGCACGTCCTCGCTGTCACCCAGGGTCTATCAGTCCAAGGAGAGTTGCAGCCCCTGAGCTGCTTGGTTCCCAGGTATGACAGAAGTGCCATCTGAGGACACTGCCGGTCAGACTGATAAACAATCCCAAGAGATATCACTGAAAATGAATGAGTGAATGAATAATTACAATTAGAAAGGACTCTTGAAGCTGTGGGCCTGTGCATAGCTCCATTTCTGTTTTGCATGAAATTTGTGATTCTTTACTCACTTTCTTTTCATTCATCCAGATCATGTGATATGAAATTTGGGGAGATCCATTTCTACTTTAAAATTATCACTAAATTCTTAGGTGTGGTCAGCAACATTTTATAATGAAGTATAGTTGATTTATAATGTTTCAGGTATATAACAAAGTGATTAAGTTCTCTGTCACTCTACACACACACACACACACACACACACACACATATATTCAATACATACACTCTTTTCCATTATACATTATTATAAGATACTGACTGTAGTTCCCTGTGCTATATAGGGTCCTGGTTGTTTATCTATATATATTAATATATATTTTATATATAACTATATATTAAATATGATATATAATTATATAATATGATATATGATATAATATATAATATATATATTAGTGTATGTATGTTAATCCCAAATTCCCAGTTTATCCCTCCTCTCCCTTTCCCCTTTGGGACCAATAAGTTTATTTTCTATGTTTGTGAGTTTATTTCTGGAAATAAGATAATTTTATCATTTTTTAAAGATTCCACATCTAAGTGGTATCCCATGATATTCGTCTTTCTCTGTGTGATTTACCTCACTTGGCGTAATACTCTCTGGGCCCACCCATTTTGCTGCGAATGGTATTACTGCATTCATTTTTATGGCTGAGGAATACTGCACTGTATTTATGTACCACATCTTTATCCATTAATCTGTTAATGGGCACTTGGGTTGTTTCCATGTCTTGGCTATTGTGAATAGTGCTGCTATGAACACTTGGGTGCATGTATCTTTTCAAATTAGAGTTTTCAGCTATTCTGGATATATGCCCAGGTGTGGGATTGCAGGATCATATAGCAACTCTATTTTTGGTTTCTTAAGGAATCTTTATACTGTTTGCCACAGGGGCTGTACCAATTTACATTCCCGCCAAGAGTGTAGGTGGGTTCCCTTTTCTTCACACCCTCTCCAGCATTTATTGTTTGTAGATTTTTTTTTAATGATGGCCATCCTGACTGGTATAAGGTGATACCTCATTGTATTTTTTATTTGTGTTTCTCTAGCAATTAGCAGTATTGAGCATCTTTTCAGGATGGCCATCTAGTCAGCAAAATTTTTAATGTTTACCTTTAACAGCATCAAATACGCATTTAAAACATGCATTTGTATGCTGACTTTAAACTGTAAGAACTGATATCTATAATTACAGATTTTTAAAAATATGAACATATAAAGGCTTTAAGAAAACTGCTGAGAAACTGAAACAAATTTTCAGGAAAACAATAAAAATGGACTCATGAATTTTCTTCTGCATCTGATTTATAATATATTAATTCTACATTCTGCTTAATTTTGACTGTGGATTTAGAGATTTCGAGGGTTTTGTTTCTGTTTTAAAATTTAAGCTTCACTCAAAAAGATATTTCTGTAGCACAACAATCTAACCTTTCTAAAGAGCACCATTTTGAAGAAATCTAAGCCTGTTTAAATTATGGGGGGATTTGGAAAAACAGCATTGTAGGTGTCTGTGTCTCTGTGTAATGGAAACAATAATAAAGCAATGAATTCTTGTTTCCTTGGAAACAGTGTGACCCGAGCACACGGTGTATGCATAGTAGGATGTGGACTAATTTAGAAACACACCAGCATGGCGCTAAGCATACATTCCAGTAAGAAATTAAAAGTCATGTTGCCTGTGAAAGCCTGATTTGATTCACAAATCCTGGTTTCTCTGACCAACTTTATGTGCCACTGAAAGGACAGGAGCCATTTACAGTCATTTAACTGCCTTCACCCATTCATGAACACCTAGGGACCTATTCTGACCACTGGAAGGCCACGGGCACTGCACTCCTCCAAGGAGCTGCCACGCCCCTGCGAGAGGTTTGGGTCAGTGACACACTAAGAGCTTCAGAAAGAACAAGGAGACCTCATGAGCATGAGAATAAGTGAATTTAGTTAGAAGCATTTAAAAGTAAAGAAATATAGGAACAAGCCCAGTATGTCCATCGGTGGAGGCACATTTTTGAAGACTTGAAGTGATGCAACAGGTAAAAGATAAAGACAAAATTTTATATAGAGACAACGGTGTGCTTTCACTAAAACAGCATTTATAACTGCAGTGACATATGGTTTTTATTAATAAAATAAATGGAAATGACATCTAATTGCAAAGTTTGTAATTGGAAATACATAAGAGTGAGACGAGGCAGCTTTCGGAAGAAACTGCTTGGTGTCCTCTTTCTGGGTTCAGACCACTAGACCATCCAGGTGTGACCTAAATCATGTCCCTTACGATCACACACTGGACAGACACTAGACCATCCAGGTGTGACCTACACCATGTGTCTTATGATCACACAGTGGACAGACCACTAGACCATCCAGATGTGACCTAAACCATATCCCTTACGATTACACAGTGGAAGTGACAAACAGATTCAAGGATTAGATCTGATAGACAGGGTGCCTAAAGAACTATCGATTGAGGTTTGTGACATTGTACAAGAGGCAGTGATCAAGACAATTCCCAAGAAAAAGAAATGCAAAAAGGCAAAATGGTTGTCTGAGGAAGCTGATGTGAAAGGCAAAGGAGAAAAGGAAAAATACACCCATTTGAATGCAGAGTTCCAAAGAACAGCAAGGAGAGATAAGAAAGCCTTCCTCAGTGATCAATGCAAAGAAATAGAGGAAAACATTAGAATGGGAAAGGCTAGAGATCTCTTCATGAAAATTAGAGATACCAAGGGAACATTTCATGCAAATATGGGCACAATAAAGAACAGAAACGGTATGGACATAACAGAAGCAGGTGCCAAGAGTACACAGAAGAGCTATACAAAAAAGATCTCACGACCCAGATAATCACGATGGTGTGATCACTCACCTAGAGCCAGACATCATGGAATGCAAAGTCAAGTGGGCCTTAGGAAGAAGCGTCACTACGAACAAAGCTAGTGGAGGTGATGGAATTCCAGTTGAGCTGTTTCAAATCCTAAAAGATGATGCTGTGAAAGTGCTGCACTCAATATGCCGGCAAATTTGGAAAACTCAGCAGTGGCCACAGGACTGGAAAAGGTCAGTTTTCATCCCAATCCCAAAGAAAGGCAATGCCAAAGAATGCTCAAACTACTTCTCAGTTGCACTCATCTCACAAGCTAGCAAAGTAATGCTCAAAATTCTCCAAGCTAGGCTTCAACAGTACATGAATGGAGAACTTCCAGATGTTCAAGCTGGACTTAGAAAAGGCAGAGGAACCAGAGATCAAAATGCCAACATCCGTTGGATCATTGAAAAAGCAAAAGAGTTCCAGAAAACCATCTATTTCTGCTTTATTGACTATGCTAAAGCCTTTGACTATGTGGATCACAATAAACTGTGGAAAATTCTTCAAGAGAGAGGAATATCAGACCACCTTACCTGCCTCCTGAGAAATCTGTAGGCAGGTCAAGAAGCAACAGTTACAACTGGACATGGAACAACAGACTGATTCAAAATTGGGAAAAGAGTATGTCAAGGCTGTATATTGTCACCCTGCTTATTTAACTTATATGCAGTGTACATCATGAGAAACCCTAGGCTGGAGAAAGCACAAGCTGGAATCAAGATTGCTAGGAAAAATATCAGTAACCTTAGATACGAAGATGACACCACCCTTATATGGCAGAAAGCAAAGAACTAAAGAGCCTTATGATGAAAGTGAGAGAACAGAGTGAAAAAGCTGGCTTAAAACTCAGCATTCAGAAAACCAAGGTCATGGCATCTGATCCCATCACTTTATGGCAAATAGATGGGGAAACGATGGAAACGGAGATTTTATTTTGGGGGGCTCATAAATCACTGGATTATGACTGCAGCCATGACATTAAAAGATGCTTGCTCCTTGTAAGAAAAGCTATGACCAACCTAGACAGAATATTAAAAAAGCAGAGACATTACTTTGCAACAAAAGTCCATCTAGTCAAAGCTATGTTTTTTCCAGTAGTCATGTATGGATGTGAGAGTTGGACTATAAGGAAGGCTGAGCACCAAAGAATTGATGCTTTTGAACTGTGGTGTTGGAGAAGACTCTTGAGAGTCCCTTGGACTGCAAGGAGATCCAACCAGTCTATCCTAATGGAAATCAGTCCTGAATATTCATTAGAAGGATTGATGCTGAAGCTGAAACTCCAATACTCTGGCCACCTGATGCAACGAACTGACTCATTGGAAAAGACTCTGATGCTGGGAGGGATTGAAGCCAGGTGGTGAAGGGGATGATACAGGGTGAGATGGTGGATGGCATCACTGACTTGATGGACATGAGTTTTAGCAAGCTCTGGGTGTTGGTGATGGACAGGACGTCTGTCATCCTGCAGTCCATGGGGTCACAAAGAGCTGGACATTACTGAGCGACTGAACTGAACTTCTGGGCCAGCTCCCAGCTTGGCCACTGCTGCCCATGGCTGCCTGCCTGGCATTTTGCAGAACACAGCCAGCAAGGCCTGGCCAGGGTAGATCCATGAGAGCCCTGGGACAGCACACAGCTCCTGCCCTCACTAGAGACCTTGAACCAGGGCAGATGAGAGAGAGGGCTGTCCATGCCATGTGAAGAACAGTGCCATGCTGGCTATCACATCTGTACTTTGACCACTGAAGGAAAATTGCAACATTCTGGAAAATGTTTTTGCCTGTCAAATTTGGGCCCCACATGCCAGAATTTCATTCATTCTGTTATCTTCCGTTTTCTTTTCATATTAAACTGGTAAGTTTTTGGCTTCTCCAACTTTTGCACCAACTTTGCTTTTCAATAAAACTCAGTGACTTGCAGAGGCCACATTTTAAGCTATGGTCAACAAGCCCACATCACTCCCACTCAAAGGTCATGATGCTGCAGGGCAGGGAGTCTGGGAAAGGCAGGGGCTGTGGGGGATGGGGTGGGGCGGGGTGGCCTACCCGGTTGCTGTCACCCTTCGACCGGTCATTCTTCGCCTTGGCGTTCTTTTCTGCAAGTTTCTTCTGCCTTTGAGGGCCTCTTCCAAAGAAAATGTAGTTGACAAAGGCATACTCCAGTAGGGCCAGGAACACAAAGACAAAGCAGCCCATGAGGTACATGTCAATGGCTTTGACGTAGGGGATTTTGGGCAACGTCTCCCGAAGGTGCGTGTTGATGGTTGTCATGGTCAGCACGGTGGTGATCCCTGAAAGAGAAACGTGAACGTGAGAGGCTGCTGGTCTGCTGCTTAGCTCCTCACCCCTCACTTTCCTGCTTTACTTTCTCAAACAGCTTGAAGTAGTTGGAAACAAGCGATTGAAAACTATTGGGTGATCTAAGTGCAAAAAAATATGAAACATGGTTTGGGCAGCAGGTCACTCAGGCTAGGGAGCTGACACCTCTCCCCCTACCCCACCTGGGAGGCACCTCCCATCCCACCTGATCCACAGGTGGTTGGAGGTTGCCCTGCATGAAAGCTGGAAGAAATGAAAACAAACCCAGAATTTATCATAAAACACTAAGTGTCTGGATGAGAAGCTTCCAGGAAGAAGAATGAATCTGTAGAGAATCTAAGACAGTTATTTGTGGCCACTAGTGAAGAAAACGATTCTTACCATAAGGCCTTAGAGCAAGGGTAAGGAAGTGAAAGTGAAGTTGCTCAATCATCTCCAACTCTTTGTGACCCCATGGACTGTAGCTTGCTACGCTCCTCCATCCATGGGGTTCTCCAGGCAAGAATACTGGAGTGGGTTGCCGTTTCTTTCTCCACAAGGGGAAGGGGGCAGTGACTTAAAGCTACTAAGGACAGGATCCAGCCCTGAGTGCAAAGACAGGGAGTGTTTGAGTGAAGTTCCCCCCTCAGCTAAGAACAAGGTTACAAAACTGCCTCAGGACATGGTGGTTTCAGGCAAAGGCTACTGATTTCATTCAAAGTATAGCATCTTACCATGCTCTGGGGCAAGTGATCTGATCTTTTTTTTTCAATGTCATTGTTTTGAATTCTTTAGTTAGTATGAACAATGTTAGGTGAATAATGTCATTTTTCCCCTCAGGGAGCTATGTTTAGTCTCTAAAAACATGTAATTTTGTAATTCTCCCATCGCAATGGGCATGTTCTTAGTGTACAAAGATTCCATACAGGATGACCTGAAGCCACAGAGAGCAGGAGACTCGGTGGCCCCTGATAAGACCAGAGTTCACTGAGCTGCGTGAGGCCACATATGAGGCAAGGGACTGCACCACTCACTTCTCAGTGGCAGCTGTTACTGCTGCTGACTTGCTCTCTCTGAGATAGTAACTTTTAAATATTAAGAAGTCTCAAAAAAGCAAGGCAGTTCCAAAGAGCCAGCTCTTTTCTATCCATGAGACTGACTCTATAGCATGTGACTACTCCTGCGTCTTCTGGGACCCGAGAGAGGGTCGTGGCTATGTGAGGACTCCTCTCAAGGAGGAAACCTTCCAGGTGAGAACTTCAGCCATGGTTCTTCAGCTGCAATCACTCAGAAAACCAGTGATGTTCCCCAGGCCGGCAGGTGGGGTAAGCCTGAGAGGCTGGACATATGGGCTCACTAGGCCTCATCTCTGAACCCCCTGGAGCCCCACTCAACTTCTGGAGTGAGGGGCTAGGTTTGTTAAGTATCTTAATCTGATGCCCTCCAGATTCCCATCCCACCCTTGGAGGAGCACCAGAGCCCAGGGCTCCCCTCACTCAGGACCTCCTGGAGAAGTGAGCCCAGACTTGTGTCCACATGTGCTGAGCTGCTGGGAGGAGGGGACGAGGGAACAAAGGAGCAGAGAATCTTTTCATGTCTGACTACAAACCAGGTCTGTCAATGAATGTGTGGAAATCAAAGATGTCAGAATATTTTAAGACTTCTCTGACATAAAATTCATGTGCACCTGGGGACTTTTAAAATTTGAAAATGGCAACGGTATAATTACACTTTACAAAGAAGTGCAAAACCCCATGTAGATGCTACAAAACCAGGTGTTCTCACTATTATCCAAAATTGTGTAATGCTGCTGCCATAACTTGTTTTTTCCTTCCAAATAGACTCTGGAAAGTGCTCTGCTTTAGTCATTGCTTTGGCTCTCCAGATGACTGCTCTGAGTGGACATGTATCAACACAGGCCTCAGTAGATATCCCTAGAAAAAGGGCTAAAGGAACAGAGCACAGGGAGGGCCAGCACATGTCAAGAGCACCCAGCCTGGCAAAGCTGAAAGGGGGCAAGGATGCTAGCTTCAGGCCCTCAGCCCTGGCTCCAGGACCCCTCAAGAGTAAGGCTTCGTGGTGAGTACTCCTTGGCTTTCCACTTTGGGCTCACATGACCTCTTAGACTGAAAGGCTACTCAGTCTCTATTTCCTTGCACTGTTTTCCTTCCCATCAAGATAACTGTGGACAGTGGTAGACACAGTGGTTCACAGCCTGAGCAGTAGAACCACGTGGTCCTGGGCTCTCAGCCCAGCCCTACCATGTCCCAGCGGTAGGACGTGAGTGAGCCTGATGGGTCCACAACTGTTGTCTAAGGCTGCTGTGAAATGTAAACGCCATGGTGATAGTAACTGGTATTGTTAACACTCACAACAGCAAATGTTATCATTATCAGCATCACAGAAAAATATATTTTGTGGTAGCCTCCAGTCTCTTGGCGGGAGACCCAATTCCTGGCAGCCTCACCCTGAACTTAAACTCTCTAAGTGAATTCCGTCCAATGGCAGAATGGGAGATGGCTGAGTGATGCTTTTTCTGTTCATACATTTACCAAGATGTTAAGTCTTGATAATTATTAGTCTCAAACTATTTCTCATTAATAGTATGTTAATAAACTATATTTGAAAACTGCGTTTATAAAGATGATTATGAAATTAAAAATGTAATTTATATCATTTGCTCTAAAGATATGTCATTTTTCTCCTTTGTGACCCAAATCATGTGGCCTAAATTATTTCAATATAAATTTTCACTTCCAGAAAGACCAATAGTTTTGAGGAAGACCATGTAATTACAACTCCCAACGTTGTAGTCTGGTGGCTTCTAGCACTAACAGTTTAAGAGATGTGGGTGTCAGCACTCAGCAGCAGAGGCATAAGATCCTAAAGCACAAGAACATCTGTGCAGCTCAGGTGGGTGAAGAATCAGCATTTCTCTTCAAGTAGAGAGACAGTCCCTGACGACTCCAGATTCAATAGTGCCCTGAGCCAGAGGGGTGTGTCAAGGTCTTCACCGAGACCTGCACACACAGGCCTGCAGCTCATCTAGAAGCAGGGAGCACTCACCACCATGCAGCTATTCAGGATGAAGACAAACAGCACTCTGAGCACTTCAAAGGATGTAGTATATGACAGGACATGTGGAGTGGGCGGGGTTGTGTTGTTCCCCAAAAGTCCCCAAACCATGGTCCTATCCTCTCCAAGAGGCACTGAACACATTAGCATCTTAAAGGTTTTGAGAGATCCCTCAATAAGAATGATTAAAAACAATTCTTGCTGAGCTTTTAAAAACATCCATTATTTTTACAACGTAATAGGCCAAAGAACTCTTCTGTACACTGTCTATTGTAGAAATCACCTGTAGTGGTTAAGAGCTTTGGAGTCAGACCAGCTAGTTTAAAATCTTTCTTGGGACACTCAATATTATATGACCAGTTGTATAGCTTTTCTGTACTTCACGCCCTTCTTTGTAAAGCGGGAACACTGCCCATTGCTCTGTGTGTCTTCTGTATCATGGGTCAGGTAACCATTTTCACGGGCTTGCACAGAACTTGGCACCTGAGTATTTGGTAGGTTGCAGCATGATTACTGTTCTTGGTGTTATTCAGAGTTCATAAGCTGATGATACACTTTTCCTTAGCCAAATGGAGTTGCCGTGCTGTCACTGTCCACGTCCTGCGGACCCAGGCTCAAAGACTGTGTCTTATGCAGGAGCTGGGACAGAAGGAGAGGCCATGGGACAGAAGGAGTCCCATGCTCAGAGCTGGACCTGCCAGATGTCTACTGGGCCAGACGCTGAAGCCTGGAGACCACAGTTGCCTTCAGGACCTCTAAACTCAAGTCCACCTGACACTAACAAATGTCTTCAATTCTGCCTTTCATGCCTGGCTCCCGGACTTCTGATATTCACCAGGACCCAGCACATCTCCAGTGGTAACACCTTAGAAAGTCTGGGCAGACCACTCCTCTGTCGCCCAAACCCACAGAAGCATGATTGAGGTTTATAGCAACAATGCCGGTTATCAAGAAAAAGGAGTCTAATTCATACACTGTAATGAGGCTATGTCCACTCTAACCCACTCCAGGTAGACTATTTATTTAATGTTGTGGAAGATGATATTTACCATTTAGGAGCTATAGAATTTGTATCATCTGGAAAATTGAGAGGGCTTCCCAGGTGACACTAGTGGTAAAGAACTCGCCTGCTAATGCAGGAAACGTAAGAGACTCAGGTTCGATCCCTGGGTGGGGAAGATCCTCTGGATTAGAACATGGCAACCTATTCCAGTATTCTTGTCTGGAGAATCTCATGGACAGAGGACCCTGGAGGGCTACAGTCCAGGGGGTCACAAAGAGTTGGACACAATAGCAACAACTAAGATACATACACATAGAAAACTGAGGAATTTGCATTTTCAGCACACCTCACTTCTGATGATGTCTGATAATTCTGGTTCTTTGGTACTCATATCTCTCTGATTTTCACAAAAAAATGACAGATTTTCTGAGGCAGATTCCCTGGAAGCTCAGGAAGCCGCAGCTCCTGATCTCTAGCACAGGCTTCCTACAGCCTTGGGAGGGGTTCTGGGAACTCTGTATTTGTATATTTTATATTCTTTTTCTTAAAGAATGTTTCTGAAGTTTAATAAGCTAACAGCTCCCCAAATTTGGATCTGCCCCTACAAATTCACTTTAAATTTTTTAGGTGATAAGAGAAATTAGCTTAACGAAGAGCAATCTAGTAACATTAATGAAAAAGGCAAAAGCTACAGAAAGGACATGACTGAGTGACTTTGCCTTTCACAGAAAGGATAGATGTTACAGGGTAACCTCTGCAAGCAGTAAAAATCCTGAAGATATTTTCAAGAGATTTTTTCCCTTACCAATGTGCGTGTGCACAGTCAGTTATGTCTGATTCTTTGTGACCCCACGGACTGTAGCCTGCCAGGCTACTCTGTCCGTGGGATTTTTCTTGGCAAGAATATTGGAGTGGATAGACATTCCCTTCTCCAGGGGATCTTCCCAAGCCAGGGACTGAACCTGCATTTCCTGCATTGTACGCTGATTCTTTACTGCTGAGCCACCAGGTAATCCATACCAAACCCATCAGGAATAGATTAACAGTTACTACAAAACTTTCAATTTTTTGATAATTTATTCTTCTCTAAGCGTCTTTACATTCACCTAACACTTTAGAAATAGTTACCTAAGTTTCTTAAGCCGCTGTTACATGTTATTTCATAAGAAAAAAAATCTAATCTTGAATCAATGTGAGTCACTTGTCTGTGGGTCTAAGCCAGATATCCACTTATGCACATGTACACACATTCTCTTGGAAGCAAGGTGCTAAGCAACTTAAATTTCTGGGAAGAGACAGTAAGAAGAAAAGGTAAGAAAGAGGGACAACCAGATCCCTGAATACTTGTGCTTTTCTGCAGGCTTACAAGCAGAATTGTTTTAACTCTTTCCTATTAATTTTGAAAGGTATTATTAATTACTTCACTCCCAGGAATTAAACTCAACCCTACCCATATAAGGGATAAATTGGAAAATTGCTCTTCAGCTTTGTTCTTACCTAAAATGTGTTTAAATGAATACTTGGTCCACACAGTTTCACAATAATTAGTTCAATAGAAAATAATGTTTCTGAAAATATAAGCCTTCCCTTAATAATAAAAAAAAAATTAGAAATCATACTGGAACACATAATATATACTGTACATCATCTAATAATCCAATTGTTAAGAGACCAGTGGCCAGAAGAGATCACTAGAGTTCCTAGAGCTCTTGAGAACAACTCAGAATTTAGTATTACATTTTAATACTCATTAATTTGTGTAATTCCAATGATATGGTATAACATTTGGCTATTTTTCTGACTTAAAAAAGAATGTGCAATTAATCAAGTCTCCTTTCTGGGCCATAGACTGATTTTGAACAGGAGATGTTAATCCTTGCTTTAAAATTAGTGTCGAAAACAGTTTTATTATGCAAATATTCGGCAAGCATATTTTCCCTTTCATGGGCATGAAAATTCACATTTGAGCCTTATAATTAAATTAACACATCAAGGGAATCATGCATGAAATTAGTATTTCAAGATAAAAAGTAACTATATGGGCAAGACTGGTGTCATGATGTCAAAATTGTAGTTGAACTATTGTCTTTGAACTCCCTTCATATTCTAATGATATGGTGACTTTGTATTTTAGGTATCATTTAAAAACAGCACATACCAAGGGCAACTCTAGCCGCAGATGCATCATAATTGATCCAGAAGGACACCCATGAGAGAATTGTAATTAGGATAGAGGGCATGTAGGTCTGGAGAATGAAGTATCCAATGTTTCTCTTCAACCGAAAGCTCAGTGAGAGCCGAGGGTAGGCACCTACGGTAAACAGACAGGGATTACACTGGAGATCAGACACAGAAGACAAAGAGTTTGCTTTGACTTCCACAGGTCAACAGCATGCATTTGAAAAGCCCAGAATGGAGGGGTGGTCCACAACCATGCAACCTGCCTCCACCAGCTAAGTTCCATTGAGAACTTGGGAGATGAATGATTTTCAGTCTGCGTAGGAGGTCTTGATGAGGCTACTCTTCTCTTATATACGCAGCTGAAAACTGTCCCTGAGGAAACTCTGGGAAAGTTTTTAGCTTAGAATTTGGAATAGTGACAACTATCTTATTTATTTTTCAACTAGTAATCTCCTTCTCCTCCACTGTAAATATGGGAGATTTGGCTCAAGGCTTTACTGAGCAAAATGGTTTCTGTCAGTCCTCCTCCATCAGCCCATCTAGAGCAACAGTGCAGATGTCTGAGGCACTGACCCTGAACCCCCTGGAACAGCTCAGGGACCACCTCCCCAAGAGCGTGAGAGGCACAGAGGTAGCAGCGTGCTCTGAGATGCTCTGCCCTGACCACAGGAAAGGCATCAAAGAGGGCTGAGAAGAAGCATCCAGTCTGCTTTCCTGCATTTGAATCCCAGTGTTAACCTCCTCATGTGTACATTCCACTTAGACAGTCGTGAACCCCACCACCACTGCCAGTGCAGAGTGAGAAAGCAGCCCACTGCTATGCCACCTGTATATTTATTTACCTTTTCTGTTTGATTTTGGTTTTTCACTGGGGAGCAGGCAGGTGTGGCCTCCATTTCTTCCTGACCATTTCAACAATCTACTTTGCCAGTTTCAAACCGCTCAGCTCTTAATTTTCTGGACTCAACTGAGGCTGCTGGAAGGCCAGCCTTCTCATCAGATTCCTTGCCTCTTCCCCTCCTGCCTTCACGGATGGGTGGTGCTCTCTTCCTGAGATTCATCCACCCAAAGTTTCAGGAGACTTCGCATTTCTTGTCTTCATCCTACTCCAAGCCTGACTGGCTCATGTTCCCCTCGTGCCTCCAAATATGTGCATTTTCCTGACTTCACTTCACATCCCTTTCGGGTTTTGTCACTACAGTCTATCCCTTTCCAGTCTGGTTCACTCATATGACTTATTTCTTCTATGTAGTAAATGAAAGACTTTAATTTCCAGGCTTCTGCTTTAGCATTAATCATATTTTCAGCCAAAATTATATAAAAGAGAAAAGAAATAGCCTAATACACACAGCATTTAAAAGCTGACAATCTGAAAATTTTCTCCAATCTCTTGTGTACGTGTATAGTTTCCTTTATACAACTCTGATCAAATGCATATATTGTATTTTCACAGCAACAAACATTTTCATCCTTATTATAAATTACTTACATATACAATTTTTAATTTTTCCTGATTTTCCATCAAATATATACACATATATTCTATAGTCTATAAATACATTTTCCTGAATGTGATACATTTAGAGTACTTCCATTGTTGCAAAACTTTAAGTAATATTCCTAGGAATAACTTTTGAGTCGAGTCCTTTCATTATGCTCAAAATTACTTCCTTAGAATGAATGTGTCAAAAAAGGAATTATTAGGCCAATGCTGGAGGCTTTTGATACATAGTCCCAAATTACTTTGCAAAGGAACCATACCAGTGAACATGTCACTATGAGTACTTTATAGAAGTGCCTGTCTCATTTTGTAAACAACAGCATTACATGTTGTTTAGTCACTAAATCATGACTGACTCTTTGTGACCCCATGGATGGTAACCACCAGGCACTTCTATCTATGGGATTTCCCAAGCAAGAGTATTGCAGTGGGTTGCCATTTTCTTCTCTAGGGGACTTTCCCAATTTAGGGATTGAACCATGTCTCCTGCACTGACAGGGGAATTCTTAACTGGTGAGCCACTAGGGAAGCCCCTTAACAATATTACACAATATTTTTTAAAAATTACTTTTGCTAATTTCTTTGGGAAAAATTTGTCAAATCACTTTTTTAAATTGATTACTTCTTATGCTTCCCCTCCACCAGATTTTAACCTTATCAGTTCAGTCACTCAGTCATCTTCAACTCTTTGCGACCCCATGGGCTGCAGCACACCAGGTTTCCCTGTCCATTACCAACTCCTGAAGCTTGCTCAAACTCATGTTCATTGAATCAGTGATGCCATCCAACCATCTCATCCTCTGTAATCCCCATCTCCTCCTGCCTTCAATTTTTCTAGCATCAGGGTCTTTTCCAATGAGTCAGTTCTTTGTATCAGGTGGCCAAAGTATTGGAGCTTCAGCTTCAGCATCAGTCCTTCCAACGAACATTCAGCACTGATTTTCTTTAGGATGTACTGGTTGTATCTCCTTGCAATCCAAGGGATTCTCAAGAGTCTTCTTCAACACCACAGTTCAAAAGCATCAATTCTTCGCTGCTCAGCTTTCTTATATGATCCAACTCTCACATCCATACATGACTACTATAAAAACCATAGCTTTGACTAGATGTACCTTTGTTGGCAAAGTAATGTCTGCTGTCTAGGTTGGTCAAAGCTTCTGAGGAGCAAGCATCTTTTAATTTCATGGCTTGCAGTCACATTCCGCAGTGATTTTGGAGCCCCTAAAAGTAAAGTCCCTCACTGTTTCCATTGTTTCCCCATCTATTTGTCATGAAGTAATGGGACCGGATGCCATGATCTCAGTTTTCTGAATGTTGAGTTTGAAGCCAGCTTTTCCACTCCTTTCATTTTCATCAAGAAGCTCCTTCTTCACTTTCTGCCATAAGGGTGGTGTCATCTGCATATCTGAGGTCATTGCTATTTCTCCTGGCTATCTTGATTCCACCTTGTGCTTCATCCAGACTGGCAGTTTGCATGATGTACTCTGCATAGGAGTTAAAGAAGCAGGGTGACAGTATAGAGCCTTGATGTACTCCTTTTCCAGTTTAGAACTAGTCCGTTGTTCCATGTCCAGTTCTAACTGTTGCTTCTTGACCTGTATAGAGATTTCTCAGGAGGCAGGTAAGGTGGTCTGGTATTCCCATCTCTTTAAGAATTCTAGTTTGTTGTGATCCACATGGTCAAAGGCTTTGGGGTAGTTAAAGCAGAAGTAGATATTTTTCTGGAACTCTCTTGCTTTTTCAAAGATCCAGTGGATGTTGGCAATTTGATCTCTGGTTTCTCTGCCTTTTCTAAATCCAACTCGAACATCTGGAATTTCTCGGTTCACATACTGTTGAAGCCTGGCTTGGTGAATTTTGAGCATTACTTTGCTAGCGTGTGAGATGAGTGCAATTGTGTGGTAGTTTGAACATTCTTTGAAATTGCCTTTCTTTGGGATTGAAATGGAAACTGAACTTTTCCAGTTTACCTTATAACTATTAACTATTTAACCTTATAAATAATCTAATTATACCATTCATTCACCTTTCTCATTTTTTGTTCCTCTGTTTTTAGCTATTCATTCAAATTCTTTTGATACTAATCTTTGCTTATATTCTCTACAAGCATTTTCCCAGTTATTAAAAAACTTGTAATAGGGTAGGGTGAGGGACATAGAAACACATAAATTTTCATACATAGTTGAGTCTATCCATTTTGTTTTTTCCCTGTAATTTTTAAAACCTGTTTTTAGGTTTAAATAAGTTTCCAACAGACAACTGACCACAACCCTATTTTGAGGGTTGGTGATTATTTCAGGGTTTGATATGAAGTGAACAGGCACATTGGTTTCTGTCCCACAAACAACTAACCAAGTTTTCTATACCATTTGTGAAATAAAGCTTCCACTGATAGATCTGATACATTCTGTTGTTTTATGATACATTCTGTTGTTTTATAATACATTCCATGTCTATGTGGCTGCACATATGATGAGCCAGGTCAGAGCCTTGCCTGAGCCCTGGCACCAAGTGCTCTCCACATGTTTCAAAAGCAGACTCATCACATGTTCAACATCTTATGCTGCTTCCCATAAAGGCCAAAACAGTCACCTGGGAACTTTAGTTTCTCCAAAATGTTTTCCCAAGTTCACATTAGTTTTATTTTACACCATGCCTCTGTATTAATCATAACATTTTCTAGCCAAGAAGTATCCTTATTGCCTCAAAATAATTGTACACATTTCTTGCCTCTGCTGATTTTCACCCCTTGCTCTCCCCTTAAGAAATGTCTTTCCCTAACCATACTTCAAGGCCTTAGTCAAATGCCACATCTCCCATAAATCCTTTTTTCCCTCCAAATGCAAGTAATTACCGTCTTGAGCTATTTTCTTTCCTCTTCAAAATTATAATCATTTACCAAGATAAGATCTTCCTTAGTAAGATGAATAAACACCCAGGCAGAGTTTGTGAGACAGTTTTCATATACTGTCAAGCTTAGCTAAATGTCTAAAGCATCTTTGGTTATTAACAAATGCATCAGTGTGCTAAAAGAATGAAAATAGGCATATTTTATTTATTTAATAAGTTTAATACTCAAAACAGTCAGTAATTTTATTAAATCTTGGTTTGATATCCTATGGCCACCTTCAACATTTATATTGAAGTACCTTCAATATCAGATCTTAATTTCCAACTTCGTAGTGATCTCATGCCTTTGCTAATCATTTGCTATTTTATGCTTCAGATATTTCTCACTATGTCCACTCTACTTGGAACTTTATCCGATTCCATTAGGATAGACTGGCGTATGCTGTAGTAGCAAAAGACCCCTTAAATCTCAGTGACTTTACAACAAAGATTTATTTGTTTTTCCTTTCTTGTGCTCCATAGCCACTCAGCTTCCTCTATCTGGAAGGCAGCTGGGACACTGTGGAAGAAGGGCTGCACATACTTCCCATCACATTTCATTCTCCAGAGCAAGTCTCATTGTCAGTCTTTATGTCACCAAGGTAGAAAAGTTCATCCTCTCCCAGGGAATTGCAGCAAATATTTTTTGAATGACAATGTAATCTACCATATTCCCCATTTTCCATTTTCTGAGTCAACTTTCTTAACATTTTCCAAAGTACAATTTCTTTAAAGAAACTGTCCCCTACAAGGCAAATACTGAGATTCATGCAATGAAGTACAATTGATATGCTTTTGAGAATACTTACCCTGGGCAACATGGAGGCCAGTGATATAACAGCATAATCAAATATTTGGAGGGTCATTAGTGGCCTTGAGGAAGGAAATACTACTCAGATCTCAAAATTATGTATTCACCAAGATACTCTTTAACACAGAACATAGAATTAAGAAAATATGCCATTTTCTTATGTATTTGTATAGTAAATACATTCTGTTTCTTAAACATGAAACACACTTTCAAATTAACAAAAATTCTTAGGCATTCACCACCTGTCCTATCCCGCAGTTCCAATCTCCTAATCCCACAGGTGGGAATGTTAAGTGGAGGAAACAATAAAGATGAATAAGAAGATGGTCTATGCTCTCACCTAGTTCCCAATCTGTCAGAGAAAGACCCATACAGAACTGGCCTCTGTAAACGAGAGGTAAGGCCTACACTGGATATTCTAGAGCTCAAGATTTAGGAAAGGTTTCACAGTATCTAAACTGAGATACTCCTGGTTGAATAAGAGTCTTCACAGGCAGAGGATAAGAACCTTCAAGGTAAAGGGTCCAACACAGTCAAATGAAGAAAAGCCTTTCACGATGCTATGAGATAGAGACTTCAAAATGTTAATAATCACAAGAATCTTCAGAGATGTCAAGACCTAGTCTTCTAGGCAAAGGCTATTTTTTTGTTTTAATCAATTAATTTATTTTAATTGGAGGCTAATTACTTTACAATATTGTGGTGGTTTTTGCCATACATTGACATGAATCAGCCATGTCATGTGTACACGTGTCCCCCTGTCCTGAACCCCCTCCCTAGGCAAAGGCTTTTGCCATTTGGCGGGCATCTTCAAGAATGCATAGGGTCTGTTAGACAAGGTCCGGACACTGATACAACAGATATCCTGATGTAGCCTGTATCTGTGGAGAAAATTCCTCAAATGATCATAACAAGGGGCTTGATCATTTTAAAGTGGGAAAGTAGTGAGTCAGTTGAAAGTAGTGAGTCAGTTGAAATATAACCTTCAAAATGAGCAACAGAAGCTTACAAATTACAACAGAAAGGCACAGAAGCCCTAAAGCCTGTGTGGCAAGGTAGATGTGGTTAGGTTCCCAAGCAGATGCTGAACCGACAAAGGTAGAGTCCCTGAACACAAGTGCATCGTTCCAGTTCAGGACTCCCTTGGCAAGACTATCTATTGAAACGCTGATCTCAACCCTTTTTCCCCAGATGCACTAAAAGCTGCGCCAGAAACAAGGCTCTGGATCTCTCGTCCAGCCTAAATTAACAGAACTTTCTAAGGCATTAGTATTGCTGAAGAACTCATAAAAATGTGGATGCAGAGTATCATGTCATCTTTGCCAAGTGTAAGAGCCACTCAAATGTATCTATGAAGTCACAAGCTGATATTTTGGCAACTGCAGCAGAGTTGGCCTACCTACATATTCCTGTCCCCTTCCAAGGCAGCCACCAAAGGGGCTCTCCCAGGACTGCCTAGGAAGCTGCGTGATGCTTTGCCTGGGAGCTCAGGGATGCTCTTGGGGTCCTTATGATGCTCTCTCATTCATTTATCTCCCTTTTTTTTTTTTTTTTTTTTACTGTATAATACAACCTAAAGTTCAGAATGGTGTTCCTAATTTTCTCACCCCCCCTTATCAGTCACCTAAATTAAAATATTTTCAAAACTTCCATAAAGGAAAGTAGATATATGAAACAGGAACTAGAGAAAGAGGAAAAACAAACTTTTTCAAAGACTTTCTCAATCAGGCAATAAGTCTCTTTCTGATCTCCACAGCAAGGCTGGAATGTTCTGTCCTATGACTCTGGAGCAAAGAGCAGGGGCATCTGAGAGAAGCCTGAGAGAGGCTCAGGGTTTATTTGGGATAATCCTTTAGGAAGTTGGTTGTCCTCTCAGATACTTAGTTTCCCTGTGTGTAAAATCAAGGCATGGATATCATGAGTGAAAAAGGAAAAATATAGATAAATTTTACTCCACTGATTACAAACTATTATTCTGCAGAGGAAACTATTGAGAAAATGAAAAGAAAATCCACAGAATGAGAGAAAATATTTGCAAATCATATATCTGATGAGGAACTTGTATTTAGACGTATAAACAAGGTTTACAAAGAATACGAACAACCCGATTTAAAAATGGGCAAAGGACTTGAATAGATATTCCTCCAAAGAGGAGAAGACCAGTGTCCAGTAAGCAAATAAAAGATTCTCAATATCTTACTCATTAGGGAAATGCAACTCAGAACCACAATGAGATACCATTTCTTACTATTAGGATGACTACAATCAAAAAGACAGATAAGGGCTTCCCTGGCGGCTTGGTGGTAAAAAAAAAAAAAAAAAAAAAAATCCACCTTCCAATGCAGGTGACATGGATTCGATCACCGATTCGGGAAGATTCAACAAGCTGTGAAGCAACTAAGCCTGTGCTCCGCAACTACTGAGCCTGTGCTTTAGACCCACAGAGGCCACAGCTACTGAGCCCCTTGTGCTGCAGCTACTGAAGCCTGTGCACCCTAGAGACCATGTTCTTTAACAAGAGAAGGCAGAGCAGTGAGAAGCCTGTGCACCACACCTAGAAAGCAGACTCTGCCTGCCTGGCTCAAGTAGAGAAAATCCTGCTCAGCAAGGAAGACTCAGGACAGCCAAAAGTAAATTAATAAAATTATATATGTGTGTGTATATATATAAAGGCAGACAATAATATGCATTGGTGAAAATGTGGATAAATTAGAACCATCATGTATTGCCTAGGGAACCTAAATGGTATGGGTACTTTGACAAACAGTTTGGCAGTTTCTCAAAAAGTTAAACATAGTTATCATATGACCCAACAATTGCAATTCTAAGTACATACATAGTGCAAATGAAAACTTACATGCACAGAAAAACCTGTGCATGAATGTTCATAGCAGCTTTATTCCTGATAGCCAAAAGGTGGAAACAGCCCAACATTCATCAACTTTATGTACGATTAAACAAAACATGATATATTCATACAATGGAATATTGTATTGTTCCAGCAACAAATACAACATTGTATTGTTCAAGCAACAAAAAGGAGTGAAGTATTGATACACATCACAACATGGATGAACCTTGAAAATATGCTGAGTAAAAGAAGCCAGACACAAAGGACCATACAGTGTATGATTCCATTCCAAGAAGTGGAATGCAACAGGCAAACCTATTGCAACAGCAGTGAGATTAGTGGTTCCCCATAGGGTGAGGGGGAGCAGGTTGGGGGAAATGAAGAATGACTGCTACTGAGTACGGAGCTTTGAGGGTGATGAAAACATTTGGAAATTGATTTGAAGAACGTCACGATTACAAAATTGTAAATGCAATAAAAACAATTGTATTACATACTTTAAATGGTTAATTTTATGAATTGCACCTTAAGAACTCTGTTATAAGAAAAAGAGTACGTACTACATGTACTTTACTGGTACCAAACATACTGAAAGTGAAAGTCTGTCAACTGTGTCCGACTCTTTGTGACCCCACGGACTATAGTCCATGGAATTCTCTAGGCCAGAATAAGGAGTGTAGCCTTTCTTTTCTCCAGGGCATCTTCCCAACCAAGGGATCAAACCCAGGTCTTCTACATTGCAGGTGGATTCTTTACCAGCTGAGCCACAAGGGAAGCCCAAGAACACTGGAGTGGGTAGCCTATCCCTTCTGCAGGGGATCTTCCTGACCAAGGAATCAAACCAGGGTCTCTTGCATTGCAGGAGGATTCTTTACCAACTGAGCTATCATGGAAGCCCCCAAACATACTAAATGGCCCCAAATACCCACTCAATAAAAGCAAGTTATGTGTTCCTTTCCTTTCTCTCCTCTACAGTGCTTTCTGTGCTCAGGACTCTGTAATCCAACTGTTTTTACTATTGAACATATTTTTAAAAATTGTGTGGAAGTCTTGAAAGCAATTCCAAAAGATGAAGTTAGATAAGACTTATTTTTGCAAAGGAGGTGTTGGGCATTTCTGAGCCCTTAAAGAAAAATTATTTCATAGTAACAAGATGAGATAGTTAAGCTTCCCTTTGGTGCTGAGAGTTAATTTTCTCTACTTCAGCCATTTTGCACTGAGGAATTAGTAGTATTTGGCCAGTAAGCACAGGTGACTTGTCTCTGAGGATCCTTCTAATAAACGTCAATGGGGGAAAAATAATGGGAATTTATCTCTGGGCTTTAAAAGACAAAAGATATGGATGATAATTCCTTCTTCTAACATTTCATATAATATCAGCACTAGACTTACAGTAGATGTTATTTATACACCACATGCATAATAATTTGATCATGGGCTTTAGTTTAGGATAAAACTAAAGCACAGAGTTCACGAATGGACTCTACAGAAAATTAAGTGCATGTTTTAAGGGTGTGACATGCAGATTTCAAAAAAAATTTTGTAATTTGCTTCGTTTGTTTTATGTATTTATTTATTTTACTTTACAATACTGTATTGGTTTTGCCATACATCAACATGAAGCTGCCACGGGTGTACATGAGTTCCCAATCCTGAACCCCTCTCCCACCTCCCTCCCCATACCATCTCTCTGGGTCATCCCAGTGCACCAGCCCCAAGCATCCTGTATCCTGCATCAAACCCAGACAGGCAATTCATTTCTTACATGATAGTATACATGTTTCAATGCCATTATCCCAAATCATCCCATCCTGTCCCTCTCCCACAGAGTCCCAAAGTCTGTTCTATACATCCATGTCTCTTTTGCTGTCTTACATACATTTGTTTTATAATCATAATTGTGAAGCAAAATAGTATTTTGAAAGTTGATTTTTAAAATTTATTTTTTTATTGAAGGATAATTGCTTTACAGAATTTTGTTGTTTTCTGTCAAACTTCAACATGAATCAACCATAGGTATACATATATCCCCTCCCTTTTGAACCTCCCTCCCATCTCCCTCCCCATCCCACCCCTCTAGGTTGACACACAGCCACTGTTTGAGTTTCCTGAGCCACACAGCAAATTCCTGTTGGCCATCTATTTTACACACGGTAATGTAAGTTTCCACATTACTCTTTCCATACATCTCACCCTCTCCTCCCCTCTCCCCATGTCCATAAGTCTATTCTCTATGTCTGTTTCTCTATTGTTGCCCTGTAAATAAATTCTTTAGTACCGTTTTTCTAGATTTCATATATATGCATTAGAATATGGTATTTATCTTTCTCTTTCCAACTCACTTCACTCTGTATAATAGGTTCTAGGTTCATCCACCTCATTAGAACTGACTCAAACGCATTCCGTTTTATGTCTGAGTAATATTCCATTGTGTATATGAACTATGACTTCTTTATCCATTTGTCTGTTGATGGACATCTAGGTTGCTTCCATGTTCTACCTATTGTAAATAGAGCTGCAATGAACAATGGGATACATGTGTCTTTTTCAATTTTGGTTTCCTCAGGGTATATGCCTAGGAGTGGGGTTACTGGGTCATACAGTGGTTTTATTCCTAGTTTTTTAAGGAATCTCCATACTGTCTTCCATAGTGGCTGTATCAATTTACATTCCCACCAACAGTGCAAGAGCATTCCCTTTTCTTCACACCCTCTCCAGCCATTTATTGTTTGTAGACTTTTTGATGAGGGCCATTCTGACTGGTATGAGGTAGGTCTTTTCCCCACTTTTTGATTGGGTTGTCTGCTTTTCTGGTATTGAGTTGTATGAGCTGCTTGTATATTTTGGAAATTAATCCTTTGTCAGTTGTTTCCTTTGCTATCAATTTCTCCTATTCTGATAGGTGTCTTTTCACCTTGCTTAAAGTTTCCTTTGCTGTGCAAAAGCTTTTAAGTTTAACCAGGTCCCACTTGTTTACTTTTGTTTTTATTTCCATTACTGTAGGAGGTGGGTCATAGAGGATCTTGCTTTATGTCATAGAGTGTTCTGCCTATGTTTTCCTCTAAGAGTTTTACAGTTTGTGGTCTTACATGTAGGTCTTTAATCCATTTTGAGTTTAACTTTATGTATGGTGTTAGGAGGTGTTCTAATTTCATTCTTTTATATGTAGATGTGCAGTTTTCCCAGCACCATTTATTGAAGAGGCTGTCTTTGCCCCACTGTATATTCTTGCCTCCTTTGTCAAAAATAAGGTACCCATAGGTGCATGGGTTTTATTTTGGGGCTTTCTATCTTGTTCCATTGGTCTATATTTCTATTTGTATGCCAGTACCATACTGTCTTGATGACTGTAGCTTTGTAGTATAATCTGAAGTCAGGAAGATTGATTCCTCTAGCTCCATTTTTCTTTTCCAAGACTTCTTTGGCTACTTGGGGTCTTTTGCATTTCCATATGAATAGTGAAATTTTTTGTTCTAGTTCTGTAAAAAATGCCATTGGTAATTTGATAGGGATCAAATTAAATCTGTAGATTGCATTTGGTAGTATACTCATTTTAACAATATTGATTCTTCCTACCCAGAGACATGGAATGTCTCTCCATCTGTTTATGTCGTCTTTGAGTTCTTTCATCAGTGTCTTATAATTTTCTGTGTACAGTTCTTTTGTCTCCTTAGGTAAGTTTATTCCTAGATATTTAATTCTTTTTGTTGCAATGGTGAATGGGATTGATTCCTTAACTGATCTTTCTGATTTCTCATTGTTACTATATAGAACTGCAAGTGATTTCTGTGTATTGATTTTGTATCCTGCAACTTTGCTAAATTCACGATTAGCTTTAGTAATTTTCTGATACTATCTTTAGGGGTTTTTATGTACAGTATCAGGCAGAGTACATGAGAAAAGCTGGACTGGAAGAAACACAAGCTGGAATCAAGATTTCCAGGACAAATATCAATAACCTCAGATATGCAGATGACACCACCCTTATGGCAGAAAGTGAAGATTAACTAAAAAGCCTCTTGATGAAAGTGAAAGAGGAGAGCGAAAAAGCTGGCTTAAAGCTCAACATTCAGAAAACGAAGATCATGGCATGAGGTCCCATAACTTCATGGGAAATAGATGGGGAAAGAGTGGAAACAGTGTCAGACTTTATTTTTGGGGGCTTCCAAATCACTGCAGATGGTGACTGCAGCCATGAAATTAAAAGACGCTTACTCCTTGGAAGAAAAGTTATGACCAACGTAGATAGTATATTCAAAAGCAGAGACATTACTTTGCCAACTAAGGTCCATCTAGTCAAGGCTGGAAGTCCATCTAGTTGGACTGTGAAGAAGGCAGAACGCCGAAGAATT
This sequence comes from Capra hircus, assembly GCF_001704415.2. Lineage (NCBI taxonomy): Eukaryota > Metazoa > Chordata > Mammalia > Artiodactyla > Bovidae > Capra > Capra hircus. Next base: position 3,065,248 of record NC_030828.1, read on the forward strand.
GATGCTTTGGAACTGCGGTGTTGGAGAAGACTCTTGAGAGTCCGTTGGACTGCAAGGAGATCCAACCAGTCCATTCTGAAGGAGATCAACCCTGGGATTTCTTTGGAAGGAATGAAGCTAAAGCTGAAAGTCCAGTACTTTGGCCACCTCATGAGAAGAGTTGACTCATTGGAAAAGACTGATGCTGGGAGGGATTGGGGGCAGGAAGAGAAGGGGACGACCGAGGATGAGATGGCTGGATGGCATCATGGATTCAATGGATGTGAGTCTGAGTGAACTCCGGGAGATGGTGATGAACAGGGAGGCCTGGAGTGCTGCGATTCATGGGGTCACAAAGAGTCGGACACAACTGAGCGACTGAACTGAACTGATGTCATCTGCAGAGAAGGCTTTACTTCCTTTCTGATCTGGATTCCTTTTATTTCCTTTTCTTCTCTTATTGCTGTAGCTAGGACTTCCAGAGCTATGTTGAATAATAGTGGCAAAAGTGGACACCCGAGTCTTGTTCCTGATCTTAGGTGGAATGCTTTCAGTTTTCAGCATTGAGAATAATGTTTGCTGTAGGCGTATCATAAATGGCCTTTACTACGTTGAATTAGGCTCCTTCTATGCCCATTTTTTGAAGAGTTTTAATCATAAATGGGTGCTGAATTTTGTCAAAGACACTGACTGAATGGATACAAAAGCAAGACCCATATATATGCTGTCTACAAGAAACCCAGTTCAGACCAAAAGACACATATAGACTGAAAAGTGAGAGGGTGGAGAAATATATTCCATGCAAATGGGAAGCAAAAGAAAGCTGGAGTAGTAATCCTCATATCAGACAAAATAAACCTTAAAGTACAGAAGATTATAAGAGATAAGGAAGGACACTACATAATGATCAAGGGATCAACCCAAGAGGAAGACATAACAATTGTAAATAGCTATGCACCCAATAGGAGCACCTCAATACATAAGACAAACACAGACATAAAAGGAGAAACTGACAGTAACACAATAATAGTTGGAGACTTTAACACCCCACTCACACCAATGGACAGATTATCAAAACAGAAAATTAATAAGGAAACACAAGTCTTAAATGATACATTAGATGAGACGGATCTCATTGACATCTTCAGGACATTCCATCAAAATGCAGAAAAATACAACTTCTCAAGTGCACATGAAACATTCTCCAGAACAGACCACATCTTGGGTCACAAATCAAACGTCAGTAAATATAAGAAAGTTGAAATCATATCAAGCATCTTCTCTGACCACAATGTTGTGTTGACTAGATATCAATTACAAGAAAATAACTGTAAGAAACACAAACACATGCAGATTAAACAATACGTTTCTAAATAACCAACAGGTTACTAAAGAAATCAAAAGGGAAATCAAAGAATTTCTAGAAACAACTGACAATGAAAACACAACAACTCAAAACCCATGGGATGCAGCAAAAGCAGTCCTAAGAGGGAAGTTTATAGCAATACAATCATACCTCAAGAAACAAGAAAACATCGAAGAGACAACCTAACTTTACACTTAAAACAACTGGAAAAAGAACAACAAAAACCCCCAAAATTAGTAAAAGGAAAGAAATCATAAAGAACCAAGCAGAAATAAATGAAAAAGAAATGAAAGAAACAATAGTAAAGATTAATAAAACTAAAAGCTGATTCTTTGAGAAAATAAACAAAATTGGCAAGCCTTTAGCCAGACTCATCAAGAAGAAAAAGAGAGAAGAATCAAATCCACAAAATTAGAAATGAAAAAGGAGAGGTTACAACAGACAATGGAGAGATACAAAGGATTATAAGAGACTATTATGAACAACTATATGGCAATAAAATGGGTAACCTGGAAGAAATAACCTGGATAATCTCTTAGAAAAGTTCCATCTTTCAAGACTGAACCAGGAAGAAATAGAAATTATGAACAACCCAATTACAAGCACAAAAATTGAAGCTGTGATAAAAAATCTCCCAAAAATCAAAAGTCCAGGACCAGATGGCTTCATAGGAGAATTCTATTAAACATTTAGAGAAGAGCTAATGCCTATCCTTCTAAAACTCTTTCAAAAATTTGCAAAGGAACACTTCCAAACTCATTCTATGAGGCCACCATCACCCTGATACCAAAACCAGAAAAAACAACACAAAAAAAGAAAACTATAGGCCAATATCACTGATGAACATAGATGCAAAAATCCTCAACAAAATTTTAGCAAATGGAATTCAACAACACATCAAAAAGCTCATACACCATGATCACGTTGGGTTTATTCCAGGGATGCAAGGATTCTTCAAAATATGCAAATGAATCAATGTGATACACTATGTTAACAAATTGAAAGATAAAAACCATATGATAATGTCAATAGATGCAGGAAGCTGATTTTTGAAGAATAGAAAATTCACGTATCTTAACAGAAAAATTTCATCATCACTTAGTTTTGGATCGTTTTCTTTCTCTTTCTTCTAATCACGGCAGAAGTATCTTGAAATAAAGTCAGAATACATCAGTCCAGATACAGCCCAGAAAAAAGGAAGAGAAATAAAAACATCACATAATTAAAGAAGCATATTAAGTAGTCTGTTCTCCATGAGTTTATCAAAATTTTCAGTCTTTCAAGCTCAAAGAAAACTAAAAGTTAGGAGTCAATTTCAGATCTGGCAAAAACTGTAGAGAGCAAATTTTATGCGTCAGCAGGATGTGCATTCAAGACTTGCACAAAAGCTGAAGTCCCAATGCAGTGGTCATGTGTCAAGAATGATATTTAAAGGTCTCTTTGGTTATTAGCTGTATATACTTGTTGAAATAAACTTACCCAGTATTTCTTTTAACCTAATCCCCTTACTGTCTGCTACTGAAGTACTCTGCTCACATTTTCACAGTTCCTTCACAGTCCTTACAAGCAAGGACTCAGATCTCTTGATTTTGAGCTTTATAATGCTTTCTTTCGGAGAAGGCAATGGCAACCCACTCCAGTACTCTTGCCTGAAAAATCCCATGGATGGAGGGGCCTGGTAGGCTGCAGTCCATGGGGTCGCGCAGAGTCGGACGCGACTAAGTGACTTCACTTTCTCTTTTCACTTTCATGCATTGGAGAAGGAAATGGCAACCTATTCCAGTATTCTTGCCTGGAGAATCCCAGGGACCGCAGAGCCTGGTGGGCTGCTATCTATGGGATCGCACAGAGTCGAACATGACCGAAGTGACTTAGCAGGAGCAACGCTTTCTTTCATAGTACACTATTATGGCTAAGTGTTTCCTCTCTATAATGTTATCAGAAAAATACAGAATTAAATGATTCATATTTTCTGAAATGTGATTGTGAAGAATGTATCCCAAATTTTCTTCTTTTCTACTCTCATGTAACTAATAGTCATAGCTAAGTAAGAATTAAATATTGAAACAACCATAAATTCTTCTGCAACAGTAGAGAAGAGCAAAAACATAAGCTATGGTGTTTGAATATTGTGGGATATGAAACCCTTCCACTGGCAACAACTGGAAAAAATGGGAAAAACTTAAATCCCTATCCTTAGAGACACTGGAGGGATAAAAACCTAGTAAAAATCTGAGCCAAGGTTTGGGAGAGAAGTTAAAATGAGAGAGGTGAGCTCCATGTTTCAGGTGGATGTAGTTTATAGAAAGATGAGAAGCTAGTTAGAACATCTGATAGACTCATGGAACAAAGGGAGCGAAAACTGGAGACAGGGATTCCAAAGAGCTCTGTCCAAAATATAAAGATAAATCAGAAGGATTCAAGCAAGAATACCCAAGGAATGAATCTGAACTCAGAATTATCAAGTCCCAGAAAGTAAATGAAGCCAGTTTGGACTGCTAATGCCTCTAGCTGCCTGAGAGAGGAAAGCATAAATTCTCTCTGAAAAAAAGAAAACATCATCATAGATTTTGAACTTTATCTACACTTTCCTCAGATATAATATTATCAGATTAGACACAGACAAAGAAAGAATTATTGAACTGAAAGAAAAACCAGAAGAAAATTTCCAGAGTGATGCATGAAGCAAAAATAAAACAAAAAATTCAGAAAGCAACATGAGATATTTAGAAGATATAGTGATAAGACCCAAAGTTGAAATTGTCAGAATTGAAATTGGAATCCTAGAAGGAGAAACAGAGAGAGAAAATGGAGCAAAAGCAAAGGTGGCTGATGGTGCTCTAAAACTGCTGAAAGACCTCAAGAAGACCTACAAACTCCAAGAAGAATAATTAAAGAGAAAACTATACCTTGGTATATCATAAATGGCGAGGAAATAAAAAACAATGACAAAAATTATAACTATCTAGTCAGGAGAGGAAAAATAGATCAATTTGAAAGCAGCACCAATTAGACCAACAACCCTCTTCTCAATAGAAACAATAGACACTGGGGTAAATGAAGTCATATCTTCAAACGGAAAAGGAAAAAATGCTAATCTATCTTTCCATAACAATAAATTTATCCTATAAGAATAAACATGATATAAAGTCATATACAGATTGTTTAAAAAAAAAACTTTAAGATATCTGACCAGGAGACTTACACTAAAGAAAATATTTTAAAAATATTCTTCTTAAGGCAGAAGGAAACATTCCCACTCCAATATTCTTTTTTTTTTTTTTTTAAATAACTTGGCAGGGTTTTTTTCACCATTTTTTAAAGTCTTTATTGAATTTGTTAGTTTTGCCTTTGTTTCACATTTTGGTTTCTTGGCTTCCAGGCATATGGGATCTTAGCTCCCTGACCAGGGATTGAACCCATACTCTCTGTGTTCGAGGGCAGAGTCTTAACCACTGGACCGTCAGGGAAGTCCCCACTCCAATATTCTTGTCTGGAGAATCTCCATGGACAGAGGAGCCTGGTGGGCTACAGTCCATAGGGTTGCAAAGACTCCAACACAACTCAAGTGACAGCGCACACACACACACGTGGCAACGAAAGTAAATGAACCATAGTGATACAGATGGACTTCACAAGCATAATGTTCAGTTAAAGAAGGTAGTCACAGAATAATCTAAACTCTGTTATCTCATTCAACTGTCCATTGGTGAATGTGCTTGATATGGATAGAAAAAAGAGGAAGAGAAGCATCAAATGTGGGCTGTACCAAGGGCAAAAGTCTTCAGGCAGTAGGCAGGGGTGAGTGGAGGAGAGAAAAAGAGCTGAGTGCAGCAGCTAAAAGAAAGCTCTGTGCTGGGGATGCCTAAGAGCTAAACTAAAGAGAAGAGGCTACAGCTAGAGCTGGGTCCACGGTGAAGGACACTGGATTCTGTGCTGCAGGCAAAGGTAAGGTGTCACAGGTTCTGGAGCTGGGAAGTGGATTCAGGGAAACAGTGTGTCCTGAGCACTACTTACCACAGTCAAGACATGGAAGCAACTGGAATGTCCATCGACAGACGAATGGATAAAGATTTTATACACATACACACATATATATATATGTAAAATATGAGTCAGTCATAAAGATGAACGAAATAATGCCATTTGCAGTAGTGTAGATGGATCTAGAGATTATCACACCAAGTGAAGTAAGTCAGACAAAGATAAATACCATATGTTATCACTTATATGTGGAATCTAAAATATGATACAAGTGAACTCATTTACAAACAGAAGTAAACTTATAGACATAGAAAAGAAACTTATGCTTACTAAAGTGGAAGAGGCTAAGGGAAGGATTAATTAGGTTTGAGTTTGAGATTAACAGATACACAATAATACATATAGTCCTACTGTATAAGGAATGATATTCAATATCCTACAGTGAACCATAATGGAAAACAATATGAAAAAGTATATATGTATATATGTATATATATATATATATATATATATATAACTGAATCACTTTGATGTACACCAGAAACTAACACTATTGTAATTCCACTACAGTTCAGTAAAAATTAAAAAAAGAAAAGTTTCACGGCCACTAATCTGCCAGCAAAATGCATGGTATATAGAAGGCAGAGACACACTTCTTGCCACTGAGGATTTCTGGACATTGGATGAATCAATTCTAGGTCCCCAGATTAAGAATTTGGAGGCCTCCATTCCCAAAGTCTATTTTTAGAGACTTGCATAAAAGCACAGCTCATCAAAAATTACAGCCCTTTAATACTGGGAGGTAAGGAAGGAAAGACATAGATGCTGTAGATGGGCACCACAGACATCGTTTGTCATCTCAACTGTCTACAGCTTGTATAACAAACCTTATAACATTAATATACAAAAGTGTGGAAAATAATCATTTAAATAACACTTAAAAATACTAGCTTTTAAACTCTTTGTCAAAAAGATTCAGAATTTCCTAATTGTCACGAACCCTGTGGATTAATTTCTGTCCTTTCTAGCTTTACTGTGTAAATTTGGTAAAATCATTAACATTCTTGAACATCAGTTTTCCTATGCTTTAATTTGGGCTAATGTAATTACCATGTACCAGTCTCCCTGGGACATGCCACTGTTATGGTTAGAAGTCAGTTGTTGTGGTTTAGTCACTCAGTTCTGTCAGCACGCCAGGCTTCCCTGTCCTTCACTATCTCCCAGAGCTTGCTCAAACTCATGCCCATTGAGTCGCTGATGCCATCCAACCATCTCATCCTCTGTCATCCCCTTCTCCTCCTGCCTTCAATCTTTCCCAGCATCAGGGTCTTTTCAAATGAGTCAGTTCTTCGCATCAGGTTGCCAAAGGATTGGAGCTTCAACTTTAACATCAGTCCTTCCCATGAATATTCAGGACTGTTTTCCTTTAAAATTGACTGGTTTGATATCCTTGCAGTCCAAGGGACTCTCAAGAGTCTCCTCCAGCACTACAGTTCAAAAGCATCAGTTCTTTGGCACTCAGCTTTCTTTATAGTCCAACTCTCACATTCATACATGACTATTGAAAAACCATAGTTTTGATTAGGTAGACCTTTGTCAGCAAGGTAATGTCTCTGCTTTTTAATACGCTGTCTAGGTTGGTCATTGCTTTTATTCCATGGAGCAAGTGTTTTGTAATTTCATGGCTGCATTCACCATCCAAAGTGATTTTTGAGCCCAAGAAAATAAAGTCTGTCACTGTTTCCATTTTTCCCCATCTATTTGCCATGAAGTAATGGGACTGGATGCCATGATCTTACTTTTTTGAATGTTGAGTTTCAAGCCAGCTTTTTCACTCTCTTCTTTCACCCTCATCAAGAAGCTCTTTAATTCCTCTTCACTTTCTGCCATAAGGGTAGTGTTAATCTGAGGTTATTGATATTTCTCCCAGTACTCCTTGATTCCAGCTTATGCTTCATCCAGCCCTGTATTTCACATGAAGTTAAGTAAGCAACTTGACAATATAGAGGGTGACTTTAAGTATTCTTTCCTAATTTGGAACCAGTCTGTTGTTCCATGTCCAGTTCTAACTGTTGCTTCTTGACCTGCAAACAATTTCACAGGAGGCAGGTAAGGTGATCTAGTATTTCTATTTATTTAAGAATCTTCCACAGTTTGTTGTGATCCACACAGTCAAAGGCTTTAGCATAGTCAATGGAGCAGAAGTAGATGTTTTTCTAGAATTCTTTAGCTTTTTCTATGATCCAATGTATGTTGGTAATTTGATCTCTGCTTTTTCTAAATACAATTGAACATCTGAAATCACATTGAAATCAACATTGACATACTGTTTAAGCCTAGCTTGAAGGATTTTAAGCATTACTTTGCTAGCATGTGAGATGAGTACAATTGTGTGGTGGTTTGAACATTCTTTGACATTGTTCTTCTTTGGGATTGGAATGCAAACTGACCTTTTCCATCTTGTGGCCACTGCTGAGTTTTCCAAATTTGCTGGCAAGTTGAGTTCCACACTTTAACAGCAGCATCTTTTAGGATTTGAAATAGCTCAGCTGGAATTCCATCACCTTCAGTAACTTTGTTCATAGTGATGCTTCCTAAGGCCCACTTGACTTCACACTTCAGGATGTCTGGCTCTAGGTGAGTGCCCACACCATCGTGTTTATCCAGATCATTAAGATCTTTGAAGACTCAGATAGACATCAGAATGAGTAATAAAGTCTTACTTCATTTTCTTTGAGTTATAAGAGGATCAAAATATTATTTTTCCAAAGCCTGTATGCTGAATCATGGTAGAAACTGAATAATTATTTGTTGAAATGAACTAACTCAGTTATTTCTTTGTTGTCTTTAAAAATGCACTCATGGAACAAGGCTCCTTCCTTCTGGACAGAGATATACTTAATTTCCTCCCCAAGTACAATGAGGTTTTATGGGGATTTTTCTTTCTAAAATTATATTTTAATACATTAAATATTTGAATATATAATGCTATTAATTTATATAGGTATCTCTTTTGCAGAAATGATTCATTTAATTAGGGATGACTACATAGTTAGTAATGACCATGAAATGTCCTCTCATAATTCTATAACCATTCAGTTTTCAAACTATTGAGTGGGCTAGATGCTGGAATATGTATTAGGGGTACAGGTATGAACCCCAAACAAGTGCTATTCTCAAGAAACCCTCAGATAACAATTAGGAGTCAGTTACATAATTTTCAATAATTCAGGAGAACAATGTCATACATTTTCTAATATTTAAAGCTCTGGGCAACCATTAGAGTATCTATTTTCTGGACCCACACAATTTAATTGATGAAAGCTAACCAGGGATTCCCTGGTGGATCAGTCAGTAAAAAAATCTACCTGCAGTACAGGGGACCTGGGTTTGATCCCTGGGTTGGGAAGATCCCCTGGAGGAGGGCATGGCAAACCACTCCAGTATTCTTACCTGGAGACTCCCCATGGACAGAGGAGGCTAGGGGGCTGCAGTCCGCGGGGTTGCAAAGAGTCGGACATGATTGAGCAACTAAGCACAGCACAGAACAATCAGTGTTCACCATGGATCAAACACTATTCTAGGCTTTTTATTTATACGAACTCATGTAATTCTCTACAATTCTACCAAATATATATCATCGATATCTCTTCATTTTTTCTTCAGAGATCACCTGCTGCAGGCTACCTTGCTAGAAAGTTCCAGAGTCTGTACTTAAGCTCTGGCAATTCTGGCTCCAGGGTCTGAGTTTTTAAACCTTTTACATACTGTCTCTTGAACAGGAGCTCTCTTACTGTGGCTTAATTCCCGCTAAACGCCCCTCTAGGTAAGAGGCTACCTGACGTCATCCAGGGCACGCTGCTAAATGCTTGCTGGCTGTGAGCAGTCCCACTGGACCAGTCATGCCCTGTTCCCTCTCTGACCCAGGGTTCAGCCCCATGCTTTGTTTATGCCAGCTGTTGAGTGACTATTCATGACTCTCTGCAGTGAATATTCATGTCTTTCCTGCCCTGCAGCCTGCAACCCATGTTACTCAGGAGATGGATTAGGACTGTACCCCTTGGGAAACCATGGCAAGGAGCTTTCTACAAGGTCCTGAAAGAGACAGGAGGAGGGAGAGGTGGGTGAGGTTTGGAATTTTGCCCTCAAGACCCTGAGAAGGGGCATCTCTAGAAAACTCCAGGGCATTGAAAGTGAAAGTGGAAGTGTTATTGCATCCAACTGTCTGCGACCCCATGGACTGTAGCCTGCCAGGCTCCTCTGTCCATGGGATTCTCCAGGAGTGGGTTGCCATTCCTTTTTCCAGAGGATCTTCCTGACCTAAGGATTAAACCTGAGTCTCCTGCAATGCAGGTGGATTCTCTACCATCTGAGCCACAAGGGAAGCCAGAGCATTGGGTCTTTCCTAATCCGTTTTCTGAGAATTCTCTTTCGGGCTTGAGAGTCCTTCAATCCAGTTGACTAATCGAAATCTCATTAATTTAGAAGACTTATAGAAAGGAAATAATTGGTATAATATTTACTTTTGAAATAGTTTTGTAACAATGTGGCCTATGATGTTTCTACATAAGTAAGCAAATTAGAATAGTTTTAAAATGCAGGCGTTTTGAAGGATGAGAGAACTGATACTGATAAACTGACGGTGAGCCCCCGGCGACAGCCTGCGAATGCAGAAAGTCATCAAGAACAGAAAAGAGAACTAAACACCATGTTCTGAGGGCAGGCTCACTCTCAGCATCACAAGTTTAAGTGTGTGCCCCCATTTCTGCAGTGGGCATCATCTCCAGATATGTTTAGGATACCTTCCACCATATACCTACTTAAAAGAAAGACAGATTGCACCTAGAAAAATATGTCCCCAAGTGCTTTCAAGCAAAAGGATTCAGGAAGGCCATTCTACATGGTTGCACTTCCACGCGGAAGCACCCACCCTCCACAGATGCCTCATCAGGCTTTTAAGGAGGTTGCATGGAAATGCAATAAAAGGGCCTCTTGGCAGTGCCTGAACAGCCCTATCTGCAATCTTCTGACAAAGGCAGGCATGGGCAGGACTCCTACACTGAGACAAGACTACCCCTGAGTTCTGAGCAGACTGCTGCTCACATCACTTGGAGCATGGAACAGTTTGAAACCCAGTTTTAAAAGCAATAAATCATTTTCTGCAACACATCATAGGGCAATTTTCTTGGTTGTGGAAACTACTCAATGATAAGCCCACGTGCCTTTTGGCCTTCCCACCCATCCAAGGTGAGGACCTCCATGTGTCTTCTCTAGAGACTGCAAGCATGTTTGCAGGACGCCTTGAGAAACAGGAGAAGGTAGCAGTGCATGAAGACAGATCTTAAACATTCAGGCATCTGTCTACTTGCACATTCCTTGGTCTGTGAGGCTAGGTAGAGAGGAGGGAAGCTGGCCCCGTGAGGACTGGCTGCATGTCCGTGGCATCCCATGAGGAGGGGGCAAGAAGCGCGGTCAGCTGTGCCCAGGCCAGGCCCCTCCTACAGGGTTAGCGCAGCACTGCCAGGGTGTAGAGCACCTAAGCCCGCCTGGGAGGCAGTGTGTGGGCAGAGCAGAGGCCAAAGCGTTCACAGAGGGAGAGCATCTTGATTAAGCCGAAGAGTGAGTAGAAGGTGGCCAGGTTAAGGGAGACAGGCCTCTGTGAGTCCCGGGCACTCAGGCTAGAGGCCACAGGCAGAGTGCAGGCCATGGGCTACATGAATGCCAGTACAGGACCAGGGCTAACCACTTTCCACTTGGTGTGGTTTAAGCTGCATGGTCAGGAAAAAGCTAAGATGGGAGGTCCCAGCTCTGCCCTCACTGAGAATCCTCCACCCAGAGTTTGTGGCCTTTAGTTTACAGAGTACTTCCGTTTATCTTCTCAGCTACAACCCAGCCTTTAGCAAGAACACTGAGAAAGCACCACCCACTATAAGATACAAATGGAAATTTAAAAAAAACCTCAGCAAGCACAGACTTCTCAGCCTTCAGACAGCTGAAACAAACATGACAATGAAACCCAGGGTGGGATGGCTTCCCAGATGACAGCAGGAGCAGATGATTGTGTCTCAAGAGGCATCACTAAAGGCAGGGGCTCATGTTCCTGGAAGCGGGGCTGACTGCCAGCCCAGAAGAGGGGAGAAGGTCTCTTACTTTGGCGAGCACAGCACTTGCCTCCTCAGGTCTTCCTCCCTCCCTTTCCTTCTTGTCTCCAAGGCTATCAGTGGCCTCTTGTCTGCCCAGAGAGAAAGCTGCTTATGTTATCAAACAATGGTTGGTTAAATTCAACCTCAGCCTTTCACCTTCTCAACAAGCACAGAGAGCATCTCCTGGTCAGCTGCTCCTTCCTACCCATCAGAGCTTATCCATTCCCTCTACATACAGTGAAAGGGGTACAGAAGATGATGACATGTGACTGACGATGGTCCTTTTTTGGAGGACCAAGCACTGTGAATCAGCAGCAGAGTATTTCACAATGACAGCAATGTGGCCTAGGCAGCCACTATCCCTCCAGAGAGCGTGAGGGGACACAAGACTCACCTGTGGCAAAGACGACATTCCTGGAGACCAGACGATGCTCCACAATGGAGAACTGTGGGAGCTCAATCCTCTCCACGCCGGTCACAGCCTTATCACCCCCGCGCCAGTAAAACTCTATGTCATCTGTGGTGTAGCCATCTGCCAGGAGACAGAAGCAGGGACAGAGCAGAAATGAAGCATCATCTTGTCTAAAGAAACTGTCACTAGTAAAATGGAAGTCACAGCCTGCCCATGTGTGAAGGAAATTTGTTGATGTGCTTGTCTAAGCATTATCATTAGGAGCACTAACTTTTGGATATTCTTGTGTTACCTTTGCTGTGTGATTTGGACCAGGCTGGTGTTGAAAAGCAGAGAGACTGGAGAGGCTGAGCGCTCTGACCAACGTTCTGCCTGGAAAGCCTAATTGTGGGGCTGACCTGGACTTTGCACAGAAATGTGAAGTAAAAACATATTCACAGCACTGAATAAGATGGTTGGAAGAAAAAGTAAAAACTCTGAAGAATTCTGGAAAGGCAGCTCTCCCAACAACTATGAAAAAGTTAGGACACCGAGGGTGAACTTGCCCAATCAGTGTTTCATAACTGCCGGGCAATTTTGGATGGTGTCGTGAGGTGTTCCTGGCCATGAGTTTGGCCAGCCTTAGAAATGCCTTTTGCGGAGACTCTCTTGGCCCTTAGAGATTTCAGCAGTGCTCTCAGCAGAAAGAGGACTGGTTATGAGCCAGATTATAGCTTCAAAACCAGCTCTTGGCATGGTCTCACGCTCACTCGGTAATCAATCAATGCTTCTTGAGAATGACTGAATAGGAAAACAGAGTCTGATGTTATTTGTAGCACTCAGGAGTCTTCTGAAGAATTGGGTCAACTTTAGTGGTAAAGCTAATTAAAAATCACACCTGTAGAAAAATACCCTATGAATATAATAACTTTTTTATTTGAACATACAATATGAGGCCAACTCTAAATATCTAACATTATACAAACAGACCAAAGCTGTGGGGATGACTGCTCCCACAGTCCCTGCCAGCTCCCTGGTCCATCTACTGTCTTCCCTCTAGGATTATGGGGGGCACACCTTCTGTCCCCACCCTCCCCTCCGACTGCATGGCACTCCATTCTCACCCAGTGGCCATGGCGATCACTAATAAAGCACAGATCTCACCAAGTCACTGTTGTGCTTAAAGCCCTCAAATGTCTCCCAATGCAATCAGCTAAATAAGTCCAAAGTCCTTACAAGGACCCCAAGAATCCACAAAGCTGACCCCGCTGTGTCTTGTAAGTGCATGCCCCCTCCCCTGCACACACAGGCTGTGGTTCAGACCAGCATGCTGTGTGCAGAGCTTACACGCCCTCTGAGGGTACATCCAAATCTTCAAGTGGCCCACTCTTCCATATATTTGCATCTTGACTTTAATAACACGTGTGTAGTCAGGTTACCAGAAAACTGGGAGAATCCCTCTTCTGTTCAATTGCTTTAAAAAGGACCTTCCTGCCCATCCTCCACTTCAATTAAAGATTGTGGTAACAGAATCTACAGTCTCCAAGGCCACACATTATGGTTCTCAGTTGAAACAGGAGCTGCTCTCTCACTTACATCCAAATTTGCCTTCCTGAAACTTTCAACTCCTTGGAGTTGTGTCCTCTGACCACACAGAAGCTACTTAACTTCCTAAAGTGGCCCTTCAACTATCAGCCCTTCAACATCATCTTTCCCTGAAGTTTGCATGCTAAATATCCTATGCATCCATCCTTCACCTTCGAAAAGCACAGCTCTCAGAAATCATGGTCGTCATGTTGTGTGGAAGCAAGGGGCTTACTGAGGGGTCTAAACACCAGCCTGCCACCAGGGCAGCTCCCAGCACTTCTCACCATACATGCAATAAATACATGGCAAAGTTAGTCATTTGCCATTCCCCCAAATTCAATACAAACGCTGACAACCTAAATCCACCTGAGGCTGATAAACTGATCTACAGTGGGCCAGGAGAAGACACAGTGGCAGCAGCCACATCTGGATATGCCAGGGATCAGGTCAGGGAGCAGGACACCTGCCTCTTAGACTATGTGGATGCAGCTCTTGCCCCTCGCAAGAGAAGCGCTACTCAACACTGAATTATCAAGAAGGCATCTGAATACTCTTCAAATGGAAGAAAATTGCCAAGATGTAGAAAGAGCTGGCTTGTAAAGCTGAGCTCCTAATGCGAAATGAGGTTTACTCCAACTGCAGAGGGTCCCAGGAGTACAGCAACTTGGGCAGGATGAAGCACACTGTGAGACACCGCCTCTCAGAGTTCATTTTCTTCTCACTGAAGAGACCGAGATGGAGAGCATTTGTCTTATTTTATTTCAGCACAGCAGACAGACTCTTAGTCAAATTAGAGTGGAGAACTCTTTATACTGAGCCTCTCTCTGTCTCTGTCTCTCTCTCTTGCCCTCTCTCTATCATGAAAGTAAAATTTGCAGAGTGAAGGATTAAACCTCTAATCTTTAAAACAGTTAAAAATTATGTTATAAAAAATTTTATATGCCTTGCCAATTAAAGATAAGAAGGCCTAAAACACAAAGTGCATGAAAAAGCAATACAGATACACACAGCTTTCAATCTCCAGGGTGCAGTTCTGCTCATCCAAGGGGTATCTTCTCAGGTCCATCATGCATGCTGCGGTCGTCGTGATTCTGAAACACAGAGTAAGGGCAGATGGGAAGAGAAATACAGCAGAAAACTGCTTCTAGATAAACACTGAGTAACCAGGAGGTAGGACCCCTTTCCTCAAAGCATACCTGATTAAACATATTTCATGATATACACTAAATGAATAGCTTTTCATTATACTACAGGCCAGCTTTATCCAAAAAAGCAACATATATATAATTATAAAATTTTATCTTGTTAACTTTGGATAATCAGGGGCAGAGAAAGGGGCTTCTTAGGAAGCACTTACCTTGAATTTTTATTCTGTCTCCTTGTCTACTGACACTCTAACTTTTATTGCACAGAGAAAATATACCTGGTGGTAACACCCTTGATTTAGATTAAAACTGAATTCTTTGGCTTTCAGTGTGAAATATTCATGTAGCTCCCAGTCCACAGGCTACACGGTGGAACTCTGAGCCAAACTACACGTTGGAACTCTGAGCCAAACTACTTGGTTCTATTTTATTACAGTTGTCTGTTGGGCTAATAATACTCCAGGCCTTTTTACCACAAGATCATCTATCTTTTCAAAGAGAATATTTGGCTTCCACATTATTGATTATGAATCAAAACTGAGTGGGTTAGTATCCCTTGAGGTCAGCTGCAACCATAGAAAGGATTTATATTGTGACCTAAGGTTAGTTAAGCTTCTACTGGGTAATGGGTAAATCCACTGTACATGAAGATCAGAAACATTAAGTTTATTTCCTACTCTGCCAAAAGCCTCATTTTAGAGAAACCAAGCTACTCAAAGCCTCTGTTGAAAATGCAATGATTAGGCTACCATGTTTTATTCTCTTTCTAGAATTCCCAGCCCTTCTGCACCACAGTCCCAGCTACCATACTGGGCTGGGTCCCTGATTCAAGGACAGCCAATAATGAGTTGACCAAGAGTCTAGGATGCAGCTTGGCAAAAGGCAAAACAGAGCTAAAGGAATTCCCTTTCATGGAGATGAATTAAAGATGAGAATAGAGCTGAATTTGCAAGTTCATGAATTAGAGGTTCGTGATGCCATTTTTGAACTGGAGAGTCAGGCATAGAAAGCATTGAGAGAGGTGGAGACAGTGCAGAGAGTCAGTGATAAGCCGACAGCAGCGCTGCGGCTGGGCCACAGCACACAGCGCCGCGGGACACGCACAGCACATCTCAGGGAACAGTAGCTCAGAGCTGATGGCGGAGCCGTGTAAATGGAAGCCTGGGCTGGGCTCATTCAATGGCGAATCTTGAGCAGGAGGAAGTGAGAAAGTCTTCTCCTGAGATCCCTAGAGTTACACTGAACTTCCAGACATTTTAAGGTGCACCTTTCTCAAAGCCTAGTATTGAGCTTTCTCTAGACAGACTTCCATGTGAACATCATTCACAATAAACCTTCTACCACTTAGGCAACATGAGCAAGTTCTGCTGCAAAACACCTGTCAGACACCAGGCATGTGCCAATTATATTAGGGTTGTCTCACTGAACCTAAATGCAGGTGCTAAAGGAACAGAGTAAAGCATGTCCTTCTATTAGCACTGGGTTAAGCAGCAGGTTGAGGAAAATTCTAATTTCCAACGGCTGAGCAGTACTGTGAGGGAAAATACCAATCTATTTGGCAATGATGGGCCAACGCTATTTTTTGCTCTACAAATAGCATGCAAGTGCCGTGCAGACATATGCTGTAAGATCCACACCGATGGTGAAAGTATGTCCTTTCCAAATGTCATAACACTTCCAATCATCATTCCAAAGAGTGGATTACATTCTATCCAAAGTCAACAAATAGCTCTTTGGTATATTTTTCTATAGCATCTGACTTCCTAGCCAACTGAAGAACAAGCCTCACACTTTGAAATTCTGACATGTTTCATGGCAGGCTGTCAACCTGACATCCATGCAAGACGCCTATAAGGCAAAATAAGAATAGAGTTCTGTTAAAATTACAAATTTTTATAAAGAGGAGAAAAAGATCTCTATTAGAAATGCTCAAATTTTAAAACTTTCCTACATGTTTTAGTACCTATTCACTTCATGAGTCAATAACCGAGATTACCATTTTTGTTTCTTTTCCTTTTTTGTTCCCAATTATCATCATTAAAACACATGCACACACACAAGCACACACACACATCCAAATTGTGTAGGGCCTCACATGTATTTTGACTTATGTAGAGTATTTCACAGGAATCACTGGAAATGGGAATCATGAAGCTAGTAGATTGGTGAGTATCCTCAGCACAGCTGCTGTCCTGTCTTCCTCTGGTGTCATACTGACTATCATATGGAGTCCTGTTCCTACGGACTTGGGGAATAAGGTATAAACATCTATGCACTACTCTTCTTCCTCTGGAAGAAATACACAGAAAACCCTCTTGCGGTGGAAAGTTAAGTCATGAGAGCCTATTCATGACGCCACTGAGACAGAAAGGCAAGAAAAAAAGAAACAGGGGAGAAGAGGGATCAAGAAGGGCAGAGCAGGCCAGAGCCTCCACACCATCAACCACATTGACTAAACTCAGAACAGGTTTGGAGATTGGACTTTTGGAGTGAAATGACCAAACTTTGTACCCCAGGGACTTTGCAGAAGCCATAGGAGGGAATTTCATAGTCTACAGAACTGAGAACTCAAGTCTAGTTAACGAAGGTGGACCAAAGGCAGGGGAGCCCCAGTAGCATTCAGGCTCTAGCTGCATAGTCCCTGACACGCAAGCATGTGCACGCGTGCACATTTCATATTTTTTCTAATCACTTTTATTTGTCCTGAAAAGTGACTTTAACCAACAACCAGTTCCACTTCCATCTGAAAGCTGAGAATTCCACTCCTCTTTCTAAGAAACAGTGGAGAAGTCAATAAGAAATATTGGGTGAAGGTTTCTCTCCAGTAGATCCTTTTTTTTTTTCCAGCCATAGCATGCAGTCACATGTGCACTTTACACACGGCTGGCTGAGAGTCTGCTTTGTGCCCAGGTCCGGGCTCAGCACTTGAGTACTCATGCATTCCATCTCACAACGACCACATTGTAGAGGTATTCTTCTTCTTCCCATTTTGAAGATGAGCAAGCCAAGGCTTGGAAGAGTAAGCATGCTGGTCCCGTACAATGCTCCTGAAGGCGTGTGTGGCACTGAGATCCAGCCAGCCTGAAACCTGCATTCACCCGTCTGTATTCTTGATACCTCACCTGCCTTAAACTACAAAATATATTCAACTTGTAAAAGCCTACTTCTTTTTTTCAAAGAAGGGCAAGTATGGTATAGAAATATGTCATATGCGCATATTTATGATACATATGATCACCGAAATATACACACAAATTGTATCCATGTATATATATCATATATGTGACAAGTTGGAAATATAATATGTAAAGGGAGAAAATAAATCTTTTAATGCTATACCTGCAGTAACAGCAGTGGTATTTTGCCCATTGTTGAATATGGTACAGTTTAGTAGGTAGTCCCGTATAACTGATCTATCCCTAAAGATATGTTTAGCAGTCAAACGTATGAAAAATCAAGGAATAATTGTGTACTTCGTAAGGGAAGCATCATCTCAGCAAGTTTAAAATCTATAATGGAACACCTGCCATCTTTGGACACTGTCTAGAAACTACTTCTGGGAAGAACGGCTTTTAGCCGGTCAAAATGTTCTTACTTTATCAATTATATCAAGCCTATGAGATGTACTTTGGTGTCAGCACTTCCATCGTTAAAATCCCAACAATTAAAAAGTATAAGGGCAGATGCAAACTCTTCATGTGATGAAGTTTGTCAACCTGCACAAACACAGATTTCTCCACAGACCCCTGGAGAGGCTGTGGTGTAAACACTGCTCTTGGCTGGTCAAGTACACATCTCCTATTGCCACCAGCACTTAATTGAAATGCCAGCTCTTTGGCCAAAGTACAACAGTGCTCCCTGTCCTTGCTGGGAAAGGGGGACTCTGGGACCCACATCTACAGTGAATCACAAGGCAATATACACACTCTCCTCCCCACTTGCACGATATTTTACATTCATGGTTAACACCGACAGAACAGAGGTTAAACGTCCTTGACACGCTTTCTCAGAGGACTTGCAGAACCAAGGGATTTCAGTTCTGCTGTCTCTGCTCTCACCACCCATTTTACACTCGGGACTGTTTATACTTAGTGTCCTCCCATTTGTTGACTTGCAGGTCCCTTGCTCATCCTTAGATGGACCTGGAGAAGAGCTTCGTCCCCTGGAGCCATCAGTATTTAGAACAGCAGCCACAGGCAAACAGCAGGTGTCCCGTAGATGTTCACTGAGCAAAAATGACTTTGAAAATATGGGAACCAGGAATAACAGACAGAGCAGAACTCAAGGAAAATACGAAAAGAAAAAGAGGTGGCTTCGCCTTTCCTGGTTTCAGTCCCCTAAATCTCAGAGCCAGAGGGGACACTCACCCTCTTGCAAGCACTCCCAGTAGGAGCTCTGGCCTTACACTTCTACTGATACTCTGAGAGGCTCCCTGGGCTCACTGGTCAAGATTGTTGGGTGATACTCCATGTGCTGATAGCCTGGTGGTGTCTGTGAATCCTTCGATTACAGAAGAAATCCTCAGCAGGCTGATTTTCATGCTTGTGAGTTTTTCAGCTTCCATGCTCATGAGGATCACAGCAAAATGCTGCCATTGTTGAGGTCATGGCCTTTGAATTAAAATCTTGTTAAACAGGACCAGGAGCAAGTTAGCAGTACCTCCTGTGTGACTTCTGGCTTGCACTGCTGCTGCTGCTAAGTCACTTCAGTCATGTCCGACTCTGTGCGACCCCATAGATGGCAGCCCACCAGGCTCCGCCATCCCTGGGATTCTCATTCTCCAGGCAAGAACACTTGCACTGGGGATGCTCAAATCTCTGAGAAGTTTGGCAATGGTTGCTACGATTTTCAAACAATATGGGCCAATTTTGTGCCCTGCTCTGTCTGACAGAATGTGTGGACTGACAGTCCCAAGCTGAGCCTCCAAGAGACATTTGAGCTTCTGCCTCTGCTGTGAAAAAGCCACGCTCTAAAGAGTCTGCTGGTTCTAGGAGAGCTATTGACATACGGAGCAGAGACCATCCATCCCTGGGTCTGTGGGGGAAACCAGCCAGAATCCACAGAGAAGCTGGTTAATCACCCAGACACACAAGCAATGTGCACTTATTATCATTATAAAATAGGCTTTCTAGCTGTTTGCTATGCAGCAACACTGTGGCCATCATAGATAACAGATACAACACAAGTAACTACACAATTGGCAAAGCATAAATTATCTTATAAAGAAATAGGCCTCATAACCTGATATTTCTCAGGGGTGCCATAAAACTATAAAGCCCTTAGTAGATAGCATTTTCCTATAACAAGACCATTTACTTCTGGATTTCAGCATAAATCCACTATTGTTGTATGAACATCAATTCTGGTAAAGTGAGTCGTTGTTATCAGGCAAATGACCTGGACAGTCTTCTGATTTTCAAGCAATATGGTGATAAAGCAACTCAAAGGCCAAAACTGGCAACAATGCTATAAGTCAAAACCAAAAGAAAAGTGTGTGTCAGAGCCTCAAGCACCTGCCAGGAATGGAAATGTCAGGGTAGATGACTGAGGTAGTCTCAAGGAAAACACTGAAGGTTCAACTCTCCAACAGGAAGGGAGAAACTATTTTGAGAGAATCAAAAAAGTACTTTGAGACTTTGAGTCTCCAAAACCATCTTGATGAAAGTGAAAGAGGAGAGCGAAAAAGTTGGCTTAAAGCTCAACATTCAGAAAACGAAGATCATTTTTGGCATCCAGTCCCATCACTTCATGGCAAATAGATGGGGAAACAGTGGAAACAGTGTCAGACTTTATTTTTTTGGGCTCCAAAATCACTGCAGATGGTGATTGCAGCCGTGAAATTAAAAGACACTTACTCCTTGGAAGGAAAGTTATGACCAACCTAGACAACATATTAAAAAGCAGAGACATTACTTTGCCAACAAAGGTCCATCTAGTCAATGCTATGGTTTTTCCAGTGGTCATGTATAGGTGTGAGAGTTGAACTATAAAGAAAGCTGAGCACTGAAGAATTGATGCTTTTGAACTGTAGTGTTGGAGAAGACTCTTGAGAGTCCCTTGGACTGTAAGGAGATCCAACCAGTCCATCCTAAAGGAGATCAGTCCTAGGTGCTCATTGGAAGGACTGATGTTGAAGCTGAAACTCCAATACTTTGGCCACCTGATGCAAAGAACTGACTCATCTGAAAAGACCCTGATGCTGGGAAAGACTGAAGGCAGGAGGAGAAGGGGACGACAGAGGATAAGATGGTTGGATGGCATCACTGACTCAATGGACATGAGTTTGGGTAGGCTCCAGGAGTTGGTGATGGGCAGGGAGGCCTGGCGTGCTGGAGTCCATGGGGTTGCAAAGAGTCGGACATGACCGAGTGACTGAACTGAACTGAACTGAACCAAACCATCTGGATCTAATGATTGCACCTGGGTGGTGTAGGTGGCGTTTATATCTAGAAAGATAGCCACTAGCCACATACATGTGCATGCATGCTCAGACATGTCTGACTTTTTGTGATCCATTGGACTGTATGTAGCCTGCGAGGCTCCTCTGTCCATAGAATTTCCCAGGCAAAAATACTGGAGTGGGTTGCCATTTCCCTATCGAGGGTATCTTCCTGACCCAGCGATCAAACCCGCATCTCTTGCCTCTCCTGCATTGGCAGGCAGATTCTTTACCACTTTGCCTATTTATAATTAAATTTTAAATTAAGTAAAATGAAATCAAATTAAAAATTCAGTTCCTCTGAAGCACTGGCAAGCTTCCAAGTGTTCAGTGGTCACCTATGTGTTTATGCTAAGTTGCTTTGGTTATGTCTGACTCTTTGCGACCCTATGGGCTGTAGCCTGCCAAGCTCCTCTGCCCATGGGGTTCTCCAGGCAAGAATACTGGAGTAGGTTGCCATTTCCTTCTCCAGTAGATCTTCCCAACCCAGGATCAAACCCATATCCCTTGAGTCTCCTGCATTGCCCAGCAGGTTCTTTACCACTAGTGCCACCTGGGAAGCCCTCGTCACATATGGCTGGTGACTACTGTATGGAATGGTACAGATTCTAGAACATCTTCATCACCACGGTAAGTTCCACTGGAAAGGGTAAGAAACATGAGTTAGATAGGATGACAGACTGGCCCTGCCTGCTAAGGCAGCCTCCCAGCTCCTCTCCCCTCTTCCCTCTCCTTCTGCTTCTCTTCTCTCCCTCCCCTCCCTCTCCACCCCCAACCCAGCTTCCTCCCTTCTCGCCTCACCACCACAGCTTTAAAGGGCACACTCTAGGTGAAAGTGGTTGAGGGACACAGCCAAATGCACACAACCCATCACCTCCAAGAAAAGCCATTGCCGCTAGAGGCACATATCCACAGGGCAGGAAAACAAGCATGCCAGAGCAGGAAGTGTCATTCAAGACTATTTAAAGTACCATACCTTGCATAAGACTTCATGGAAGAGTGGGTTAACCAGCATTTCTAGGGGAGGACTTACTCGAAAAGAATGGTGACTAGACATAACAAAGGGAGTGCATTAAGCTGACCTTCAGATTTATATCCTAAGGACTAAAGCTCCCAACCTGAGCCTGAGACTGAAGGGGGCCAAGGTCACCATATTTAAAGTCTCACTAGAAAAATCACTTTGTCTCCATGGATTGGCCCATCTAAGGACTAACATGAATAAAACAAAGAGATATTCTATGAAGAGTATGTAAGCATCCAAAATGAAAGTTTAAAACTTGGGAAAATGTATGTCTGATTGTCAAAAAGAATGAATTCTCTTTAAAACAAAGACAGGAAGACAAAAGGAAAGAACATTCTAAGATGAAGACAAAGATAGATAGACAGTGTAAAACTGAGAAAAGAATGCAAGGAATCTCCAGGCAAGTGCTGAAGTGAAATCTATACTGAACACAGAGACAGCAGAACTGACACAGTTGCAAGTCATTTAATGACACAAATCACTGAGGGATCTTGTCAAAATGCAGATTTTGAGCAAGAGATCTGGGTAGGTCTGTAGTTCTGAATCTATCAGATAATGCTACTGTTGCTGGTCTGGGGACCACAGTCAGAGTGGGAAGGAGAGAGTCAATTGTAAAACCTTCCTAAGAGCAGAGGAAGAAGACAAACCTTTGAAAACAGAGAGACACAAGACAGAAAATCGGTATGCAACTGAGTTTTATTAAACAAACCAAAACCAAACAGCATTCAAATAAGCAAGACAGAATTAAACATGACACAAACATACCTTTTTAGTTAGAGTAAAATATGCCTAACATAAGATCTACCTATTCTCACTTTGTAAGTGTACAGATCAGTGGCATTAACTATATTCATATCACTGTGCAACCATCAGCACTATCCATATTCAGAACTTCTTCATCTAAGGAAAAAACCCGCTATATCCACTAAACAATAACTCCTGATTAACTCCCCAGTAATAACTCCCAGTAACTCCCCAATAATCTCCCTTGGGGACCTGGTCACCTGGTGACTTCATTCTTACTTAGTTCACTTACCATAATGTTTTCACGGTATAGCATGTATCAGATTTCCAAACCTCTTTAAAGGTTGAAAATATTCCACTGTATGTATAAAACACATTCATTTTTCAGTGTAAATTTGAGTTATTTCTCACATTTCAGTTGTTTCTCTCTTTTTGCCATTGTGAAAAATGCTGTGCTTAACATTAGTGTACAAGTACTTGTTGGAGTCTCTGCTTCTGCTTCTTTTGATAAATACCTAGAAATGGAATTGCTAGATTGTATGATAATTCTGTGTTCAGGTTTTTGAGAAGCAGTCACACTGATTTCCACAGTGGTTGAACTATTTTACATTTCAACAGCAGCACACAATGTTCCAATCACTCCATAACTGTCAACACTACATTTTCCCCCACTTTTTGATTATAGCTATCCTAATATATGTGGTATCACACCATGGTTTTGATTTTCAGTACTTTAGTGGCTAATAATACTAAGCATCTTTAGTGGCTAATAATAATAGGCCATTTGTATATCTTCTTTGGAGAAATAGTCTATTCAAGTCTTCTGCCGATTTTTGAACTGATCTCTTTTCTGTTGTTGACTTATAGTTCTCTATATATTCTTTTTTATACTAATTTACTTTTTATTGAAGGATAATTGCTTCATAGAATTTTGTTGTTTTCTGTC
Source organism: Capra hircus (assembly GCF_001704415.2). Lineage (NCBI taxonomy): Eukaryota > Metazoa > Chordata > Mammalia > Artiodactyla > Bovidae > Capra > Capra hircus. Next base: position 3,088,993 of record NC_030828.1, read on the forward strand.
AAACCTCAACATGAATCAGCCATAGGTATACATATATCCCCTCCCTTGATATTAACTACCCTTCTGTATGATTTGCAAATACTTTATCTAATTCTACAAGCTGTCTTTTCTCTGTCAGTTCTGTTCTTTGGTGCAGATATGTCTTTAATTTTGATGTAGTCCGGTTTATCTAATTTTTTTCTTTCATTGCCTGTGCTTTCATGTCATATCCAAGAAATTATTGCCAAATCCATGTCATGAAACTTTTCCTCTATCTATGTCTTCTAAGAATTTTATACTTTTAGCCCTCACATTTACATCTTTGATCCATTTCAAGTTTATTTCTGTATATGATATAAAGTATAAGGTAGGCATTCAACTTTACTCTTTTACATATGAATACCAAGTTTCCCCAGCAATATTCGTTGAACCACACTCCTTTATTCATTGAATAGTCTTACACCCCTGATGCAAGACTATTTCATTTCAATATATACACAAGAGTTTACTTCTGGGCTCTCTACTTTATTTCATTGGCTGATGTTTGTTCTTATGCAAATACAATGCTATTTTGTCATCATCAGTCAGTTCAGTCGCTCAGTCCTGTCTGACTCTTTGCAGCCCCATGGACTGCAGCACACGAGGCCTCCCTGCCCATCACCAACTCCCGGAGCTTGCTTGACCTCATGTCCATAGAGTGTGTGATACCATCCAACCATCTCATCCTCTTTCGTCCCCTTCTCCTCCGGCCTTCAATCTTTCCCAGCATCAGGGTCTTTTCCAAAGAGTTAGCTCTTTGCATCAGGTGGCCAAAATATTGGAGCTTCAGCTTCAGCATCAGTCCTTCCAATGAATATTCAGGACTGATTTCCTTTAGGATTGACTGGTTTGATCTCCTCATAGTCCAAGGGACTCTCAAGAGTCTTCTCCAACACCACAGTTCAAAAGCATCAATTCTTTGGTACTCAGCCTTCTTCTTCATGGTCCAACTCTCACATCCATGCATGACTACTGGAAAAACCAAAGCTTTGACTATATGGACATCATAGCTCTGACTATGAGAACTCATAGCTCTGACTATGAGAACCCCATGGAGAGTATGAGAAGGACAGGTGTTAGTTCTTTACATGTTTGGTAGAATTCCCCTGTAATGCTGTCCAGTCTTGGGCTTTTGTTTACTAGCTTTTAAAAATTATTACCATAATTCTATTTCACTTCAAGTGATCAGTCTGCTCAAGTTATCTGTTTCTTCCTGATTCAGTCTTGGCAGGTTATATGTTCTAAACATTTGTCTCTTTCCTCTAGGTTATCCAATTTGTTGGCATAAAATTTTCTTTAATATATTCTTACAATTTTTTATCTCCATGGTATTGGTTGTTATTAATGTTTCTCATCTTTCAATTATTTCTTTATTTCAGTTCTTTCTCTTTATTTCTAAAAAAGATGGTTTCAAACAGTTCTTGATTTCACTGGTTTTCAATTTTTTTATCACTAATTTATTTATTTTCTCTTTGATTGTTTTTATTTCTTTCCTTCCACTCAGTTTGAGCTCTGTTTGATCTTCTTTTACTAATTCCTAAAGGTGGTAGGGTAGTTTTTTAGAGATTTTTCTTGTGTTGCTATAAACTTTTCTGTTAAAACTGCTTTTGCTTCATCTATAGATTTTGAAAAGTTATGTTTCCATTTGCATTAGTCTCAAAGTACTTTCTATTTTCCTCTTGGACTTGTTCGTGGATGCACTGGCTTTGTAGCAGCACATTTTTTTGTCTTCATGTGTTTGTCATTTTCCCATTTTTCTTTCTAAAATTGATTTCTAGTTTCATAAGGCTATGGTTAGAAAATGTTTGCTATATTAATAATCTCTATCCTCTTAAATTTGTTTTGGAGACCTAGTATATGACTTATCTTGGAGAAATTTCCACATGCATTTGAAAAGAGTGTATATTTTGCTCTTTGGAATGTAACATCCTAGAGATATCATTAAGTCCTACTAGTCTATAGTGTCATTTAAGATCCCTGCTGGCTTACGGATTTCTTTCTGAATGATCTGTCCATTGACATCAGCGGGGTGTTATTACTGTGTTTTGTCAACTTCTCTCTTTATGTCTATTAATATTTGCCTTATATATCTAGATGCTACTGAATTGCATCCATATATGTTAACAACTGTACAATAACAGTCTCTTCTTATATTGATCCCTTTATCATTATAAAATTTCCTACTTTTATCTTGTTTGACATGAGTATTGCTACCCCTACCTTCTTGGCCTTTGCATTTGAATGAAATATCTTCTTTCATCCCCTCACCTTCCATCTGTGTGTCTTCAGCTCTGAAGGGAGTCTTTTATAGGCAGCATACAAAGGGACCTGTTTTAAAATCCAATAACGCACTCTGTGTCTTTTGATTGGAGCCTTTAGTCCACTGACATGTAAAGTTGTTATGAAAAGGAATGCATTAATATAATATTTACTGCCATTTTATTGCTTGTTTTCTAGTTGTTTTTAGTTATTCTCTATTCATTTCTTCTTTTTATTTCCTGTGGTTTATTTTTTTATTTTTTTAATGGGAAAATCAAATGTATTTTATTAGTATTAATTAGTTTTATTAGTCTTTTAGATTGTTTTTTTTTAATTTTTTTTTTTTTTATTTTTTAAATTTTAAAATCTTTAATTCTTACATGGTTTAATCAGTTCCTTCAGTAGTTGTTTGGGTACCTTTCTTTTTGGTTTTTGTGTATCTACTGCAGGTTTTTGATTTGAAGTTACCAAGGGGTTCACGTATGTTGACATAAAACTATACTTGTTTTAAACAGGTAGTCACTTAAGTTAAAGCATATTCTGAAATATGTACATTTTTTACTGCTCTCCCCCCATGCTGTGTTTTTGAGGCCATATTTTACATCTTCATGTGTACCCCTTAACTGTTTATTGTACTTACACAATTATACTTTTATAATTTTTCATCTTTTCATGTTTCTACTGTTTAAGTGGTGGATCCTCAGTTCTTACTGTACAATTGCCTTTCCTAATGTGAATTTCCCTTTCCTATAGATTCTAACTTATTTTCAACTTAGAGAAGACCCTTCACATTACTTTTACTGTAGGTTTAGTGTTGATAAACTCTTAGTTTCTGCCTGTCTGCTTGAGAAGTTATCTCTCTTTCAGTTCTAAATGATAATCTTGCTGGCTACAGTATCCCAAGTTGCAGGATTTCCTTTTTAGCATGAATATACCATGTCACTTCCTTCTGGCCTACAAAGTTTCTGAAGAGAAATGAGCAGACCGCTTTATGGGCATTCCCTTATAAGTGACTCTTTTTCTCCAGTTGCATTTAGAATTCTTGCTTTATGTTTAATTTTTGCCATTTTAAGTACTGTATGCCTTTATGTTGGGTCTGTTTGGCTTCATCTTGTTTGAGATCCTCTGTGCCTCCTGTACCTGAATGTCTGTTTACTTCTTCACATTTGATCACTTTTAGCCATCATTTCTTCTAATACATTTTCAATCTCTTCTCTTTTTCTGCTCTTTCTGGGACTCCCATAATGTGAATGTTGGTATACTTCATATTACCTCAGAAATCTCTTAAATGCTTTCAGTTTTTAATGTGTTTCTTTTTATTATTCTAATTGGGTGATTTCCATTATTCTATTTTTCAGATCACTTATGCTTTCTTCTGTATCACTTAAAAGTTTTCTATTCATTCCTTTTTTTTTTTAATTTCAGCTGTTGAACTATTCATTTCTAATTGAGAGTAATTTTCACTGTGTTTATCTCTTCTTTTTGCTAGATTACTTAGTCATCTTATTATCAATGCTTTGAATTTTTATATGGTAAATTGTTCATTTCTGTTTCATTCTTTTTTTCAGGGGTTTTCTCTTGCTCTTTCAATTGGGAGCAATTATTTCCTATGCCTTTTCATTTTGCTTAACTTTCTCTGCTTTTATGAATTTAGTTGAAACAGTTACCTATTGCAGTCCTAAAAGGGTGTTCTTATGTGAAAGCATTCCTATAGAGAATGAGTATGTGCGATGCCTTCGGTGGGAGAGCTGGATTTGAGCTGGGTGCAGCGCACGTTTTCCCTCGGGGTGTACTGGTAGCTATCACCTTGGTAGGTGATGGGGTCAGAGGTGCAGGGACTAGAGCTGACACTGGGTGTGTGGAGGAGATCCCCCTCTGTGCAACAGTCACCATCGCCCTATGAGAAGCCGGGTCAGACTCCAGGTCACTGTAGTGGAAGCCCCAAGAGTCACACCTGACCTGGCTCTTTTTATTTAGGAGTATGATTTTACCTCTTCCTTCACCAAGACCTTTGTCCCTGGGGGGGTCAGTGCTAAAGCAAGAAGGGCCCACGCTGCATGTGTTCTACTCTGATGCAGCTTGTGTGCAAGCCCCCTTTGTCCCTCACCATCAGTCACTGTACCTAGCCTCAGCCACCTCCATCCTCTTATAGAATAGCTCCACAGGGCTGGTAAGGTCCATGTGGACTCTTTACGTGTATGGGCTGGTGAGCTCTGGTAGTGTGGCCATCATCAGAGATCTGGGGTGCTTCTGATGCTCTTCCTGAGTAAGTGCCAACAATGTTGGCTGCTGCCTCACCCAGGCTCTGCCCTGGGACTATGTCATTTCTGCATCCAAGGGTTGAGTCTTTCCCTAGTCATGGCTCCCCCAAATACAGTGCATGTTGCAATATGGAAAAAGTGGAGCAAGAAAGCTCACACTACTTGGGGCATGTGACATTGGTCATGGGAAACACAGGAGCCAGTGAAGTCGACCTCTCTCTTTTGCCTCAGATGCAGGCCAGTGTATGAGCTCCTCACAGGTGAGATTTCGGCATCTGATCACCCTCCTGTTAGTTTCAGCAGTCCTCCAACCAGCCAAGGGAGCTTGTCTCCCCAACACAGGGTCCCAGGACTGTGGTTTGCGCTGCTCACCCTCCAAGGTGGGTGTCTGCCAATGTAATGTCCTTTTTCCTTTAAGTCCCCTCTCAGGGGCACAAATTCTGACCTGATTACTCTTCTTCCCTTCCTTGATGATTATGTGTGTATCTTTCTTATAGTCTTCTTCCAATCTCCAGCTGGTCTTGCATGATACCTGTTCCACATGTAGAGATATTTTTGATGTGTTCCTGGAAGGAGGTGAGCGCCATGTCCTCTCACTCTGACTCATACTCTTAGATCCTTCCCTACTCCCCCATACTCTGCAACTGATTTTTCATATGTTGATTTTGAAAATTTCAGTTTTACTAAATTTGTTTTTTAGATGTAACAGTTCTTAGGGCAGGGGGATGTTGCATGGAATCTTTAGGTTCTCTACAAAGACTATATCATTTGCACATAATTTTACTTCTTACTTTCCAGTAAGAAGAAATATGGAATAAGTAGGAATCCTTGACTTGTTATTCATCTTATGGGGAAACATTTTACATATTCACATGAATATAATATTGTGAGTTTTTCATAATAAGCATTATCATGAGGAAGTTTCCTTCTAGTTCTAGCTCTTCATGCATTTTTATCACAAAAAGGTAACAAATTATGTCAAGTGCTTTTTCTGCTTCAGTTGAAGATGACCATGTGTTTTCTAACTCTTCATTTTGTTAATGCTCTCTTCCCATGTTGAACCATTCTTGCATCCCATGGCTAAAATCCATTTTGCTCATAGGATATGCTGCTGAATTTTCTAATGTTTTATTGAGGATTTAAATTAATATCTGTAGGAGATATTGGTTTGTGGTTTTCTTTTCATGTAAGACCTTTGGTTTTGGTATCAGGGTAACGTCAGCCTCACAGAATGTGTAAGGAAGCATTCTTTTCTCTCTATTTTGGTGAAAGAGTTCAGCTTTACCTTAACAGGGGTTAATCCTTCTTTACATGTTTGGTAGAATTCACCAAACTTATATGCAGAGTACATTATATGAAATGCTGGGCTGGATGAAGCATAAGCTGGAATCAAGATTTCCAGGAGAAATATCAATAACCTCAGTTATGCAGATGACACCACCCTTATGGCAGAAAGTGAAGAGGAACTGAAGATCCTCTTGATGAAAGGGAAATAGGAGAGTGAAAAAGTTTGGCTTAAAACTCAACATTCAGAAAACTATGATCATGGCATCTGGTACACCACTTCATGGCAAACAGATGGGGAAACAATGGAAACAGTGAGAGACTTTATTTTCTTCAGCTCCAAAATCACTGCAGAAGGTGACAGCAGCCATAAAATTAAAAGATGCATGCTTCTTGGAAGAAAAGCTATGACAAACCTAGACAGCATATTAAAAAGCAAAGACATACCTTTGCCAACAAAGGTCCATCTAGTCAAAGCTATGGTTTTTCCAGTAGTCATGTATGGATGTGAGAGTTGGACCATAAAGAAAGCTGAGTGCTGAAGAACTGATGCTTTTGAACTATGGTGCTGGAGAAGACTCTTGAGAGTCTCTTGGACTGTAAGGAGATCAAACCAGTCAATATTAAAGGAAATCAACCCCGAATATTCATTGGAAGGACTGATGCTGAAGCTGAAGCTCCAATACTTCAGTCACCTGATATAAAGAACTGACTCATTTGAAAAGACCCTGATGCTGGGAAAGATTGAGGGCAGGAGGAGTAGCAGACGACAGAGGATGACATGGTTGGATGGCATCACTGACCGATGGACATGAGTTTGAGCGAGCTTGGGGAGTTGGTGATGGACAGGAAGGCCTGGCATGCTGCATGCACTCCACGGGATTGCAAACAGGACTGAGCTACTGAACTGAACTGAGAATTCATCAGTGAAGCCATTTGGTCCAGGGCTATTTGTTAAGAGGTCTTTGATTACTGACTCAAATACTACATTATAGTTCTGCTCAGATGTTCTACTTCTTCATGATTTAGTTTTGGTAGGTTGTATATTTCTAAGAATTTGTCTTGTTTCATCTAGGTTATCTACTTTTTCGGCATGTAATTTTTCATAGTATCCTCTTATAAAGTTTTTTATTTCTATATAATTGGTAGAAATTGTCCACTTTTCATTACTGTTGTTAGCTATTTCAGTTTGCTTTTTCTTAGTCTATTTAACTAAAGGTTTCTCTATTTTGTTGATCTTTTCAATGGGTCAAATTTTGGTTTCTCTGACCTTTCTACATAGTTCTATTACTCTATTTTATTTATTTATTTTGTTCTACTCTTATTTTATTCTTCTTGCTAACTTTGGTTTTAATTGCTCTTTTGTTTTTAGTTCGTAAAGGCAAAGTTGAATTCTTTTTATTGGATGTGTACCCAGGTATAAATTTCCTTCTTTGCACTGTTTCCCTGCGCAAAGTTTTAGTAGTAGAACTGTCCATTTTTTTCTTTCAGTTCTGTGACTATTTGTTTCATATCTTTTGGAGTTCTAATGTTTGGTGCACATAAGTTTATATGTGTTTTATTTTCTTAGAGAATTGACTCATCAATGTATGGTTTTCTTCTTTGTCTTTATTCATCTTTGACTTAAAGCATACATATTCCATAGTAATATAGTCATTTCAGCTCTCTTTAGATACCTATTTGTATGGAGTACATTTTTCACTCCTTCACTTTAAATTTGTTTGATCTTTAGATTTTTAGATCTAAAGTGAGTCTCTTATAGATAGCAGAGAGATAGATCCTGTTTTATTTTTTATCCATTATGCCAGTCTCTAGTTCTTCTAGGAGGAGTTTAATTTATTTGCATTTAAAGTCGTTACTGATAAGCAAAGACTTAATTCTGCCTCTTTTGCTACTTGTTTTTTGTAGATCCTACAGTCTTTTGTTCTTCCACCATTTTTTTCTTTTCTGTTGATTTGATTTTTTTTGTTTGTCTGTTTTGATTCCCTTCTCATTTTCTTTGTGTATATCTCAGTAATTTTCTTTATGGTTCTCATGAGGATTATATATAACATCTTAAAATGATAATAGTCTAATTTTAACTGGCATTAGATTTACTTTAACCACAAAGGTGCTTTGCACCCTTCATGCTATTAACATTATAAATTGCATCTTTTTACATTATGCACCTAATAACATAATTTATAATTATTTTTATGCTCATCTTTTAAATAATGTAGAAAACAAGGAGCAAAGCTACAAACAAAAGTAAAATAATACCAGCCTTATTTACCTTTACTCAGTTCAGCTCAGTCGCTCAGTCGTGTCCGACTCTTTGTGACCCCATGAATCGCAGCACTCCAGGCCTCCCGGTCCATCACCAACTCCCGGAGTTCACTCAGACTCACATCTATCAAGTCAGTGATGCCATCCAGCCGTCTCATCCACGGTCGTCCCCTTCTCCTCCTGCCCCCAATCCCTCCCAGCATCACAGTCTTTTCCAATGAGTCAACTCTTTGTATGAGGTGGCCAAAGTACTGGAGTTTCACCTTTAGCATCATTCCTTCCAAAGAAATCCCAGGGCTGATCTTCAGAATGGACTGGTTGGATCTCCTTGCAGTCCGAGGGACTCTCAAGAGTCTTCTCCAACACCACAGTTCAAAAGCATTAATTCTTCGATACTCAGCTTTCTTCACAGTCCAACTCTCACATCCATACGTGACCACTGGAAAAACCATAGCCTTGACTAGACGGACCTTTGTTGGCACAGTAATGTCTCTGCTTTTCAATACGCTATCTAGGTTGGTCATAACTTTTCTTCCAAGGAGTAAGCGTCTTTTAATTTCATGGCTGTGATCACCATCTGCAGTGATTTTGGAGCCCAAAACAATAAAGTCGGACACTGTTTCCACTGTTTCCCCATCTATTTCCCATGAAGTGATGGGACCGGATGCCACGATCTTTGTTTTCTGAATGTTGAGCTTTAACCTACTTTTCACTCTGCACTTTCACTTTCATTAAGAGGCTTTTTAGTTCCTCTTCACTTTCTGCCTTAAGGGTGGTGTCATCCGCATATCTGAGGTTATTGGTATTTCTCCTGGCAATCTTGAGTCCAGCTTGTGATTCTTCCAGCCCAGGGTTTCTCATTATGTACTCTGCATATAAGTTAAATAAGCAGGGTGACAATATACAGCCTTGACGTACTCCTTTTCCTATTTGGAACCAATCTGTTGTTCCATGTCCAGTTCTAACTGTTGCTCCCTAACCTGTATATAGAATTCTCAAGAGGCAGGTCAGGTGGTCTGGTATTCTCATCTCTTGAAGAATTTTCCACAGTTTGTTGTGGTCCACACAGTCAAAGGCTTTGACATAGTCAATAAAGCAGAAATAGATGTTTTTCTGGAACTCCCTTGCTTTTGTGATGATCCAGCAGATGTTGGTAATTTGATCTCTGGTTCCTCTGCCTTTTCTAAAACCACCTTGAACATCTGGAAGTTCATGGTTCACATATTGCTGAAGCCTGGCTTGGAGAATTTTGAGCATTATTTACGAGCATGTGCTGCTGTTGCTGCTAAGTCACTTCAGTCATGTCCAACTCTGTGCGACCCCATAGACGACAGCCCACCAGGCTCCCCCATCCTTGGGATTCTCCAGGCAAGAATACTGGAGTGGGTTGCCATTTCCTTCTCCAATGCATGAAAGTGAAAAGTGAAAGTGAAGTCGCTCAGTCGTGTCTGACTCTTAGCGACCCCATGGACTGCAGTCCACCAGGCTCCTCCATCCATGAGATTTTCCAGGCAAGAGTACTGGAGTGGGGTGCCATTGCCTTCTCTGACTAGCATGTGAGATGAGTGCAACTGTGTGTAGTTTCAGCATTCTTTGGCATTGCCTTTCTTTGGGATTGGAATGAAAACTGACCTTTTCTGGTCCTGCGGCCACTGCTGAGTTTTCCAAATTTGCTGGCATACTGAGTGCAACACTTTCACAGCATTATCTTTCAGGATTTGAAATAGCTCAACTGGAATTCCATCACCTCCACTAGCTTTGTTTGTAGTGATGCTTTCTAAGGCCCACTTGACTTCACATTCCAGGATGTCTGGCTCTAGGTGAGTGATCACACCATCATGATTGTCTTGTTCTTGAAGATCTTTTTTGTACAATTCTTCTGTGTATTCTTGCCACCTCTTCTTATTATCTTCTGCTTCTGTTACCTTTACTAGATATCTTTATATCTTGATACAACTTCAAGTTATTGTATAATATTCCTTCATTTTACCCTGAAAGTCTCCCTCCAGCCTTGGGGCAGGTCTGGTGGTAATAAAGTCCCTCAGCTCTGGTGGTTTGTTTTTAATTCCTTCCTTGATCCTTCTGTTTTTCCTCTTTTTTTATCAAAATAAAGTTGATTTATAATGTTCTAGTAGTTTCAAGTACACCCTTAAGTTTTGTGTATCTGGAAATTTATGAATTAGTCCTATTTTTATAATTTAAGTATAGTTACTGTACAATAAGTTACAGGTGTACAATGTAGTAATTCACACTTTTTAAAGGTTATACTCAATTTATAACTATTAGAAGACATTGGTTATACCTCCCATGCTGTACAATACAGCCTTGTAGCTTACTTTATACCTAAGAGTGTGTGCCTCTTACGCCCCTACCCTGTCTTGCCCATAACCCTTCCTTCTCCCTAGGGGTCCCCACTAGTTTGTGCTCTGTATCTGCTCCTCATTTTTGAAGGACAGTTTTGCCAGACAACTCTGGCAAAATTCAGAAACACAGAATTCTCTTTTGAAAAGTTTTGACTGTACTTATTAAATATTTAATCATGCCACTGCTGTCTGGCCTCCAAGGTTTCATATGAAGAACTGACTGATAATCTTCTCTGAGGCTCCCATATTTGGAACAAGCTATTTCACTCTTAACGGTTAAGATTCTGTTTGTGGTTGTTCACCGTTTTGATTATTTCTGACTTAGTGTGGTCCTCTAAGTTCATCCCACTTGGGGGTTCACTGAATTTCTTGGATTTGTAGGTTCATGTTTTTCATCAATTTGGGGAAGATTTGGCCAATATTTATCCAGTCTCTGCCTCTTTCTCACTCTCATCTCTTGAGACTCATAATACACATTCCAATGCCTTTGACAGTTTCTCACTTCCCTTAGGTTCTAGCCATCCTTCTTCAGCCTTTTTTTTTTTCCCTTTTCTGTTAATCAGACACAACAAATTTGCTGATTTTTATCTTTCAAATATCTTCAAATTTGCTGATTTTTCATTCTGCCTGTTCATATCTGCCAATACATACTTCTAGAGAATGCTTCACTTCAAGTATTGTATTTTTCAGCTTCAATAATTTCTACCTTTATTTTCTAACTTATTCATGTATCATCTTCCCAATTTCCTTAATTTTTGTGTTTTTCCTTAGCTTTTTTAAGCATAATTAAGTAGTGTCTGGATCTACTCAAGAATAATTGCTGTCAACTTATTTTGTTCCTTTTAATGGGTCTTGTTGTCCTATATATCTTGTGACTTTTTTCTTGAAAATTGGACATTTTATTATTATAATGTTTAAACCTGAAAATCAGATTTTCTCCTTCCCTAGGATTTGCTGTCTTTTCTTAAGACTTTAGTAGTCCATTTGCTTTGAGATACATCTAAACTTTTTTTAAAATAGAATATTACTTGTCAAGTGTAATCAGAAAAGTCTCTGTTTTATTAGTTCATGTTTAGCTATTGTTTTAACAAAGACTTCTTTGAATGTTACAAACTAAAACAAAACAAAAACCCAACAAAAAAAAAACCCAAAACAAACAGAAATGAGACACAACAGCTACCTCTCCCAGCCTTCCAGCGGCACATTACTTCACCACTCAGGTATGATGGCTCTGAGCCTAGTGATCATTGAAGGCGAAAACCTAAGGTGTACTCAGGGTTTTCTAAGCATCTGTCTTGCCTGGGAATATGCATGGCTTTCTAAATTCTTCTGTATCTATGGCTGCTTTTTAAACATTTTCATTGGAATATAGTTGATTTACAATGCTGTGTTAGTTTCAGGTGTACAGCAAAGTGATATTATCAGTTATACATATACATATATCCACTCTTTTTAAAAGATATTCTTCTCATATAGGCCATTAGAGTATTGAGCAGAATTTCTTGTGGTATACAGCAGGTTCTTATTATCTATTTTATATATAGATATATATTGACATATGTATATAAGTCAATCTCAGTTTCCCAATTTATTCCTCACTCCCTTATTCCCTGGTAACCGTAAGTTTGTTTTCTACATCTGTGACTCTACTTCTACTTTATAAATGAGTTGATTTGTACTTTTTTTTTAGATTCCACATATAAGTGATATATATTTGTCTTTCTGTGTCTGACAGTATGACTGTCGGTATGACAATCTCTCGGTCCATCTAAGTTGCCGCAAATGGCATTACTTTGTTCTTTTTTTTAATAGCTAATATTCTATTGTGTATATGTACCATATTGCCTTTATCCATTTCTTTGTTGATGAATATTCAGGTTGCTTCCACGTTCTGGCTATCGTACATAGTGTTACAATGAACATTGGGATACATGTATCTTGTTGAATTATGGTTCTCTCCAGGTATGTGCCCAGGAGTGGAATTGCTGGGTCATTTGGTAGTTCAATTTTTAATTTTTTAGGGAACCTCCATACTGTCTGCCATAGTGGGTCTACCAATTTCATTCCCACCAAGAGTGGAAGAAGGTACCCTTTTCTCCACACCCACCGCAGCATTTATTATTTGCAATTTTGACAATGGCCATTCTGATTGATGTGGTGATACCTCACTGCAGTTTTGATTTGAATTTCTTGGATAGTGATACTGAGACTCTTTTCATGTGTTTTTGGCCATTTGTATGTCTTTTTGGAGAAATGCCTATTTAGATCTTCTGTCCACTTTTCAATAGGTGTTTTTTTGTTGTTGTTGTTGTTGTTTTAAATATTGAGCTGAATGAGCTCAATCAGCTTTGTATATTTTGGAGACTGATCTCTTGTCAGTTGCTTTATTTACAAACATTTTCCCCTATTCTCAGCATTGTATTTTTGTTTTGTTTTCCTTTAATGTGCAAAAGCTTTTCAGTTTAACTAGGTACTGTTAGTTTTTATTTTCATTGCTCAAAGACATGGGCCAAAAAAATTCTGCTGTAGTTTATGTCCAATAGTGTTTTCCTGATCTTTTCTTTTAAGAGTTTTATGGTGTTCAGCCTTATATGTAGTTCTATAATCCGTTTTGAGTTTATTTTTGTGCATGGTGTCAGAGAGTGTTCTGGTTTCATTTTTTTACATGCAGCTGTCCAATTTTCCAATATCACTATTGAAGAGACTGCCTTCTCTCCATTGTATATTCTTACCTCTGTTATCACAGATTAGGTAATCATAAGTGTGTTGGTTGATCTCTAGGCTTTCTATCAAGCTCCACTGGTTTATGTTATTATGCCAGTACCATACTGTTTTCATGACTGTAGCTTTGCAGTATACTTTAATGTGAGGGCACCTGACTTTTCCAGTTCCTCTTTTCTTTCTCAAGATTGCTTTGGCTAGTCAAGATCTTTCATGTTTCCATATAAATTGTAAAACTTTTTGTTCTAATTTTGTGAAAAGTGCCATAGGTAATTTGGTAGGTATTGTATTGAATCTCAGAGATGGCAATGGCACCCCACTCCAGTACTCCTGCCTGAAAAATCCCATGGACAGAGGAGCCTGGAAGGCTGCAGTCCATGGGGTCACTGAGGGTCGGACACGACTGACTTCACTTTCACTTTTCACTTTCATGCGCTGGAGAAGGAAATGACAACCCACTCCAGTATTCTTGCCTGGAGAATCCCAGGGACAGGAGAGCCTGGTGGGCTGCCATCTATGGGGTCACACAGAGTTGGACAGGACTGAAGTGACTTAGCAGCAGCAGCAGCAGCATTGAATTTGTATATTGCTTTGTGCAGAATAGTCATGTTCACAATATTGATTCTTCCAACTGAAAACATGATATATCACTCCATCTGTCTGAGTTGTCTTTTATGTCTTCCATAGTATCTTAGTTTTATGAGTATAGGGCTCTTGCCTCCTTAGGTAGGTTTACTCCTAGGTATTTTATTCTTTCTGTTGCAATGGTAAACGAGACTGGTTTCTTAATATCTCTTTCTGATCTTTCACTGTTAATGTATACAAGAGATTTTTGAGTATCAATTTTGCATCCTGTGACTTAACCAAATTCATTGAGGAGTTCTAGCTTTCTGGTCGCATCTTTAGGGTTTTCTCTGTATAGTATCTGGTCATATGCAGTGTTAGTTTACATCTTTTTCATTTTGGATTCCTTTTATTTTTTTCCTTCCCTGCTACAGCTAGAACTTCAAAAACTATGCTGAATAATATTGGTGTGAGTGGATATTTTTACTTGCTACTTCTACAACAGACCCACTTCAGACCTAGGGGCATATACAGACTGAAAGTGAGGGGATGGAAAAAAGGTATTTCATGCAAATGGGAATCAAAAGTATGCTGGAGTAGCAATACACATATCAGACAAAATAAAATTTAAAGACTGCCAAAATTTAAAGAGACAGGGAAGGACACCACATAATGATCAAGGAATTAATCTAAGAAGAAGACATATCAATTATAAATATATATGTACCCAACATAGGTGCACCTTAATATAAGGCAAATGCTAAAGGGGGAAGTGACAGTAACACTGTAATAGTGGAAGATTTTAACATCCCACTTACACCAATGTTCTTGTCATCCAGACAGAAAATTAATAAGGAAACACAAACCTTAAAGGACACATTCAGACCAGATAGACTTAACTGATATTTACAGGATACTTCATTTGAAAGCATCATAATACAGTTTCCTCTCAAGTGCACACAGAACATTCTCTGTGGAGGAAGAACAAGCTGGAATCAAGATTGCTGGGAGGAATATCAATAATCTAAGATATGCAGATGACAGTACCCTTATGGCAGAAAGTGAAGAAGAACTAAAGAGACTCCTGATGAAAGTGAAAGAGGAGAGTGAAAAAGTTGGCTTAAAGCTCAACATTCAGAAAACAAAGATCATGGCCTCCAGTTCCATGGCTTCATGGCAATTAGATGGGGAAACAGTGGAAACAGTAGCAGACTTTATTTTGGGGGACTCCAAAATCACTGCAGATCATGATTGCAGCCATGAAATTAAAAGATGCTTACTCCTTGGAAGGAAAGTTATGACCAACCTAGACAGCGTATTAAAAAGCAGAGACATTATTTTGCCAACAAAGGTCCATCTAGTCAAGGCTATAGTTTTTCAGCGGTCATGTATGGATGTGAGAGTTGGGCTATAAAGAAAGCTGAGCACTGAAGAACTGATGCTTTTGAACTGTGGTGTTGGAGAAGACTCTTGAGAGTGCCTTGGACTGCAAGGAGATCCAACCAGTCCATCATTAAGGAGATCAGTCCTGAGTGTTCATTGGAAGGACTGATGTTGAAGCTGAAACTCCAATACTCTGGCCACCTGATGCGAAGGGCTGACTCATTTGAAAAGACCCTAATGTTGGGAAAGAGTGAAGGCAGGAGGAGAAGGGGATTACAGAGGATGAGATGGTTGGATGGCATCACCGACTCAATGGACATGAGTTTGGGTAAACTCTGGGAGTTGGTGATGGACAGGGAGGCCTGGCGTGCTGCGGTTCATGGGGTCACAAAGAGTTGGACAGGACTGAGAGACTGAACTGAATGAATTTAAGAAGCTGCAATGGAGGTATAACTCCACAGTGCACGGCACTCTGAGGAAGATATTTCAGCTCTTTTTCCTTAGTCACCAGCCCTGGGGGCTCAGCTGTGGTTTCAGCCCCTCCTTGGGGCAGATTTCCTAGTGAGGGTAGCTACCTGTGTCCTCCTGGGACTGCAGAGTGGGTCCTAGCATTCACTTCATAACAGTCCCCTTCATTTCTTAATAGAGAGAGGATTTGTGCCCTCCTACAACAGCAGGGAAGGGTCTGGACACCCACTGACAGATTCCCTAGTTGCAGAAGTTATCTGCACCCTCCCAGGACAGAAAGGCAGGTCCTACTGATGGATCTCCTAGTAGCAAGATCTTTCCGCATGCTCCCAAGGACAGTGGAGCAGGTTGTGGCACCTGTGGGTGGATTTTCTAGTTGGAGCAATTATCTGTGTCCTCTTGGGACAGTGGAACAGTTTCCTGGCACTTGCTCGTGGATTTTCTAGTCACAGACACTATCCTTGCCCTCCCAGGACAGTGCGGATAGGTCTTGGGACCTGCTGTTGGAGCTCCTAGTAGCCGTACCTGTCCACACCCTCCCAGGTCAGCAAGGGGTGGGTTCCATGACCCACTGGCAGGATTCCTAGTGGAGGAAGCTGTCTGCACCCTCCCAGGTCAGCAAGGGGTGGGTTCCATGACCCACTGGCAGGATTCCTAGTGGGAGAAGCTGTCTGCACCCTTTCAGAACAGCAGGGTCAGGACCTGGCCTCTGCCTATGGGTCTGGAAGATACAGCCAGTGTATCCAGTGTAGCCACCTCTGGAGTGCAAGGTGGTGGTGGCAACTCCTACCCACCTCTGGAGTTCCTGTAGGTGGTGGTTTCCGGTTGTCTAGGAGTACTCACAGGGAAAGAAGTTCTTATGATGGTCCCACCTCTCTCCTCATATGCCTCTCCAAATTGTGCCTTTTTTCTCTGGAAGCCCAGGTACCTTCTTAGTATACCCTCAGCTGCCACATCCTAACTCTTGAACTTTTCAGGCTGTTTCCTCAGCTAACCCTGGTCTTCTCGCTGTGACTAAGCTCTGGAGTCTGAGCTTCAGCAACCGGCCCCCACTCCCACCAACAAAGTGTCTCAGGTTGAGGAACGCAGAATGGCAGCGCTAATCCTCTGTGCAGGTTACTCCGCATTTTGCCTTCCACAAGCCCTTTGCTGCTCTCCCCCTTTTTAGGCACCAAAACTCCCTCTCCATCCAGTGCACTTTCTCCGATGGTGAGGCGCCTTCCCAAGATGTAGAAAATTTTCCTCCTTCACAGATCCCTCCCCTGGGCACAGGCCCCATCCTGATTCCTTCTTTTTCCTTTTCCTTTTGTCCTGCCCAGTTACATGGAGGTTTTCTTGCCTTTTCAGATGCCTGAGGTCTTCTGTTGGTACTCGGTAGCTGCTTTGTTTGAATTGTTTCACTTACAGGTGTATTTTCAATGTTTCTATGGAGGGAGGTGAACTTTTCTGCCGTCTTGATCCTGACTCTGTAATGGCTGCTTTTTGAATGACCTAATTTTCCAAAGTGTCTCATCCCTGCTTCTCCTCTGGGCCTCAGCTGGTCTACACTATATTTCCACTCCGTATCTCTTGCCTTAAACATCTACGGGTTTGTAGACATGTTGAAGCCTTTATGAGTAATACCTGCCTCTTTTCATCTCTGTGTTTTGAGTTTGCTTCAGTCCTTTGTGTATTTTCCAGACAGAACATATGCATATAATGGTTCATAAGTAAGATCTGCTCTGCTCCCTCCAGTGCCAGAGAACTTGTAACTGAGCTGCCACTTGCTTGAGATCAAAACTGTCCCTTCACCAGGGAAGGGATGGGGAAATGGCAGGGGAAAATGCCACAAAACTTTGCTACTGTTTTGAACATAGGTTTTTCTTTATTTGGCATTTGGCTGGTTGCTATAATCCCTGGAATATATTCCAGGAATATATTCTGGAGCTCCTACAAAGTTGGTTCAGACAGCTTCTGCTTGTTTTTTTGATGTTTCTGTGGAGAAATAAAAACTTGGAGTTTCTTAGTCTGCCACTTTGCTGACATCACTCTTCAATAAAGAGAGCTTTAAAAGCAACAGGAGGAGGAGGATGTTTACAAAGGTAAAGCATAAATTAATGAACAGAATTATGATGAAAGATTAAAGGCTAGCTCTTTAAAATGTATATATATACACACACATATATAATAGATAAATATTTCTTGATGCTACTGAACATTATAAATGAAGAAGGGAATGTAACAATATATTCTAGAAGGTAATACATATGTGCATGTTAATGAATTAAATGTCTAAATAAAAAGGATATATTACTAAAAAACATGAATTTTTGACTGATGTAAGAAGAAAATCTAGAGAATCTACAGATACCTGTAAGTATAACAGAAATTAAAGCCATGTGTGCCAGGGTGGAAAATGACATTCAAGAGGCTATTCAAAGTACCACACATCTATAAAAACATTTTATGTGTAGTACAGTTGACCCTGAACAATATGGATTTGAAATACACAGGTCCACTTAGATGCAGAATTTTTTCAATAAACATACACTATCATACTGAAAAATCCACAGCTGGTTGAATTTGCAGAAGCTTAACCAAGGATATGGAGGGATGACTAGAAAGTTATATGTGGATTTTCAACTGTGTGGAAGGTCAGTGCATCAAACCCCCCACATTGTTCAAAGGTCAACTGTATATGTCTACAGGTAAATTTTAAAATACTTCCAGGAACATCAACTCATTTTAGGAACAGAGATTTAAATATGATATAATTTATTACAGAACATATAAATACAGAGAAATCTTCTTGATTGATATTATGTCAAAACACAAAGAGATCTAATGTATTAATATATTTAACAGAATCTACATGATATATATGAGAAATGTGTGAGAAGACCCAACATGATCACCTACCCATTGGATAATTTACTACTGAATTTCACTGAATTGGTTCATGGTTCTTGGAATCTTTGTTCAAGTTATGATTGTTAATAGAGATCAGAGTAATGAGGAGAGGGAGCTAAGCTGGGGATAGATTTCTTGGTAGAGTTTCCAGCCCTCCCTAAGAGAGATCAGCATCTCCCAGCTGATCTCTAGAAGGAACGGCAGCACACCTGGAATGTGGGTGGTGGGACAGTGGAAACCGAACAGGGCTTGGATATTATATGAGGAAAGCAGGCAGATTCCTGGGGCTCATACAGGGGCTCCACGGGAAAAGGGAGGACCTGCAGCGCTCCTGAATCCTATATACCAGGGCTGCATGGATGGGTGGAGAGATGGAAGGTGTCCATGAAGGACGGAGCCCTAGAACTAAGGAATTTTTCCCAAGGGACTCCATAGAATGGAAACATATCCTGTGCTCAGTCTCCCCACCCCCAGTGCTGGTCAAGGGGCCTCCTGGAGTAAAGCTCTGAACAGAGCCATTCCCCATATGCTCTCGGTCCAAAGAGCATGAAACCAAGAGAAAACAGTACAGTTCCAGTAACACTTTTCTTATTTATTTTCCCTACACGCCTGCCCCCAAATAAACCTTCAAAACCAGAGGAGGTAATATATAGGCCATCAAGACAGGCTGGGAGGGGACCGAGGAGAAGCAGAGGCACAGACGCCAGGAAATCAACCATCCTTCCTTTGCCATGACAGGCTTCCAGCCTAAAATGGGGCTGGGCCATGCAAGGGAAGATATTAATTTAAGTCTGCATTTAATATTAAACTAAGAAGTCCTGTATAACAAAAAGATGGGAAAAGACTATTCTTAAAACAGTGGCACAAGACTTCCCTACTGGTCCAGTTGTTAAGACCACCTTTCAATGCGGAGGGTGGGGGCTCCATCCCTGGTGGGGTTGGGGGGGCTAGATTCCCACATGCCTGTGGCCAAAAAATCAAAACTTCATACCTCACGTAACAGTGTTTAGGGGGATAGTGGGGGACAAAAAAAACCATACTGGCTAGATCACAAGATATATTTACACCAATAAACTGGCTGTCAACAGATTTTTAAAAGAATTATAAATTAAGCATAAGCCAGGCAAACTTAGTAATTTCTTAAGTGTATTGCCCACCATGATAAAATAGGATTTATCTCAGGAATTCAAGGATAGATCACAGGAGGAAATTATACATCACAGTTATAGGCTAAAAAATGGAAAATGATCATATATCTAGAAATTGAATTAACCAAGTCTCTTCTTATTTCTAATATGTAAAAAAGCCATGTAGGGTCAGTCATCTGATTTATAATTAGCTGCTGAAAATAAATTCCATAAATTGGTGATATTTGTTATTCAACTCATGACATAGTTCCCAGAAAATGAGAGTACGTATTTAATGGAAGTAAAAGAAAGAGTTACAATTACATTATACTGAGAGTGCAAGTCATCCTTCCTGATGATTGGCAAGAAGCACTCCTACTATAACAAAGAACCAGGGAATGCTGCACACTGTTATCCTCAATTGTTTTTCATTTTCTGGAAGTTGAAACCATGAAATAAAACAGAAACATAAATAAAACCAATAAAAATGAAGATTAAAAACCCATTATAAGCAATATGATTATAAGATTAAAATCCTCAAGAATATTTGCTAAATAATTAGAGACAGTAAGAGATTAGCCTGGCTAGATATGATGGTGGACAAATGTATCAACAAAGAACAGCCATAAAGAAACAGATGAATAGCTTCCCCACATACCAATGAAAGTTAGAAAGATAATGTAAAAATGGTCCCATATCGAACAGCTCCACACTCACAGAAACAGGAAAAGTCTTAGAAAGAAATGAGTAATTGTCTATGAATAAAATGACAAAATTTTACTAAAAGCCATGACTGAAAGCATGCATGAACACAGACGTGCCACAGGTATGAAGGAAAGACTGACCCCCATTGGCATTTGGTCTTCTCAAAGTCATATTTATGAGCATAATTCCAACTGAGATTTCACATTGTATTTTTATAAATTTTGAGAATGCAAATGATCCTAAAGCTCATGTGGAAGAATAAACTGGTAGGTACTGCAAAAGATAGCTAACCAACCATTTTAGAAGTAAAAACAGTAGACAGCTGCCTCACATCATACACCAAGATAAGTTCTGATAGATTAAGACTCTAAATAGAAAATATAAAAATAAAGTACTCAGAAAGAATAATTGGAATTAAACTTAATCCTCATATAGTACTTCTTCCTACTCTAGATTTTGGGATGTAATAATAAACAAGAAATAGGTTCTTTTCTCAAAGAATTTATATTCTAATGGTGGTTTCCCCACCATCAGGAATAGGAACAGAGTCAATGAATTAGAAATGCAATAAAATGACGAGTTCAAGTCAGATATAGCTAAGTGCTATGATAAAAATAAAGCAAAACAAGACGGTGTAATAAAAAATGAATAGGTGACCAGAGCAGGACCAGGTGAACTGCCTTCAATAATATATTGACACTGTGATGCTAAAAACATGAATATCTAGAAACAGCGTATTGCATCAAGAAAAGAGCATGTGCCAAGGCCCTAAAACAGGGACATCCTTGACTATTTCTGAAGAGCGGAAGGAAAGTGTGCACACTGGGGGCATGACGAGAGAGAAGGACAGTTGTAAAGCGAGAGCAGTTAGGGCTGCAGGAGCCAAGCCCTCTAGTAGGGAGAGGATGCCAAGGTGGAGGTGACTCCTGAAATGCTCAGGGACCACTTTCCACTTTGAGAGAAGCAAAGAATGAGTAGCAGGCGTGTGGGATGGCCCCTTTGTAAATGGCAAGATGAAGACGTTTCTGTGTTTTTGATTAAAGTATAGGGTAACATCATCAAATGTGAATGAGGAGTGATGCCTGAAGTGAAGGTATGAAAGCATTCTTAAAAACAGGGAAAGAATTAACATGATTAGGGAGAACAGATGATTTTACGAGCCCAGATTTAAAGAGAGACAGGTGATTTTCTCCATCCTCAAAGGATGAAGTAAATATATTGATAGATTATTTACAGTAGCCTAAATGATGAAGTCCAAAGCAGGTGTTACAGCCCCTAAAGCTAGCATGTAATTTATTGTTGGTGGGAGTAAAGATTGTCATAATCCCTCCTGGAAAGCAATTTATCAGTATGTTTCTTACTTAGCTAAAAGTAATTTGGAGGCAATGACTAAACAAGAGTTTGGGAGTTAAACACACCTGCACTCCAATCATCTGAGCCTTATTAATTCTGTGAAAGTGAAAGCATGACTCACTCAGTCCTGCCTGACTTTGCAACACTACGGCCTGTAGCCAGCCAGGCTCCTCTGTCCATGTGATTCTCCAAGCCAAGAAGACTGGAGTGGGCTACCATTCCCTTCTCCAAGCGATCTTCCCAACCCAGGGATCGAACCTGGGTCTCCTGCATTGTAGGCAGATTCATTATCATATGAGCCACCAGGTAAGTTATTAATTGTGTGGGCTTACAGCTTTCCTGGGAGAAAAAGGTGTTTGGCCAGAACCACCCTATAAAATACAGTTTTGGAAGATAGCAGTCAAACCAGTTAGATGACTTAATTTGAATCTCCTGAAATAAGTTCTAGGTTCATTTTAACATTGCATGAACTTTCTAAGTACAGGAATGTCGACTTTAACAATTTCAAGTCATATTCAACAGCAAGTAGGAATTTCACAAGATATTTTGCAATAAATTTTGCAGTAAGTGTCTCAGACACAACATGGCTACACTGTTTTGATGAAGATGACTCAACCTCAGACTCCCAGGATCTTTTCAGAGTCAAGTACTATTTTATGAAATCATTACCAACTCCTAGCATCAGGATAAAAGGTCCAAAGACACAAAATTCAAGGCCTGAATAAAAGATCACATTACAAAGTACTCTCAGTGGGGCAGGTATGATATTCAATGTCATAAGGTGATTGGTTGATTTGAAAAAGAAGACAGGAAGACGGGAGAGGGACAGATAGCAAGAAAACTTCAGCCTGGCACCAAAGGAAACAGAAAGATTGTCTTAAGAACAGGATCAAGCCTAGTGAGCCTCTTGGCAGCCAAGATCTTCCTAGTTCCTAAAAAAGGTTTGGCTCCTCAAAGGAAATTTTCCAACAGCCCAAGTCTTACTTTAAGATGGCACGTATGCCCTATTCAGAGCATTCCCTTACCCCATCCAGTGATGTGATGAGTACCAAAGGTTTGGTTCACTGTCTCATTCAGCTGAGCCAAGCAGGTAATCTCAAGGTAGTATCAGGCCAAGTTTCATACATAGGGGTTGTAAGAGTCATTGAAAAGGAGTTCATGATTTGAAACAGCGTTTATCATTACATGAACGTGGTTGCTTGCCAGCATCTTTGTGACTGACTACTTCTGCAGAGTCATCAGGGTAATGGATTAATGACTTCCCAGAATAAGTCTGAGATGACGTACAGACCCACATCATGGAGCGCTCATCCCCAGCCAGAGATCCTCTTCTGCTCTGGATAAAGCAAAAGCCCTGGATGATCTTCTGCTATTATGGGCAGACACATCTGGGAAAAGGAGCCCAGAGGAGCTAAATGACTAACCTACCAGCTTGAGCAACTGCAGGATACTCGAGGTGAAGGCCAATCCCAGTCTCCAAAGGAAAGAAGAACTCAACCCTAAGGTTCCAGGGACACAGTCAGGTCAACTAGCTTCCTAGGACACAGCCAGTAGGAAAGTAATCTCTGTTGGGTTGAGCCTTCATGAGCAGTATTTTACAAGCAGGAGACTGATAAGCCCAGTGCTCCATGAACCTCCTTGTGGGTTTAATCTACTCAGGTTCTCAGCTGCACCAGACCCCTCCAGGACCAGGCACTGGTAGACCTATTTGCTAAAAGGATAAAAACACTGGCCATCTTTTTCTCGCCTTGTCACCAACGTGATCCAGAAAGTACAACAGTAAAAAGAGAAGAGAGGAAAGTTAGGAAACCCTACCAAGGGGAGGATGGAGGGTGACACTCATACTATGTTATCGAAATATACAATACATATAGTGTGCCTCAGAATATCTTGTGGAATATATAAATCGTACTTCAGTTCACACAGAATAACACAGAATATGTATCTAGATGAATTTAATAAAATTATTAGTATTTTCAAGCACTAATATACCTACTGTCCAAAAATTCAAATTATTTCAAATTCAAATTAATTTATATCACTATGTGAGTTTTTTTAAACTGAAGGCAGAAATTTCCAGATTAGCCAGTTTCAAAGGAATTTAGATGGCACATTATAGCTGATAAACACATGTGGAAAATGATCTGTTATTTAATCTCCTTTCTGACAGCCTGTATAGCTCCACATGTAAGAACTGTTTAAAAAATATGAGGTTCTAAATAAATATCTACGGGCTATATTGACATCTGTTGTTACTGAGTCATGAAGTCATGTCCGACTCTTTTGTGACCCCAAGGACTGAAGACCAATAGGCTCCTCTGTCCACGGGTTTTCCCAGGCAAGAATATTGGAGGGGGTTGCTATTTCCTTCTCCAGGGGATGTTCCCAACCCAAGAATAGAGCCCACATCTCTTGCCTTGCAGGCGGATTCATTCCACTGTGCCAGCAGGGTAGTCCATGTTAACACCTACTGTTGTTCTTCAGCTGCTAAGTCGTGTCCGACTCTGCGATCCCATGGACTGTAGCCCACGAGGTTCCTCTGTCCATGGGATTTCCCTGACAAGAACACTGGTGTGGGTTGCTGTTTTCTTCTCCAGGGGATCTTCCTGACTTAGGAAGATTCAGGAATTCAACCCATATCTCCTGCTTGGCAGGCAGATTCGTGAACACTGAGCCCCCTGTAAAGCCCATTTGCATAAAAACAGCTATGATTTGGAAATCCATTTACTGATTTAAGAAGCTATTTGAGATGTGTAGCGAATGTAAATTTCACTTTTGCTGTTATTGTTTAGTCCTTAAGTCCTGTCCGACTCTTTGATACCCCAAGTTCTGCAGCACTCCAGGCTTCCCTGTCCTTCACTATCTCCCAGCGTTTGCTCAAATTCCTGTCCATTTGAGTCAGTTAGTCAGTTAGATGGATGCTATCTAACAATCTCATTCTCTGCCACCCTCTTCTTTTGCCTTCAATCTTTCCCAGCATCAGTCTTTCCCAATGAGCTGGCACTTTGCATCAGGCTGCCAAAATATTGGAACTTCAACTTCAGCATAAGTCGTTCCAATGAATATTCAGGCTTGATATCCATTGGGATTGACTGGTTTGATCTTGCAGTCCAAGGAACTGTCAAGAGTATTCTCCAGCACCACAGTTCAAAAGCACCAATTTTTCGGCACTCAGCAAAGAATGCACTCTTTATGGCCAACTCTCACATCCATCCATACGTGACTATTGGAAAAACCACAGCTTTGACTAGACAGACCTTTGTCGGTAAAGTGATGTCTCTGCTTTTCAATATGCTGTCTAGGTTGGTCATAGCTTTTCTTCCAAGGAGCAAGCGTCTTTTAATTTCATGGCTGCAGTCACCATCTGAAGTGATTTTGGAGCCCAAGAAAATAAAATCTGTCACAGTTTCCACTTTCTGCCCATCTATTTGCCATGAAGTGATGGGACAGATGCCATGATCTTAGTTTTCTGAACGTTGAGTTTCAAGCCAGATTTTTCACTCTCCTCTTTCACTCTCATCAAGAGGCTCTTTAGTTCCTCTTCACTTTCTGCCATAAGAGTGGTGTCATCTGCATATCTGAGGTTGTTGGTATTTCCCCCGGCAATCTTGATTCCAGCTTGGCTTCATCTAGCCTGGCATTTCACATGATGTACTCTGCATGCTTCCATGCCGAGTCACTTCAGTCGTGTCCAACTCTTTGTGACCCCATGGACTATAGCCTGCCAGGCTTCTCTGTCCATGGGATTCCCCATGCAATAAAACTGGAGTGGGTTGCAATTTCCTACTCAGGTGATCTTCCTGACCCAGGGATCAAACCCACGTCTCTTATGTTTCCTGCATTGGCAGGCAGGTTCTTTACTAGTGCCACCTGGGATGCCTCTGCATATAAATTAAGCAAAAAGGGTGACAATATACAGCTTTGTCTTACTCCTTTCCCAATTTTGAACCAGTCAGTTGTTCCATGTAAGATTCTAACTGTTGATTCCTGACACATATGCAGGTTTTTCAGAGGACAGGTAAGGTAGTCTGGTATTCCCATCTCTTTGAGAGTTTTCCAGTTTGTTGTGATCCATACTGTCAAAGGCTTTCATGTAGTCAGAGAAAACAGATGTTTCTCTGGAGTTCCCTTGCTTTCTCTATGATACAACAAATGTTTGCAATTTGACCTCTGGTTCCTCTGCCTTTTCTAAACCCAGCTTGTATATCTGGAAGTTTTTGTTTCATGTACTGCTGAAGCCTAGCTTGAAGGATTTTGAGCATAACCTGACTAGCATGTGAAATGAGTACAATTGTTCAGTAGTTTGAACATTCTTTAGCATTGCTCTTCTTTGGGATTGAATGAAAACTGGCCTTTTCCATTTCTGTGGCCACTGCTGAGTTTTCCAAATTTGCTGACATATTGAGTGCAGCCCTTTAACAGCATCATCTTTTAGGATTTTAAATAGCTCAGCTGGAGTAAATTTCACCAGAGAGTTTTTCTAGGTAACTATAAAAAGTTTACTATTAAAAGGATCCCATAGCTTATTATTGCATTATTATTTAAATTCTATATTAAAATTTACAGTCAGAGTATTAGCTGTTACATAATTTTAATCTCTTGGTTTTTCTTATTCTTGCCTGTTTTATGGTGTGAATTCCAACACTTTCAAATGGAGTTTGGAAATTAATTACAGTTCTTTCATTCATACTGTATCATCTTGTCTGCTATGGTCCAAATGTTTATGTTCCTTCAAATTCATATTTGAACCCCAAAGTGGTACCAGAACGTGAAGGCTTAGTTCATGAGGGTGGAGCCCCATGAATGGGATTGGTGTTCTAATAAAGGAGACCCCACAGCACTTCCATCAGGTGCAGATACAGTGAGAAGGTTCCTGGCATGAATGAAGATGCAGGCCTTCCCTGGACACTAGCTGCTGGCACCTTGATCTTGAACTCCCAGCTTCCAGAGAGTGAGAAATAAGTTTGTCTGCTGTGGGCGTTTGTTAAAGCAATCTGAGTGGACTCAGATACTGTCCTAACAGAGTGAAACCTCTTTCTTCTGAGATACACTAAATGTACTCTAACCCTGGTGAGAAAATAAACAACATAAAAATAAAAATGGAGAGAACCCAAGCAGCAAGAAGCCAAGAAGGCTGAGCCTAGTTTTCATTGATATCTGCTTCCTATGCTTCGCCCCCACTACACACACACACACACACACACACACACACACACACACACACACACACACACACACACACACTCTCTCTCACGCACACACACACACTCTCTCACGCACACACACATTTCTACCCATGTTTTTGGGGAGGGAGGGCAGGTAAATGAAGGATGTGACTCCCCATTTTATGCTTACATGGCGTCTGGATAGTCTTTTGAACAACCGATTTTTTTACTTGTCAGAATTTCAAAACTTTTCAGCCACATCTCTCACTTTCAGGCAAAAATACAAAATGCTGAAAATATCCCAAGGAAATATTATCTAGATTCTTTTTAGAGTAACACCACGGCTTAGCTGACCTGCGCCACCTTTTCCTCTCACAGTTAAGTCTGACTTTTGCTAAAATTCCAAATCTCATTCTATATACTGGTGTTTTGAGGAAGTCACTTAACTTTTCCCAATTAAGCCAGCGTTAAATAATTCCCTTTACTCTTCCCAAAGCACTGAAGTTCACAGTGGTGCGGATTTAAATATACATTGTTATGATTACTCTTTAGCCCTGCTGGAGTCTTAGTCAAAGATTTACAACAGGGACTTCCCTGGTGGCCCAGTGGTTAAGAATCCGCCTGCCAATGCAAGGGGCCCAGGTTCAACCCCTGGCCTGGGAGCTAAGCTCCCACATGCTGCTGGGCAACTAGGCCCATGCACCACAACTACTGAGCTCATACTCTAGAGCCTACAAGCTCCAACTACTAAGCTTGTGCACCACAACACAGACCTACGCAGCCATAAGTAAATTAAATGTTAAAAGAAGATTCACAACATTTGGAGATACACCTTTGCTCCGAGATAACCACTTGTGCCCCATTCCTGACTGTGAGGCAGACATACTTACTCTAAAACAAAACAAAAACCAGTGCTAAGTCAGCACATGAGACCAAGATTGCTAAGGGCACCACTCAGTGGAAGTCAAAATTACTAACAACCAGCAGTGGTGGAACATCACGGGAAGGCTTGGTGGCTTCCAGGATAACTCGGGAAGCCCAGGGACTCCTCAGGGTTCCAGACAGCAAGCAGTCTGGTTTCCAAATTCACGGGACTTCATTATAAGACCTGGCGAGAGGTTATTCTCACCAGGAAGCCTCA
Organism: Capra hircus; assembly: GCF_001704415.2. Classification (NCBI taxonomy): domain Eukaryota; kingdom Metazoa; phylum Chordata; class Mammalia; order Artiodactyla; family Bovidae; genus Capra; species Capra hircus. Next base: position 3,116,959 of record NC_030828.1, read on the forward strand.
TATTTACTCATCCCCATAAATATCCCTCATAAAGCCCTGTGGAGACCATACCGTATGTCAGCACACATAGATCTTTTTCTAAACTCTGCA